>NC_137640.1:10229527-10602027 GCF_963383615.2 Lipophrys pholis | reverse complement strand
CTGCTGTCATTTTTCTAGTTTGTAACTTTGGCTGCTTTTGAGTGCCTGGAAGATTTTCAAACCTATTGATACTGTAAAGCTCTGTGCAACTGAGAGAAAGCGCATCGTCAACCTACCAAGTGACATTCTACATAGTACAGTGTAATTTATTATCCCCAAAGAAATAAAGTAAAGGGTTATGGCAACTGTAAGTTCAGGTTTGACTGGCCACAAGTCACTGAAAATGTTGAGGAAAGAGTTATTTTTGGTTTTCCTTCTGATGCTGCCACAAGAACATAACAACTCTCCTCGGAGCAATGACAGAGACACAGGAGAGAAACTTATGTATGGAAGAAATCAGAAACATAAACACATCTGTGTAAAAAGGCGAAGTCAACGTGGAAGGCAATCGGAATATAAAACATTGATTTTGGACTGCTTTTGTTTGACAAGTTTCCAAAACAAACTTTTCCCTCATGTGACATTTACATAGCATTTCTAAACTGACAGCCGCGTGCTGCAGTTCCGTTTGTCTGAAACGTAGCCATGCAAACAGTTATGCACTGCCTTTGGTTTGCATGGGTCATCTTATTCTGTTTTCATCAGTGAACACTTACGATATGTTGGCAGTAGCCAGATTCCGGATGCTCATTGTTGAAGCAAGGTGGGAATCGCACCTCAATGGACTGAGTGTGAGAGCATGCGGCGCCTCAATTATCTCAGGAAATGTATACAATTCCTTTTTCTTCTCAAACAGCTTGACCACTGATGATCTCCTTAATGTTTGTCCAAACTGCAGCAGTTTGAGTACACGTTAAGTTGAGTCATATTACTGGCTGCTAATTTCTATATGGTATTCTATTTTGAAAGTGAGAGGCTTTATTTTTGACAAAACGTATTGCCAATACTTTTCAGAGTTTGTTTTGGTTACTTTTACCTTCCTGCAGGTGCAAGGAGGTGACACATTTAAGTAAAAGTACAGATACTTGTGTAAAACAGGTACAAGTAAAGTAGTGGCTCAACTGGTTCTCAAATGTAGTCACAAGTACAGATGTAAATGCTTTTAGAAAGTTTTTTAGGTTGGCAGAAAGTAAGAACTAGCTTGTTATATTTAATATTTATGAAAAAGCTGCCGAAAAAGCCGCCGACGCCGTTGATGGCATTTGGGGAGTACGGGATATTCAAGGCGTTTGAGCAAGTTGCTTACATATTTTCAACATTTCTCAGCGTTACATTTTTTTGGGGGAAAATCTTGTTAAATTATCGTGTTTCACTCGATAGGCCCCAGTCTCAGGCTTCTGCTCGAAAAATTACATACCGAAAATGAATACAGTAGCCTACAGTATAGCTCTGCAACCACAAGGCGTATTTGAATCATTTTGGTGTCATAATAAATGGAACACTTATGAGATTTGTTCGGATGTGTAAGTATCAGCATATATGTTACTGTTTCAGAACACTGTATTTTCCAGACTATAATTTGCTCCGGAGTGCATCAGTCAAAAAAATGCGTCACGAAGAGGAAAAATAAAACATATATAAGTTGCATTGGACTATAAGTAGCATTTATTTAGGAATTTATTTCACAAAGTCCAAGACCAAGAACAGAAATCTAATCTGGAAAGGCAAGTCATTCAGTCTTTCGGTTTACCGTTTGAAAATGACCACCAGTGGCGAGTTTGATCTATCTCCACAACATGCCAGCACCACTCTGAAGTATGATTTCTCATGACCAGATGTCACTATATTCATACTTTTCTGTCCTTTCTCTACAACCCTTCAGCCTGTGGGGATGTCAAACGTGAGGAGGCTAAGCTAACGATTGATGGCTATGCCCACCGCCCCAGCCTGGACTCAACCCGTGCGTGCCGGCTGAGCCGGCCGGATTGGGCAGGCGTTGTGTCATCCCCACGCCTCAGCCGCTGACCCACATTGGGTTGAACGCGCACTCCCCGTGCCAAGGGGCGCGAACGGTGGTAACAGCTGATTGACGGCTCAGCTAACAGCTGATTGATGCCGATGCCGATGGCTATGCTATCGTCTGATGGATGAAGTTGGCTTCATACTCGATCATCTTGTGAAAAGAGATCCCAGCGCTGTGCATCCCAGACGGAACAGGACAGGTGCTCACCCTAATACCAGCTGTGTTATACATGTTTTAAATTTTTTATATATAAATTGCATCTGAGTATAAGTGACAGGACCAGACAAACTATGAAAAAGAAATGCGACTTATAGTCCGGAAAGTATGGTAAATTAAGATAGCACACAGCATAAATGAACGATTTTATATCTACCTTAAAAAGTACACTTTTAGAATGTGCCCTTGGAATGATGCAGTTCTAACTTAAAATCATTAAAATAAAATAGTAAAATATGTAAACATGACCTCTACCAAGTTTGATTCTGATAGAGTGAAGCAGAGCAGCATTATAGAGGTTTCAGTCCAGACTGATCAGGCGGAATCTCCAAAATGGCCAATTTCGTACCATTGGTGCCATTTTAAATTTCTCATGTGTGGGGCGGCATGGCTTGGTTGGTAGAGCGGCCATCTCCCAATCGGAAGGTTGCAGGTTCAATTCCCATCTCTGCCTGCGTACATGCTGAAGTGTCCTTGGGCAAGACACTGAACCCCGAACTGCCTGGGTGTATGCAGTGTGAGAGTGAGTGGTTGGTGGTGGTCGGAGGGGCCGATGGAACAAAATGGCAACCTCGCTTCTGTCAGTCTGCCCAAGGGCAGCTGTGGCTACATATGAAGTTTACCACCATCGAGTGTGAAGTGAATGATTAATGTAAAGCGTCTTTGAGTGTCAAGAAATGCGCTATATAAAACCTATACATTAATATTATTATTACTGGTGTCTATCACATCCAAATACAACAGTTTTAGTTTTTTTTTTAATCTACCTGATTTCTACACATTACATTCTATACCGACAGACAGACAGTAAAGTTCTCGGTGCTGCCACAGATACCCAGGGTGATATCTTGGCAGTCCTTGGCCAATCCTGGTGATTGACACCTCAATCGAAGCATCTGAACTGACAGAATTGAATGGTAGTACCCCAAATGCTGCCAAATAACACTATTTGCTAATCACAAGGAAGTGAATGCACTGTGAGCCAACTGAGCAACAGCCGATGGCTGCAGCAGTCCCGCAGACCAGTTACTAATATTTGTTTGTACTGAAGCAGGTTATTATGATGCTGCATCAAAAACCTTGAGCTTTTCACACCAAGATGAATTCAAACTCCTCTGGAAAAGATTGACATATTTTTTTTTGGTGTGTCAGAAACTCACTTGACTTTTATGTTAAATGATCATCGTAGGAGTTGAAACAAGCATAAAGAGAATGTAAGGAGTAGACATCTGCATTCAAATGTACGACTTAAAAGCCAAAGTTATCAGAAATGAAATTACTCAAGTGAAGTAAAGATCAGAAATGACTTAATTACGGTGACAAATTTCTTTTACTTCATTGCTGCCCAGATTTCTAGCAAGAACATCACCTTCTTCTCACGGGTAAAATATTTTTTTTCAACAGCAATAAAAGATTTGAGTATACTTGTGCAGCGGGAGTGTAGCAGGTGAAATAGTAATACATCTCCTATAATTTAACTCAAATGTGATTTATAGTATGTGGAATTGTATTTTTATTCTCGTACCATTCGTCAATGGTACCGAATATGCTGGCAGATAAATTCTGTGCAACATGAGTCCTCACTGACAGAGAACCCCTTTGGCTTGGAGGGATCAATCAAGATACATGCCACAATGTGCAAGTCCTATATGTGTATGCATGCGTGTGGCTCCAAGTGTGTGTTTGCATATTTGCACAGCTGTGTGTGTTTATACCTACCAGAGCATGTGTGTGTGCCCACACATGCTCAACATGAAAGTTTGTGCTTGCGTGTGAGCGAGCCAGAAAGAGAGAGACACTGAGAGGCACAGAGAAAGAGAGATAGTGTGTGGGTGGGATTCGTTCTGACAAAGTTCCCCATTTTTCAGAAATAATCACTTGTTCCCGTTACAGAGACAGAGTCGTGCAACTCTGGGGCTGCTGAGAAAGCAAAGCCAGAAAAAAAGGGCTCTCCTCGCTCTGTCTCCTTTCTATCACTCTCTCTCTCTCTCTCTGTCTGTCTCTCTCTCTCTCTCTTGGTGCATCTGACCCTTGTCCTTGTGGCTGCTAATGAGTGGGTGTGGTTGTCACTGGAGGCGTTGGGGCTAAATTACCATATTAATTAGCTCATCCTTTGACCGACAAACACAGAACTGAAATGTCACCACACTCGCACTGGACATAGGAAACACAATTAGTGGAAGTCATTATTGTTTTAGCAGTGCCCTGTGTTTTCCATTCCATTTCCTGTGTCCTCTCTTCCTCCCACTCCCACTCCCCAGCTCCTTCTCCCATCTTTCACTCTTGTCTTTGTTGTTTGACCCTTGCAAGCCTTTCCTGCTTGTTTGCATTGCAGTGCTCATATAGGAGCCATGTAGGCTGGAGTTAGTCATGTACAGTAAGTGCTCGCCATTTGTGTTGTGAACCTGCTGCTCTGGCTATCACGACTCAGAAATAGCCTTCACTCACAAGGTTGAGAAAAAGCAGCCAGGTTTCGCTTCCTCATACTAATGATGACACGCTGAGAAAGAAAATTGCACGGATTCCTATTTTGACAGACCTGGTGCGCCGCTTGTGAATCGTGACCTCTTACCGAGAATCCCTTCAACATCATGCTCGGATGCCGACACACACATAAACCTTCACACATATGTATAACAGTACCAATATCACATGATTAAAATTGCTGAGTGGACATTGCATGTTCTCCCTGGATTTTATTTATTTTTTCTGGCTACTTCAGCTTCTTCTCACAATACAAAGGCGTGTTTTAGGTTAATTGATGATTTCAAGTTGCCTGCAGGTATGAATATGTGTGTGTGTGTGTGTGTGTGCGTGTGTGTGTGTGTGTGTGTGTGTGTGTGTGTGTGTGTGTGTGTGTGTGTGTGTGTGTGTGTGTGTGTGTGTGTGTGTGTGTGTGTGTGTGTGTGTGTGTGTGTGTGTGTGTGTGTGAGAGAGAGATTGTGTTTCACTCTGTTAGCCCTGTGATGGACTTGCCCAGGGCTCTCCCTGGTATTTGCTCATTGTCAGCTTGATAAGAGTGGATATAAAAGAATAATTGATGGACTGGATTGCACCAATTAGTCATCAGCCCCTCCCAAATCTATCAGAATCTTACCCTTGTATTATAGAATTTAAAGTTTTAACTGGATGTTAAAGGACATGGACTGTTTGAGAGAACACATACTGTATTACCCAGTCCCCAACTGAAGAAAAGACACGAATATTTCTCAGCATACGTTCTTCCTTTTAATGTTTGAAAAGAAATAATAGAAATATTATCTGCTGTTAATAAAACATACTGTGTCTGAAGCTAAGATCTCAAGTTAAAGTAATCTCATCAATGTAAGAGCACAAATGAATAACACTACAACTGGCCATGTCAAAGCATGAATGTGATGACTTTAGGCTGTAAATAGAAAAATGACATTTGAAAAAAATGTTTTTAAGGATTGACAGAAAGTTATATCTATATTATTTTCAACGTGAAAAAAGTTCAGCACCAAGCTCCAAACTGCAATTTTGTGTGAGAAAAGGCCTCTGTGAGTTGAGTTTATAGTCAAATGAATGTGCTTCACACTAAGGTTGTGGGAGTTGGCAGCCATAATACAACTACAAGGCGTTGTATAAATGTGTTGCTGAGAGTTTTTAATGATCCTGCATATGAGTGGAAAATATCTTATAATCAATTTTAGTTATTCAGAATGATGCCCTTTTGTATGATGTGTTTTAAATAGAGCTGTTTTATCCCTTTGAAATGCTTTCTCTAATTGGTATTAGTTCAACACATTTGGAGTGAAATGGTTTGTAAATCCATTAATGCTCCCTGGATTACACGACTCCCTGATTTTACTACCTGGATGATAATTATTTGACAGTCTGCTGTAGTGCAGTACTGGTTAACTCTTGGTAATGACATTATATCTGATCACTAATCGGCTCCAAAAATCCGACAAACTGAAGGGAGTCAAGTTAGGTTAAAATTCCACATAGGTATTTTGATTGAAACTGAAACAAAATAACTATTTACAGCAGGATACTGGGTGAGTGAACTCTTTAGGGGAGTGAAAGGCAAGTGCGATAGCATTAAAAGTAAAAAGAATGAAGCCCATTCCAGGCGAGGTGAAGCCTGTAGGACTGAGATACAGGTAATGAGATCTGGCTGGTATACAGTATGTAACTGAGAAAAGACCTATGCAGGTGTCTCCTGATTACGTTGACGACCTTCCCCGACTGCAAGCTCTTACGGGGCGAAGCCTACAATACTGCAGGAGGAAAGGGGAGGAGTTGCAACATGATAATGTCAGTGACATTTATCTTAATTAATAGGAAACTTTAAGGTAATGTTTAGTTTTGACTTATGTGACTTCAGGGCTAGAAACCTCCGAAAGGAAAACATGGAGAAGGCAATGGATCCATTTACTGGTGAATAATAGTTTTGACATTTAGTCCAGTTAGTGCTCCTGAAGTCATGCTAGGTGTAGGTATTACCCTTCTGTAAATAATAGTTTGTCTCGTGCAGACTGTTTTGATTCTTGTATTATTATTTGATGTAAATAAATTTAGACTTTGTTGAATTTGGACTTTCTGTCTAAATGGTAATACATTTCATGCAGATCCCCGTTGACTATGCGGGCACATGAAATCAAACCAACATGGGTTTTTGTTCTTGCGCAAAAATACAGCCTTTCTGCAAGAGTACACTCTCAGCTGTGTGTGAAATGTTTAGTTCTGAGGAACCCTGGGACCCTTAATAGGATCCATTTGGACAGGGGACCAGTACCTGTGTAAGATTTCTCTTTTGGCAGCAGCGAGGAAAACAATCATGAAGAACTGGCTCAACACAGAAGTACAACATCATACAAAACTGGGTAATAATTACAGAGGACATTTTCTTTATGGACAAACCCACCTACAGGTTGAAAATCCAAGAACCTAACTTTATAAGAAACTGGGACAAGAGGCTCATTTACACGGAGAAAACAGCAACAATGAAAGGACACTCAACTGCAACTTCAAATTAGGACGGTCTCAATTGAATGGTTGTTTTGCTCGGTTCCTTGTTCTGTGTTTTATGTTCACATGAAAACCAAAATAAGATAAAAAGTGGAAAACAACAAATACATTTTTGCAGATGGTGAAAAGACATGAATAAACATATATGCACACACTTACATTCAACACAGCCTTTACTACTTAAATAACCTTGACATTTATTAACACTTCAAGCTAAGCCCAACCTTAGAATGACCTTAAAACATGTTATCACCTAGAAAGGAATTAAATTGAGAAGAAAAAAAAAAATCCGTACTGGCTTTTAGACCTACAATGAAGTGTAAATACAGTGAAATCTCTCCAAAAGTAACATTTATAGGTACGTGCTCACACATACATAGTGTACTACAGAACAAAAGTACAAAATCAACATCGGCATTTCTCTTTTGAATCACTATCGATAGCTTTGAGCATTCATTGTGAAGGCATGTGATGAATAAGTTAAAGCAAAGAGGGCTGAAAGGTTCAGATATCCTCCTGTGTCGATCTGACGTAAGGCTGCTGCCTTTGTGCTCTGAGAACGCTCTAATCATTTTGACATCAAAGATGCCGTCCAGATTTCATCCCTCTACAACATGTATGTTCGATGCCTAGAGGTAAGCTTGGTGTTCTCTATGCATCCCGACAGGTCACAGTTGTGCGTGTGCATACATGTATGCCGGCATCCTGAGCAGGCAAGGAAATGGTTCGTTTCCGATTCAGTCCAAATCTCATGCAAATTTGCATCATGACGCTAATGAATGCGGAGAGCCATTTGAACACAAATGGAAAGTAATACCTATAGTTTTATTTAACATTTCTCAAAACTACTTTCAAGAAGAAGAAGAAACTAACTAAAATATGAAAAATACAAATAATACCTTGAAACTAAAATGGACTCTATCTATCTATCTATCTATCTATCTATCTATCTATCTATCTATCTATCTATCTATCTATCTATCTATCTATCTATCTATCTATCTATCTATCTATCTATCTATCTATCTATCTATCTATCTATCTATCTATCTATCTATCTATCTATCTATCTATTAGTTTAAATGTGACAAGATTACAATGCTAAGTAAGGTACAATGCCATCATGAGGAGTGGCAAGTAACAGATGTTTTAATGAGTATGAATTATATTTTGACCTGACTCATGACTTCTGCTGATTAGGAGTGTATACAGTATATCTTTATGTGTGTTAATATATGTGAGGAGTTTTCTCAGCTTCTGTGACAGGAGTGAGCTCAGCTGCAGATGTTACGCTTCATCAAGAAAATTATAAGGTATTTCTCACTTGAGGTGAACTTAAATATGCAGTCATGTAAAATGTGACACGGGTTTCTGCCCGTGTGTATGTGTAGCTTCTTATTCTCTCTGGGAGGAGGGCTTCACTTGAGCCCTGCAGTGTAAGAAGTGGGTCAATCCCACTGTGCCGAGCGGTGAGTATCAAGCACTGACAGGTCTAAGGGAGGAGGGAGGAGACAGAGCAGAGGCCTCTGTGAATCAGAGGCGATATAGCATGTAGAAAGTCGAGGCATCCGTTTGAAACCTACCGAGTGTGTGCAGCATATAACACTACGTGCTGCCTATGTGGGTGGACTGAGCAGCGAGCTAATCAGATGTGTTATGTGTATCGGGTGAAAGCGTGGCTGCTCGCAGGAAATGTGAGAAATCTTTCATTGACCTTGAATCTCACTTTCATGCTGCTGCACTTGATGCCTTGTCACATGTGGCTGAGTTCGAACATGTTTTGAAGGACAGGTCAAGGGGCGGAGAGAGCGATTGAACCCTTCAGAACAACAGACTGTGATGTACCGAACTGAGAAATATTACATGAGTTATTAAAAAAGCAATATTGTTGTGTTGTCAATTTCCGTCCCTTTAATGTTTCTACCCTCAGATGTAACTTAACTTCACACAATGCATTTGTTTAGTTTTTTCCTTTATACAGTTAATAGATTCAGAATGAGTCTCACATGCAGTAAACACTAAGCAAATCTGATACAGCAGTGCTGTTAAGTTCTGAATTAAGGCTCTCACTTTGGTTTTGTTTGCACAGTGGGGGTGTTTCTCTTTTCTTCTCTTCTTTCCTCTCCATCCCTAATAGAAGATGCCGTTAGAAGTCCTCTCCCATGGGAAGAATGCGACAGATCCCACATTGTTCATTGTTGTTTGCCTCTCCTTGAAAAGAGAGACAGAAAAAAGAAAAAAAAAAACTTCTCCATAGTGTGGGCTGAGATTGGGGGGGGGGGGGGGGGGTATTACAAAGATCACATTTTTATCTTCTTTGATCTGGCGTGTTAAGAGAAGGTTTTGGTGAGTTGGAGTGTGTGTGTAGGGGGGGTGACAATGTTTGCACGAGTGTGCCATAACAGAGAGAGAGAGAGAGAGGGGGAAGAAAAGAAGCAAAGCATATAAAAGAAAGGGACAGTGAATGCGAGAGCTGTGGGAAGGAGGGGACACATTGATGTGTAGCTGTCCTTGAGGGTTTGAAATGCATGGAGGGAAGAGTTGCTCCATGCAGGGAGAGTGGGATGTTTATTTACTGTATAGAAACAGTCTCCCTCCAGGCCTTTCCAGGGGAGCTTGTGCCCATCGCTACCTCAGCTCCTGCACCTATACCCTCAAGCTAAACGCCCCTCTTTAAGCTCCACCCCACCCACGAAGACAGCAGAGAGAGAGAGAGAGAGAGAGAGAGAGAGAGCAAAAGAAAAAGAGTGACTCTCTTCCCATAGCCCATGGCTGTGTTCTTTCCTATCCCCGTCTGAAGCAGAAAAGCGGGGACCACGCAGTGCCTCTGCTTAAGCACCAAGGAAAACAAGCAGATTCCTAATGCCAAAGAAGTGCTTATTAAATCCCAGACAGCCTTGCAATTGTGCTGTGCAGCCAGTCAAAATAAGAAATTGTTTGTTGTTGGTTTATTCACCCTGCTTCCCTCTTATTCAACATGCTTTCTTAACCTCCTCCGAATCCGCCCCGGACTTTCTGTTTTCTCAATTTGCACCCCCACCCCCTTCTCCCTCCCTACTTTCATCTCTCTGTTTGTGAGAAATGATGTGTGGTTGAGGCAAAAACATGGGACATGACAGCCAAGCATCGAAAACATGCAGATGTGACAGTATCAGAGGGCCACTGGAGGGCAGAAAGAAGGAGGGAGTATTAGGGAGAGAAAATGACAGGCACAAACAGAAAATCTGATAGAACTGAGAGGATACATTGCAAACAATGTATTGTGCAGGAGGGGAAGAGAAAGAGCCTGAGGGATGGAATATTTGAAATAGTGAAGGAGATTGTTAGTGTGCAGAGAGAGAGAGGGAGAGGGAGGGTTGGGGTACAGTGTGCACAGCAGATTGTGGGGGCGCGTGTTGTCGAGGTGGCCCAGGTCCCTGGTGCCCTCCTGTTTCATGGCTCTCACAGCCTGTCAGTGAAAACAGCCCAGCCATGTAGACAGCTGTGCTCAGGAGGCTGCGGGGGCGAGCGGAGAGGAGAGAGAGAGGAGGAAGAGAGGAGAGGACCTTTGTTTTTCATTTTGCTCCTCATCTCCATCAATGTCCTTAAATTTTTACTGTGTATTCATTCCATACAAATTTCGGGCCAATATTTGCATGTCTGTTTTGAGAGTGTGTTTTTTGGTATCAGTCAAGTGAGTCAAAGAAAATAGACCAAGATGCCCCTTTGTCCGTGCCCGACATTTAACCCAGTACCTTGAGGCTATGTCGCATTTTGGAGAAATGACATTGTGCATTTGCCTGTTTTGGCATATTAGAAGCCCAAAAAATTGGACTTGGAACCATTACTCTGGGCAGTGGAAGGACAGAACAACCAGGCTGCCATTCCTATTCACATAAGATCAATCACAAGTTTGTTCAAGTGATTTTTATTGGCCCTA
The DNA here is from genome assembly GCF_963383615.2 of Lipophrys pholis. NCBI lineage: Eukaryota > Metazoa > Chordata > Actinopteri > Blenniiformes > Blenniidae > Lipophrys > Lipophrys pholis. The sequence continues at coordinate 10,590,994 of NC_137640.1, read as the reverse complement.
AAACATCATTGCCATGGGCTAATGGAATAGATTCATCTTTACTTCCCCATACAATACATATCTCAATGTGAAAACTTAAAAGAGAATGACAGCCTGTCAACCAGAACATCTCAATGCATTAGTGCCCTTTTTGTGCTCATGGCCCCAACATCATAGGGATCACACAGATCAATGCATCCTCCTCTTTTCTTTGAAGGGACGAGTAGTCCCTTTAGTGGCCTCTTATCCACGCTGGACCTCCTAATCTCCCTCCACACCCTCCCGTTGGACTTCCTGTCATCTTGCCCTTGTTTATGAGCCTCTCCCCTGAAAGGACAGGTTAATAGTGGACCTGGTTCAGCTCTGGCCCACCTGGTTTCCATTTGCTCCCTAATAAGACATTTAATCTTGTACATTACCTGCCTACATGCCAGTGGCAAACCATTCTCTAAAAGCTCTGAGTCATGCTTGTGTACTTCTGTCACAGCTGTACTGTGGCCTTGAAATGTGAAACACTATAATATTTTACAATATTGATAAAACCACCTTTCAAAATACGAAAGTGACTCTTTAAAAACATTATTTCCACTTGAGGTACGTACTAAGTAAAACCTTCTTTTTCTTTCAACTACGCGTCCTCACATGAATCACAAAGCTTTTGCCTCAGTCCACACTTTGCAATGCACGAGTGTCGTGGAAAGGAACATCTTCCCAGTGAGAGAAAGTCAATTCTATGGGTATTTATGTATAGGGTTTCATATGCCCACACGCTTTGGGCTCTAAGGAAACAACAGCAAGTCCACTACTATATGTGAACAAGGAGTCACAACTGTATGCCATGAAAATGCTATATATGGTTACAAAACCACAAAACAGAATTATCAAATGAAATTGCTGTACTCTATCTGAGTGACTATTTTAAAATGTACTAAAAATAGGTGAGCAATATGGGTGAGGGGAATAATGCTCTCCACAATCTTGTGGGAAAAAAACCAACAACAAAACTTCAAACAAAACATATTGAAATTTCATTTTGATGGATTATTTCTTTGTTGTAACATATAGCATATTTATTTGCCATTTTGGTGAGGACAAGTATTTGTTAGATTAGCAGCATTAGCAGCATTTTCTGCAAGCACCAAACAGCTTTGCTTTGTTTGCTACCAACTATTAACTGCATTAACTTAACTTAATGACTCAGAATACGTTTGAAGAACCTGATTCATTCAGATCTTACCAATTGAAGCAATTCAGTTAAGTTGGTCCAACGGTTCTTTTTTTTTGTGTATTGTTTGGTAGTTTAATGATCGAAATCCAAAGCATGATCACACACAGCTGGGAGAGGGCATCAGATTCTTCAACTTGCCTTTGTTGCTAGTTAGCCAATATGCTTGTGCTGGTCAGTCTGGCACAAACAGCCTGCCCAAGCTGATCCCATGTGTGTTCAATGGGGTGATCTCAGGACAAGTTGGCAATTAATTCAATCCTTTCTACTCCCAAACTCTGGAGGTGGTCTCTGAAAAACCTTGCTCTGTAGGGCCAAGGATTGTCATCTTGGAGGGTTAAGCTTGGTACCAGAAATGGAAATAAATATTCAATTGCCACCGTAGTTAGGGAGTAGCTGCCTCACATTATCACACTGCCTCCTGAAAAGTGCAACAATCAGCAAAGGGTTCACAACATCAACTCCACTCATTGGCCCAAATGAAGACTGTAGACTCATGGCCGAACATATCATTCACCCACACACTCAGAATCAGACGACATGTTTCTGCCACCAGTGCAAGCAGGTCTGATGGTGAAGAGCAATCATGGCAGATCTCTTGGCAGCCCTGTTAGACCACGTCTGGTTGTGTGCGATCTCTCATTGTCTGAGTCTTCTTGGTCTGCCATCTTTTTGAGAAACCCTCTTAATGTGCTGTTTCTGACATCTCCCGTTATATGTTACTTAGACTTTACTTTACAGATGGTATTAGGACTCACTTCAAAGAATGTCCCAAAGTGGATTTGCAGCACAGCAGCTTGAAGTTGTGGTTTCGTATGAGCACTGTCCAGATCAGTCAAAAGGGACATGCCATTTCAGGGAGCAGACTGATCATTAGAAGGGGCCCATGGTCACAGCGGCTGTGACAATCTCGCACAATAAACACACAAAAGTAGGATAATCAACAGGTTCCAATTAGGCACCTGCATGTCTGCCTCTGGGGCCAGAAAGCGTTGTTTCATGGCAACAACAGACATCACACCAGCAAACTAGACAAGATCAAGTGAGCGTATCAAGGTACAATATAAAGAGTCATTTAAACTTTGCTACCTATAAAGATAACGTTTAAACACATCCATGCATTGAAGAGATATACAATGGCAAAAAAATTTTCAAACCCCAAATAAGAAAACCGATATCAGGTTATGGTATTCTGTAACAATTTGAATATTCAGATCACTAGATACAGGACTCCAGCTGTGGGATCTTTATAAGCAGACCCACCTTTGGTGAGAGCAGCTTCAGTTAAAAAGGATGATGAATATAAACGACTACATTTGGAATTTCATTTGAAATTAAATATTCAAATATTATTATTATTATTAAGGTACAAAACCAAAAATGTACATCAAAATTATGACCCTAATAGATCATCTTTTAAACTAAGTTTTTAGGTAGTCACACAAAGAATTTATGAAACTTATTCTCTCTTCTGAATGTAATTTGTGTGTTAAGGTAAATGCAAGGAACTTCAGAGAGAGTCATAACTCAGCAAAGTGCAACAGTCTGAATGCACAAATAAAAAGATATGTTTCTCTGCACTTATACTCTAATATCACTTAAAGTACCCCACTTTTCTGTCCTTTCAGCAACGTGCAGCTATAACATGGCTTACCAGCTAAAATGAATCAACCCATCCTTAAGTTGTTAACACATGTAGTTTTTTAATCATCAATTGTATTGGAGTTTTAAAATATATTTCTGCAGAAATTCACACCATTTTAACAAGACTCAAGACACATAGGATAATTTACGTGTAAAAGGTCCAAATCATAAATGACATATAAAACAGTATTGTTTGCTATGTGCTAAAGGTTCATCTGGCTACAATAAAAATGAATTTGACTTTTAGACTTGTTAGGTCAAAGACTGTCTGATCATGTCAAAAAAGAAAGAATAAAAAAAAAACTATGTTGTTTCAAGATTAGAGTGGATGCAAACCCTGGACTCACACATCAAAGTCAAGGCACTGCACCTCCTCAGGGATCACACTCTCACTCTTCACCTTGCTTTGAGAGGAACACTACTGAAAATCTTATGTGACAGTGAATCCAGCAAAAATAACTTAAAGAGGATACAGGGCTGACTCATGAAGCGCTACTGGATGTACTCATCTCATACACCCATATATCTCTTTTTTCCCCAATTTAAATACAGGATATGTATTTTTGTTTAGTTTTTTTTTTGTGCCTCAATTTTACTTGTCAGAATGTGTTTTACATTTCAGAGCCGAAATACTGCAGTCAATTAAAAACAGAAGAAAAAAACCCCAAAGAAAGTAAGTCCCAGCCTGCGAGGTTACCCTGTAAATCAGCTTCCAAGGACACGATAACAACCTCCTGAAAACACAGAAACACAAGGACTGTGATCTTTTTACTGGGGGACAAATGAAAGGCAGGAACTGGCGGAATGGAGCGCCAGGCCCGGTTCATAATGCCTGGACTTTGGGTGGTTTAAATCACCTTGACTGGTAGAGCTCAAAAGGAGAGCCGACTCCCTCCGGTCCAGGGGGAGACCAGCGAAAGACTTGGCGTCCTGTAAACAATGTCCGCCTCATCTTGTGCAACCCTGGGAGGGAAAGGAAACAGCATGTCCTTGGGGCTTCAACTTTAACCCCCCCCCCCCCCCCCCCCCTTGATGAAATATGGGCACTGCCCTGTAGTGTAAACTTGTTTGAACTCTAGTCTCTAATGGGCAAGGATATGTGTATGGGCTTTTTTTTTTTCTTCTTTTTTTTTTCCAACTGCGCCTTTGTGTTGATGTGTCTTTGTGCATTTGCAAGAAAAATCCAGCTCTGTGACTGCAAATAACTCAAAAGAATGCCTCTTTGAATTGCTTAATGACATGTTTGTGACAAAAAAAGACATCTTGATTGTGGTTCTGCCTCATTTGAAATAATGGCGTGAGCATAGTTTAGGTTTCAAATTTCATTCTGTGACTGAGATTGAATTGCTAACTTCCAACTATGTTGATGGAATCAAAAACATATTGCATTTCTGGGTATTTGTGTTTGGTCTTGGATGTGTTCATTGTGAATATGCAATTATCAATCTACAACTGGAATGTTTAGATGTTTGCTAAAATGGAAGAGTTGAAGTGGAGAGGCGTTGTGAAACATTGCCTTCCTCAGTGATCTCCATGAATGTGGTATAGGAAAAGTCCTGCACAAAAGAAACTCCATCCGTTATTTTCAATGCATCTGGCTCGCAATAAAATAGAAAAGAACTGATTTCACTAAACTGATGAGCAACATTGTACTCTGTTTCAAATAAGGTAAGATGTCTGTTGATTGAAACTGTGGTCAAAGTCACATTTTGTGTGATTTTGTAAATTACCTCATTTTATCTGTTTCCATGACCACTTTCTCCGACTTTACTGGGTAAGAGTTAACAGCATGACACAAGAGTAGATGAAGACACTGTAATTATGATTTCACCTCAAGAGAATATTATTTTAGCACAATAGGTGGTTCAATCCGTCCGTCTGTCTGTATGCACATCAATCCATATAGGGCTGTAGTAGAAGTATAGAAACCAGCGAAGCCCATCCCTGTGTCCAATAAATTTATCCAGCTCATCTAGGGGGACTCTAAGCCTCTCTCAAGCAAAACCAGAGATATCATCTCTCCGCCCTTGATCCAGTTGGATGTGTCTGGTAATCATCCTTATCACAGGCCTGAACCCCCTAAACTCTCTATTCTCCACTTGGAGCCTCATCTGGATGGTCAAGCTTCTCACGGGTGGTTCGAAATCAGATGAGTGCTTTACCTGTTCTCAATAACGGTAACGAAACCCAATATAGATTCTATTAGACCTGTATGTCACCCCAAGTAATCTCTATAACTTATTCTGTACTTGGTTTTGGCTGAGGTCAACATTTGCACTGAAACACATGACAGATACAAAGTAACACAGGAGTGGGATTTGAAATATTCCCCACTTCCCCTCGGTTCCTCCTGCTGAGAGTGATAGTCGAGGTAATTGAGAGTCGTCTCTTGTTTCCATGGTGCATCTGAACCTCAAGCCATCTTTGAACAAATTGATCTCTCGGATGTCCCTCAAACTGTGCCTGGTGATCCCCTAATTGACAATGCACATGTTTCCACTTCTGCTCTTTTACATTTCAAATGACAGATGAAAAAAAGGGGCCTGTCTTCTGCCTCTGCAAAAAGATAAAAAAGCACCTTCAGACTACGGATGGTGGCCACAAGTGTCGTAACCTAGCAACCAGGAAGTCGCTGAGAGAGAGAGGGAGAGACAGAAAGGGGGGGGGGCTTCCTCTTAGGAAAACAAAACCTCACACTCATTCTAGTTTATGCTTCCCTTTGTGTGACCAGCTATTTTTGGACTTTGGGTATTTCTCTCTCACCCAAGGATTCATTTATTTTTAGCTTCATCTCATGCTTCCTGTCTTTTCTTTCTGGGTGAACACTGTTTAACCCTTTTTCTATTTCTGTTGTGTTGCCTGCATCTGTTCCACCGAAGAACCGAAGGGAGAGAGGACTCAGTAAATGGGGAGGAGAGACGGGAGTAAGGGGAAGAGACAGAGGGAGTGTTTTCCATCTGTTTTTTGGCTGAATGGTGTGTTTTTGTTCAAGGCCGTCATGATGGGCAACATGTTCTGTTTTTGAATATGGTTGTTTCACCATCTGGGCTATTACCTATCACTGAACATTGTCTTTGTCCTTGTTTATGTTACATTTGTATGAGCTGTGTGCACAGGCTCATATTAGCCTTAGCAACACTCCTATATGTGCAGTCCTCTGTTGTTTATGCAGAAACACAGACTGGTTTGGCTGCTGCTATTTTGTTCTTAGTAAGGATAAGAGCATTAAACCATTACAGACAGTCACCGGATATATCAAACAAAGACCCCCTTTTGTTGCTCAACATGACTCCTGATTTGCGTGTGACCCAAAGTTCATTTAGTCCAAGTTGAGAGACAAAAGTTTAACTGAAGAGATCATATTGCACACCAATACTATTGTCAGATGTATAATTAATAGCTGAATACAGGGGCGTATCAATTAACTCTTCAGACCTGGTTATAATCCTGCCTTTTCCACAACTGGTGGCCTCATAATCTTTAAATGCAGCTTAACTGCCATGAGGTCAGATGACATATCAACTCGTGGTATACTATGCAGCCACTGTAATCCCGAGTCGTCATATCTGGGGCCTGGCTACTCTACTACACTTGCCTCTAAAAATGTTTTAAATAAGAATTGATTCCTTGAAATTATTCTGTTTATCTTTTGTTAATCATTTGCAATACTCCTTACATATGTGAATTGAATGCAGTTTAAACAGACAAACTAATCACCAACAGTAGCCCACCGAAGACTAATTTTAGTCTCTTGACAATTAATAAAGAGAGACAAAGAAAAAGTCAAAAATGCTGATCATTCTTGTGCCTGCCTGTGTGTTGTCAGACAACATTATTTGAAATATTTAGTGTCCAGTATACTGCACCTTTAGATGCTTCATTTGAAGAATTTGGGACATAAGGAAGATACAACACTTCTCTAAACCTAATTCTTCACATTTATTGAAAGGTATTTCAAATATATTCAAACAAATGAAGAGACGTCCTCCATAAGTTGATGCATTAAAGTCCCAATGGCAGAAGAAAGATTTTTCCATCAAGGTGTTTACCAATGACAGATCTGTTGGTGTTGTATTATTAATTGTTGTGTGTCCCTTGCTGGTGTGTATGAAATATTATTATACACATGAATGAACCTTGAGACCAAATATGAATTGATGTCCTCTTTTAATCACACTCATCTTCCAACTGTGTCTCATTCTTCTCCACCCCTGAATTTGCATAGTCAAAGCAGTGATCAGTTACATGTCGGCAAAGGTACAATTCATTTCAATTTGGAGCCCCCTCCCCCCCACCTCGCCAGATGAAGTGCAGCATCTCCATGCTACTTGTCTGTGGCAAATGATAGGGAAAAGTAAATGAGGAAATCATCTTGGGGTGCTTTGAAGCTGATGTGTTGCTCTCTAGTGGCAACGTGATTTTACTGTCATTGGCTGGAGAAAGGTCAAAGCAAAGGCGCATTGAAATGGGGAATAAATAGGCGAGCATACTGCGGTGCATAGGGAGAGTGGGCCTGCCAATGAAGTCCCAATCTATTCCCCTCACGCTCCCTGTTCACTCCCATTACAGCCCTCATCAGCATCAAATCCCCACTAGCAGCAGCAGAATGCCCTCCCCCACATACAGTGCGCTCCCTCGTTCTCATGGACGCAAACAGACATAAGACAAGGCGGCATTACTTGTGAAGCAAAAATCAGCAATCACTTCTAACTGTCTTACATCTACAACCACGAACAGCAACAAATTCAGACCAGTAACAAATCAAAACTGTGTAAAGCTTTAAAGCCCAAAACACAAAAGCTCTATGAAATGTATAACAAATAATAGAAAGAAAATGTAATACAACAGCTAAAAGCAGGATTACTATAGCAACGACACATCATCCAAAGTTATGAAATAATTATGTATTTATTGGCCTATCAAACGCAGATAACATTTTTGAACTTATCAGTTACTTGTATGTTTATGTTTTGTGAATTTTTACAGAATAAACCAAATTCATGTGTTCATTTCAACATAGAAATCACCAAATCTGATTGCCACCATGGCTTCCATGATGTAGCTGTGGAAATTATCTGTTTTTCCTCACATAAACATGTATCATATGGACTTTTTGTCAATATATGTCAAAGTCAACAGAATAGAATAGAATAGAATAGAATAGACATACTTTCTTAATCCCAGAGGGAAATTCTTGTCACGTAGCTCCACATAGAAAAGAATGCCGAAAATATTGTTCAAATATCACTACAGCAAATTAAACAAAATAAGATAAGTAATATTATAAATTAATATATACAGGGCTAAGGGATGATTGGTAAATGCATAGAAGAATAGAATTAACAGAAAAACACAACCAACAGTATTTGCAAGGAGGCGTTATCGAGTCTTATTGCAACAGGAATGAAGGATCTCCTGTGACTCTCTGTGCTGCACTTTGGTGGTTTGAGTCTGGTGGAAGGTCCTCCTGCTGCTGACCAACACATCATGGAGGGGTCAGGGACATCGTTCTGGAAGGACCTCCGTTCGGACCAGATCTTCCTCTTTGAGATCATCTGCACAGACTCCATCCCCACCCCCACCACGTCATCGGCCTTTCTGATGAGCCTGTTATTGTCGGCCACCCTCAGCCTCCAGCTCCAGCATGCAACAACACAGAGGATGCTCTCGCCACCACAGACTCATAGAACACCTTCAGTATAGTGCCACAGATGTTAAAGGACCTCAGCTGCCTCAAAATATACAGACGGCTTTGGCCCTTATTATGAAAGGCTTCAGTGTTACACTGAGGAAATGCAAATATATTTTTTAAAATAATGAATAAATAGGAGAACCCCCCCCCCCCCCCCCCCCACACACACACACACACGCACACAAAATATAGCATTTGCAGAGTAGTGCACTTCAAGATGGTTTAGTTTTACTATGATGATTAGCTGGAAATCATACTTTCTATTACCCATGACATCACTGCCCTCTTGCTCTATTCCCTCCTCGCCTCGTTATATATGCCTCCAACTGAGCCAATGAGATCATACCTTTGCCACATCTGGACAGGTACACTACCGTTTTCATCTCCGCCATTACCAACTTGCAGTCCTGCATCTTTTTCTGTGTCCACCTCAGCTCAGCTCAGCTAACATGACAGTCCGGGCAGATGATGATAAATGCAGAGGAGGAAAAGCAATTACTGGATCAGTTAGGTGTAGTAGAGAGCACTCAGGGCTCTCATTACCAACAGACTGTAGAGTCTGGTATGGACACACACACACACACACACACACACACACACACACACACACACACACACACACACACACACACACACACACACACACACACACACACACACACACACGTCTGCATGTTGACTAGGTTTAATGCATCAACAGCAACCATGACAAAGTGTGATCTTTCCATCCTTACTAGTTTTAGTCTTTCATTTGTCTGTACATAATCAACCACTGGCTCTATCATTGTTAATTTAATGCTCCATACAAAAACATTAACAACATGTACTAACGGTGAATATAATTAGATCAAAAGTGGCAAGCGGGTGACAACATTGGTGCAGATGCACAACATAAATAGGTTAATATCAGTGCAGCAGTGGTGTAGAATACACTTGTTGATGTGAGCCGTACAGTTGTGTGACGTGCAATCTGCACACCTGTCAAAGCTGAAGAAGCCACATGTATAGAATATAAACCAAGGTGGTTAAGGCTGCCTTGGTGATTGACAATAGCACTGAGGTTGTCATAGGGACAGCTGCAGTCCTGGCTGTCCCCTGAGGAGGATGTGGAAACACTAATAATAAGGGAAAGACATACACACACACAGATAGAGAGAGAAGGGAAGGAAGACCGTGAAAAAGGGAACAGAATGATTTGTATTTACCCAGCATTTGCACAAAAACACACACGCACACACGCTTTCTTGCCGACTAAAGCAGAGGCACTTGGCTGAGCTGTGTGTGTATATACGAGTGGTGGGTGGCAAGATCGCAGGTCAGGCCCACGTAGTCCCCATTCAGTCGTACAGTGTGCTACACGCACCGGCAGCACAGAGGCCAGAATGGCAGACGGAACAAATAGGAGTTCATGCGTGCACAAACACCAAACCAGAGAGGAACACACGGACACATTAGGCACACATGCAAGCGCACACACAACAGGGTTCCTACACTCACATCTCCACCACATTACCGCTGCCTCTCAGTCAGACACAAATGATTATTATTGCTTCATTAAGAAAGTCTCGACATTAGTCTGCTTGGCCGGAATTATTTTTGAAATTGAATCATCGAAATGATGTACCAAAGGGTTTTACTTTATAGAGAAATGCTTGGATTTGTAGAAGGAGCAGAGAAAAAAAAGACAGATAATTCAAACACATTCAACCTAATTTTTTACTTAAAAATAATGAATAAAATGTCCCTCTGTCCAGCCACAAGAGTCCATGGGTCTTAATTGTGTGTTTCCTTAACCACTGCCACAGTAAACATGCGATTACAAAAACAGGATTCTGTTGGACATCTAATCACTGGTTGCATTGCGGTTCACCCTGATATCACTTTCCTTAATCTCATCTGTCAGAGGAGGTGTGTGTTTGACTTTGATAATGGATATGTTTGGTTATTTGGCTTGCAGGGGCATTTTGTCACATGTGTGACCACATTTGGACTGGACAGGATGTTCTAAACAAGTTCATGCCTGAGCGCCGCTGGGAGAGGATGATGTAGTGCCACTGTAGGTGGCAGAGATACACAAAGTCTCAAAGTGTGTTTACGTGCGTTTATATTTGTGTGTGTATGCGTGTGCGTCAGAGCCAGAGTGAATGTTTGTGTATATGGGCGAGTGGGGGTGGCAGGGCTATAATCTGCTCCAAACTGCTTGCGGGCAGAGGCGAGGTGGGCGAGACAGTGATACAGAAGGAGAGCAAGGGAAGGAGAGAGCGATGGGAGGGGGATGGAGGGGGGTGTTGTGGGGTCGAGGACAAGCAAGGAAGAAATGAGTTGGCAAGAGAGAGAAGAAATAAAGAAAGGAAAAACAAGAAGATAGTGAGGGAGTGAGAAGTAGAGGTGAGTTGAGTGCACAGTGGTTTCATACAGCTTACTGATGCTCTACAGCTACTGTACCCACGGTCCTCTCTCCTCTCCCACCCATTGTCATGCCGGGCTACGTGGGCGCCAGCAAGGCAGCTAATTCCTCTGACATTTACGTTGCTTTCTCAGCCCTCAAGTGACGCAAGCCTGGCCGGAGTCACTGTCAGCACCCACAATGGCCTCAGGTGGACGAGAGACAGTGGATGGTACAGAGCAGAGGATGGACTGCTCAACCCGAACTGGGTCCCAGCCAATGAGGAGACCCCTAGGAACACACTCAGAGCCAAGGTCCTGCATATTGTGCTACATTATACAGTAAGTCTTGAATAAAATATGATTAGTGTGGGTGGAAGAATAAGAAAAGATAACAGTGCTGAGGGAAAAAAAAAAGAAAAACTTGCAACAAAACTGATGGAGAGAAAAAGGACATAGAGGAAAAATATGGGAAATTTATTGTAATTTAGGTTTTAAAGTTTGATTTTCGGGAATTCAATTCAAATCATCATCACGAATAAATGCAGACGAAACAACAGCCTTGCCTCACATACATTTTCTATGATCCAGTGTTACAATACTGTTTTTACTTCGTGAACTTGATTAATAATGCAGATTATGTTTTTCAGAAGACAGGTGATCCAGTCTTAGAAATGCTGAACATGTTACACATAGGCTACACTTAAATGATATTAGGTATTAGCAGCTATTATGTCATTTGCCTTTAAGTCCCAGAAAGTGAGATGTTGGATCTCAATAATTCTAACAATTTACAGCACATCCTACAAATGTCCCTTCAGATTGAGGTCTGTTAAACTTGGAAGCCAATTCCATAAATTACACTATTCTGTTGCCTTTCTCAAACCCTTGGGGCACACTGCCAGAGACCAATGCCATTATTGCATACTGTTACGAGGAAGCTATTGGAGCTGTGCATTTCAGAGTCAACAACTAAGGTAGAATAATAACAATGGACAATGGAATAAAGGGAATATATAAAATATGTATTCCAAATGAGAATCATGAGACTTATAATCTGAAAGTCGTGTTTATCAGAGGCTGTTGAACATTTCTCCATATTCGGAGCTGCATATCTAAAGTTGTCAACTGGCTTCTTGTTTGGGAAGCTTCACATGGCATATTTACTATCTTTCTGTTTAATATGTGCATTTACTATGAGCACTCCAGCCGTCATATAACATGCAGAATCCTGTCTGTTTGTAACCCATCTTCAGGGCTCACACTGTTCACTCCTTCAACAGTATACCATCCTCATTCCATTTCAACTTTTCTTTCTGTTTACTTATCTCAGGGCTTTTGGTTCTCCATATTCCTTAGGCCTCATTGATAGATATAATTGTCATGCCACACATAGAGCCAGAGGGAACAAACGAAGACAGACATACCTTCATGGACACAATCAGTACTACCTTACATAACTCTCCAACATGAACTTTATGTTAGAGGAAAGCACAATCGGAGGCATAGTGACACCAGACATGACGTGTGAATCAGCCGATGTAACAATGAAACAGCGTCAGGAACAGATGGGAGGCATCGTCCTAAACAGCAGTCACTCCTATCATTCCTGAATTGCTCTTGCAAATTACTGTAAAGAGAATGCAAATATCTCTTTGTGGGTTTCAACGCTTTAACCTTAAACATGCAAATGATAGATAGAATACATTCTCCTGCAGCGTATTGCTTTGTGGACTCTTCCAGTCACTGTCTGAACAGCAACTCTTCCTCACTTATTATTTTTTCTTATTCTAAATTTGTTTCAGGCTCAGCATCTCCATTATGCTGTTTAGTAAGGGCAAGGAACTACGTGCTGGTCCCTCCGTCTCTTCCATCTCTATTCATTCTGCATAGCCTTGAACTTTCAAACTAGAAAAATAAGTGCCCTGCTGGTCACTGACCACACTGAATGAAAATATTTTATCCTTTTCTTTCCTGCTCTCTTATGTCATTATCTTTGTTTCTGTAAAGGCGCTGTGTCAAACAGAGGTTAGAGTTGGAATGGAAAAGATCTGGTGTGATATTATCTTGGGTGGGATGTGAGGAGTAGCACTGACCACTCTGAGAAGAAAGTGTGATGATGTGCAGTCTATCTAATCCTTACACAGAAATAATGGTAACAGCTCTCTGAATATATAGATGCAATATTTCTTACTTAACCTTAATGTTGAATTATATAGATTTTGGTGCATGCACAATTTTTGATACACATATGGCCTTTGAATCAACGAAGTAAAGCTTTAAGACAACGTCATTATGATTGAGCTGCAGTCTGCAACCCCCTCTTTGCACCCTCCAGTGCTCACCCGGACAGATCTAAATGATATTGACAGTTGAATAAATTTTCTGCATGAAATCATGTGAGCTTGAGCATGGCGTCCCCCCAGTCCTCTCTTCCCACACCTCTATGACCCACTGAAGTGCTAAATAATTACATTGGTTTCCAGAGGCTAATTTGACTGAGAGCAATCATTCAGGTCCCATTTCACCATAGCTGTTTTCATATATTTAAAATCGGTATTGGTAAATGAACATGAACCGTGGGTTACCATACCATTGTAGAGAGCGATAATCAAGACTTTGGTTTATGGAGTACCTGCAGGGTTAATGATGCTAAAGGTGACAGGTGTCACCAGAAGATATTAGGATAGGTAATTATGCAGATACTGCATTTCTGAGAAAATAATGTCTTAGCACCAATATTGATGAGTGGTTCGAAAACCCTTAAAAAGACCTCCAGTCTTGTATAAAAAGAAGGAGATATGAAGGTTGTTCAAGAAAATGCTAATAAGGTCAAATGTTCAATATATCGATATACCCAATATAAATGTCATTCCTACTTCTTTATAATAGAAATCGTCATCTGATTTTTAACTTATATAATGTGATGCTCTAAGTTCTAATAGTTCTAATAGATTTCTTCATCTTTATCTGTTGGCACTGCAGAATGACTTACTCGTCTTGTATTCCTGTTTAATTGTCTGTTATTATATGCATACCAGCCACTGTTTACTACACAAGGCCTGTTACTCATAGACCTACACTAATATTATAATTCATGACTTTGTCTCTTGTGTCTGCTTAATGACAATGCAATTACAGGATTAACCTGCTGAATAATAGTAGGTCATCATTGAGGGACACTCTGACCTTTACATGTTACCAGGCCGCAGTACAATGAGTTTATTTTAAGTGCACTTTCATAGGCTACACTCATGTGTCTTTGCTTCTAAATGCACTGATGTCTGGGTGTGATGTTTTGGAAATGCGTTGGGTCTGACTGGTCTTTCCACTGCTGTTACGTGGTGCAACTCCTGTGACTACAATACTGCATTCTCTTTATTGTATGTTTGCGTGTGTGCATGCAGGGAGTGGGGTTGAGGGGTGATATAACCGCATATTATCAAGAGCAGTTACATCATCAAAAACACTGAGTCCTCCCTCTTTGCCTACAGCCTTTCAGTCAAAACAAGGAATACTCTGTCTGTGGCTCAGTGCTCATGTGAGACCCAATGTGTTTCTCATTAAAAGAGTGGTTGCAGCATGTTTTCACACTTAGGTCATTGTCACTCACACACACACACACACACACACACACACACACACACACACACACACACACACACACACACACACACACACACACACACACACACACACACACACACACACACACACACACACACACAATTTCTAAATATATTCCAAGGTCTTTCTGGTAGATTGTCATATCTTCTGGGAAGAGTTGTGTTGTGTGAGACCGGAAGTGCAAGAAACAGAGAACAGACAAAGGTCATTGGCTGCAGGGTTAAGGCAATACGGGTTAAGTAGCGTTAAAGCTTCCTCTTGCAGAAAAGCCCTTTAATCCTGATGAGGCCAAACAATTCCGACACACACACACACACACACACACCACACACACACACACACACACACACACACACACACACACACACACACACACACACACACACACACACACACACACACACAGTGTGCAGAAGAGTGAGCCAGGGGTCACCCTGAAGGATAACTGCTGATAATGATAAAAACAGTCCTTCCTCAATGAATAGCTCAAGATAAATACACACAAAGACAAGTGTGTGCCACACAATTCGACATCTGATTGGCACTTAAGTAGTGATGTTTGTATTTTAGTTACCAAAATCATGTTCTCAATGTCAAATGTGTTTTCCAGATTGAAAGTTGGACACACGTTCACTTTCCCTCACCGCTTCTTCATTTCAAAGTCGTGACGCAGTCACTCAAACTAGTATTACCCAAATGTTTCTGTCTCCATCGTCTCATCTCCGCTCCCTTGGCAGCTGTGTCAACACCCGCAGGCCTCCAGCCTTAAACAAATCTTCCCCACAGCCATTGTACACCTCGCCACTCCCCTCCCACTGCCACAGCAAGGCTGTGCTGACAACTCTATAAACGTTGGCAGTCAGTCCCAGAACAACATTGATTTTGTTCCAATCAATCCAGAGAGATTGCAATGCATGGTAAATGACACAGACTGTGTGCCATAGCATACATTTCAGCATTAATTGTTGCTGGGCAGACTCCACTGGTCAAACTGTGGGTTGGTCCCGTGAGTGATACGACAATGGGAGAAATCAGCATACTGTCTGTTCACTAGAAGAAGCTCTGTGGGAGGCCCAGCTGTCACACATATCTCAAGTCTGTTGGACAAAGTTGATCACTGTTTGGCAAAAATCGTCATCGTTATTGTCCTAAATACTCCATTCAGTTGTAATTCTATATGAAACATTAAAAAAAATTATTGTTCAACCGAGACATTATAATTGTTATTTACAAACATGACAATGATAATTATTTGAGGATGATGTGTCACTTTTAAAGTAAAAAACAGTTTTTTGTCATTGTATTTACATTTGTTAATTCACTTGTCTGTTTTGTACTTGTATATTTTATTTTGATTAAAAGATGTCAAGGTAAAGCTAACAATGAAGAGCTGTGATCATTAAATATGTATATATATATATTTATATATTTTTTCTTTCTTTCTTTCTTTCTTTCTTTCTTTTTTATTATAATTTCTTCTTTTTTTTTTAAACACACTTTGACAACCTTTATTGCATTATCTTTGTATGTTGAAGGCTCATCTCCATTAGAGAGTTGTCTCCAAACACTTTACCTGCAGGCACAAGCAGCCTGGGACTTGCACTTTCAAATTCTTATTTCCACTTTCTTCTCTGTTAAGGTGTTTGCATTTGGTTCCCCTTGTATTTCTGTAGTGTATTTGTTTAACCCGTATTACCCGTTTAAGTCCAACTTTCATAAAATGTGTCTGTTACCGTCTCTGATAGTCATCATACAGGTCTAAATTGAGACCTGTATGATAAAGCAAGTAGATTTCTCTTAGTTTGAAAACTACTTAAATTTATATTTTTACTTGAAAACATGACTTGTTGAAAGCTGCTACAAGATAGCACAAGTTGCTAGTAAAGCTAAGATAGCTCACAACAGTAAACAGGACATGTAATAGGGCAGGCTGAACATGACACATGCGCATCTCTAAAAGCCACTATCTCGGCCACCAACTTACAAGATATATACCAAGTTTTCAACATTCATCAAACTGTAGCTTAAGTAACAAATACAATGTCCATGTTTGCCAGAAGGCGTTACGATCATTGTAATTCTCTAAGATGGCCATCTTATGACTGCAGCACCCTTCTATCTTTTCATCAAGATGGCTAATAAGGATATTTACCAAAAGATTGTTCTGGTTCCCTAATTATGTTTGGGTAATTTTCCAGGAAACACTGTTTCCTTTATCACCTATGAGCTTTTGATTGCCGGCGTAAATTGATCTTGCAGGCTGTTGCTCATGTAGCGACTCTACGGTCAAAGAACTGCTGTGGATGTTATTGTAACTGTCAAGCTTTGTTTACCTTTCATTTGAACATTTTCCTGTCTCTCATTCCTAAGTTTTGTATGTTTTCTCTTCACCCCGCCTGTTGTTTTGTGTCATAACAAAGTGAGTTATATTCCCTCCTCCAATAGTTTTCTTATCCTCTCTCCTTATGGTTGATTTTACTGTTTATGTTTCCACTCCATCATTCTCCCCCACTCATATGGAACAGAGATGGGACAAGGTCTGCTTTTCTACTCTATGTGAAGTGGGCTTTTTTGTGTGTGTGTGTGTGTGTGTGTGCATGTGTGGGTGTGAGTGTAGGTGTGTGTGTCTAGGTGTTTGTAGGTAGATGCATGTGGCCATGTGTAGGTGTGTTTCATGACAAGGTATGTTTTTAGAAAGTGTGTCTGGGGAGGTGTGTGTCTGTTGTTGGTTGGATATCTTCAGTGCTTCAGGTCTGCAAGTTTCCATTTTTTACAAGCTGCATCATGCAGCAGTTTCTTCTTTTTTTCAAACCCACAGATTGGAAAAGGAAGGGGGGTCCTGTGTTGACAGCCAGCCTGCTACCTTCTAACTGTGGAAAAATATTAATGTACCAGTGAACAGGAACACTGCCAGTTCATGTCTGACTGCTGAGAAAGACTTTCAGAGCTCTGTGAATTTTGCTGCTGGACCTGCCGCAGGCTTGGCTTAAGGCCCTGACAAGGATCAGAGTGGCACAGCAGAGATCACGCTGGGGCACACACAAACACCAGTGCATACTCAACTCAGGCACATATACAGCAGAGTAAATGAGCCTGGGCAAGAAATGCCACTCGTATGTTTGCTCTGACTTTTCCTCACTGGGAATTCGCAGTGCTTGAGGTGGTGATGATTTGTAGGGCCGAGGAGGCTGGCCACTGCTGGTCACAGCACTCAGACACATAACCACATTTAGACCAGGCAGAAACAACCTGCAGACGACCTGAATAGCCTTGGATCACTTGGCATGTGATTACGCCGCACATCACTGGCTGCCCGTTGAGGGAAAGGGCACTGAGAGCAGATATGACGTACTGCTAAGAATCCAGTGCGTAGTCACATACGACAGAAGGCCTGGTCAAAGGTAAGAAAAGTAAACATTTGCTCTCCACGTTATTTCCTTTCATCTTTAGCTAAATTTGGACGTGGTGACAGTCAGACAGTGTCTCGACCAAACCTAAATAACCTGGGGCTCGTGGGCTTTCCTATTGGCTCTGACCTTTTCCCCATGCTCTGCTTTTCCTCTCTATCTCTCTGACAGGTATGATAATCTAGATACACAATTTTAGTGCTGACACATAAGTCGAGAAAAGGCAGCGAGAGCAAGACTTTATTAATCACTGACCAATGCGCGTACATGAATAGATAGAAAATCCAAAGCAGGAAGGATAAAACGTTAAAACAGCGACAGAAAGGGGAGAGCAGCTCTGAACAATAGTCTTTTGAGGTTGACGGTTGTGTTGTAAAAGCAGCAGAGCAGAAAGGGAAGAGAGGTACTGTCCCCATTGCTAAAGAGCACTCACTGCCCTTTGTGTTTGGTTTAGAAAAGGAGGAGTAACTGCTGACCACATCAACCACAGGCCTTTAACTCACGGCGCAAGCACTTTCTGCATGACCTTCACATTAGAGCAGCTTTAAACTGATGTCTGGAGTTCAGTTTTAAAAAAAGGGAAACACAAAAGGTGGGCTGGAGTGCTACCTCTCAGAGTACAAAAGTGTGACATTGGGGCAGAGTCCTATTAAAGTATACTGGAGTACCCTTTTCTAGTGAAGCCTTTCGCCTACTTTATCTGTTTCTTCTTTCAAAGGATGCTCAGCCAGGGAGAACAATGCACATTTCAACCAAAATAGAATTATCATTGTTGACATGGAGATCTGTGACATTTTGGACTTTGTTTTAGTGCTGCGGGAGACAAATAAGATGTTTAGTGTAAAATCTTTAGGGATACTGATAATTGGATTTAGCTTCCTTTGGGCAGAGCCAGGGTAGTCATTCCCTCTGTTGCAATGTGTAGGGCTAATCCAGGGGAAGTATTGGCCATTTTGGAGAGATTTGCATCATATAGAGATTTCCTCATCTTACAATATAGTTTCAGAGAATAAAGTTTGTAGTAATTAATTGAGTTTCCCCTCATTCTGCCCATGTTTATTGTTATTTATTACATTAATTTGACAGGTTACAATCACTTTGCTAATAAACCTGAATAAACTTTGAACTGTTATTTATTCTGTAAGCAAAAACAAATGAATGTTTCTCGCTAAGAAGTCAAATATTTACTACAGAGTCTAAAAACCCCCACAAACCTTTAGGTTCTTGCCATTGGCGAGTCAACTAAAATCAAGTAATCTGACTGATGCACTCAATTGTAGCTATTTTGTTTTGGTGGTTGTTGTTTTTTTGGGGGGATTGTTTTCACAGGGGAGGGTTTTTGTGAATTTAATGTTTTATGGTTTTGATTAAAATAGATGGTGACACAGACTGAAGGTATGAGCTCAATAAAGATAAATCTTTAATGATCCCCATGGATAAGCTGGTCATTACAGCAGAAATAAATAAAACATAAAAATAACCCCTGGCATGGTAATCGAAATTCTGGAAAGGGCAATGTAAATTAGTCTTGTTCTGGATGCACTAGTTCACACAAAAATATCCTCAGCTCCTCTGTCACTCCCACACTGCACTCCAAGTGTCTTCTCTGAGCAGTTTTATCATACCGCTGACTCTGACAGAGTTGCCTCCTCTCACCTATGACGGTGTGCATTTACTAAACACCGGCCTGGGACTGATTACCTCCCTCCCTCCACTCCGGCTGTCTCTGTATATGTCTGCCGATGTTGTTTAGAGGAGCACAGACCACTTCAAATTGTCCTCAGTGTGGAATGAAAACGTTGACAGTCAGGGGGAGTGCTGCTGCACATTCTTGTATGTCACTTTTTAGCAAAACACACAAGCCGAGCTCTTATTCTTTCTGTCTCTGCATGGAGTTTGCAGTGTGGGCAGAGGGTGATGAATACAATGGAGAGAAAATAGAGGAGAGAGAGGGGGAGTGGGGATGGAGGAGAGTGCGTGGGTGCGCAGATAGGACTGGAGATGAGGGGGAGGGGGCAGGTTAAGTTGGTGCCTACACAGGGCTCTATCCCACAGGCTCTCTCCTGTCTCCCACGCCTGGCCCCTCTAACCTGGCCTAGCTTCTGTTTAATGTCTGGCTCTGTCACACCTCGGCCCACTCCCTGGAGATCTGCACGTCTGTGGAGTAAAGTACATTTCAAACTAGTTCTCCAAAAGAAAAATAAAATTGAAAAACATGCTGGAGAAGACTTCAGTGTGGATTTTTAGGTCCTTTCATCTCCCAAACTGTTTCTGCTTGGCTACTCCAGCTCTGCTTCTCCTGCTGATCTTAAGCTCTTCTTGCCTTCACTTTTTGCTGTACTTGTATTTGCTAATAGCATTAGACTTTGTTATTTAATCATCCTTCTTTCTCTAGTGCAGACTGGGGAACTGGCAGCCCACAGACCAAGTATGACCACCACCTCCAATCTCTGCGGTCTATTTCTCAACAATGGTTGTGGGAGTAGGAATATCATCTAGCCACATTTTATTAAGTTATTAATTATGATACCTCTATAAATACTGTAACAGTTTAATGCATTCAGATGGAAAATATCAAACTCCTGCATATAGATTTAATGAACTTACTTTAAGACCTGCAGTTAGATATTAAACTAGTGACCATCGTACTACTATGTCCTTGTGGGTATTTTGATTTGGCCATTCTGTAGAGAAGATTACATTTCCAATAAAAATTACACATTCCTGTACGTTCCAATCAAACTATTCATCTCAACCTTTTTCATTTCACTTTTATGGAAGTTATCTTTGCTGTGGTGGGATAATTTACTTTGTTTTTGTTGCCTAATGTAAGACTATCCAGGGCATTTACTTTTTTTATTGTCCTGGGATTGGGAGTGATGATGGTGGGAAGACAGAGATTTTCCGCACGGCTTTGCAATGCTAATGAAAAGTGCCAGACTTCTGAGCTCTTGAGAAACTTTTTCCTGCTGCCTGCACCTTCAAATTACCCAAGAAACTTTGGGAGGAAAAAGCAAAAAACATGAGCAGCTACTTTTCCTTTTGCCATATAACATTTGTTGTCGCTTTTATTTTGAGAAAAACAGAACTTTTTATGTTTGTCAGTATTGTTAAAGAATGTATTTATGTATATAACTGAAGGCACATGTCTATCCTCAAATGTGTATCTGTCCTCAATCATTTCTTTTTTCTAAAGACGCAAATATGTGTCAGCCTGCCTGCCTGTGTCTGTCTGTCTTACACTGTTCAAGTCACTCAATGATATTACGGTGACAGAAAGAAAAAGCAAGAATTTAGATCAAAACAAATATACACTTTTTTTTCCCATAAAGTGACACTACTATACTCATACCAGTCATTTCTGGTGCACAATCTGATTTGATCAAATACAGCAGCTCTTTCCCGCCTTTTCTTAGGTCATTTACTTAATCTATCGGTTACTGAGACTGTAGTTTTGTGTCTCAATAGAATAGACCAAAATATATTGATGGCCACCCTTATATGGCGGTCAGCCAATTAACAAAAATGAGTGGGGCAGAATATTAGAACGTTCTTTCAACGTGTTTCAGCTTGAGAATACGTATGTGAAGAAAATGAACAAATCGCTAAATCAAATAAAAAGAATCCCAATAAAACGACAAACATTATGACAGTTGTACAGGCAGAATATATGACTGAGCTGTTGTATTACACCACACAAAACTGTAAGAGGTCTTACCTAATATAGAGGCCTACAAGTGCACAAAACATGGAGTAAAAGTAATATGTCATCAATTGCAGTACCACAAACCAATGGTAACAGCTCTGAGGCTCAAATAGCCGTTATGCTCAGGCGTTTGTATTTCACTTGCAGTAATCAATGTCTATTCTGATTAAAATATCTTTTTATCTGGCATGTAAATGTCCTCAAAGTCTCACACAAGAATACTTCCTCATGAAAGATGCTTGCCAATATTGGGATTTTCTGTCTGAATGGTGCTTACCCTCCTCGCTGCTCATCATTTGCTTGTGTTGGCTTGGAAACAGGTAATGGTTTATCAAATGCTGGTCTACTGTACATAATCACTGAGATATTCAGATCCACATGAGGGTTGGATGAGCAGATTAATAGTATTGACAAATCCTAATTAGCGTCATGCTGAATCAAATGATTAATGTGAACAGTTGTTAAGGAGGCAGTGTGTGTCTAAATAGACCCAGAGGCTAGATAATACAGTAATAGCCTATGACTCACACTAGCACTGTTTTAATGAGAAACAGACAGAAATGAACAGAGTGAAATAGAAAGAGAATGTCAGAACATCGGGATGTAGGAGAAAGAGGGGAAAGGAAATACAGAGTGAAATGACAGAGGGTTTTGTATCACTATACTGTTGAGTGCCTGCCTTCCTGCCTGGCTCCCCCAATGTTTTTACACATCGAGTTTTAAGCAGCGATGGGATTAGTTTGTAGGATTGTTGGCTTGCATTGTGTGCTGAGAGGATAGGCAGTGAAATCCCTTTTTCAGCCACCACTACTTATCCTTGTCCCTGTGTTGTCTCTTTCAAACAGAAGCGCCTCGCTCTACATGCATGTAATCTAGGTGACAAGAAAGAATGAAAAGAGAATTGAATGTGTATGAAGGGAGTGAAAATGGGATGGCTGACAGGGAGAAGAATGCAGCGAGGTTAAAGGAATACAGTTGGGAGGAAAAGAGGGTGGGAGCGTGGCTTGAGCGTGAGCTCACTTTGTAGTCCACAGGTAACCCCCTCTTCTTGGGTGCATTTAAAAGTGGGGTGCAGGCCCTGAACACAGGCACAGTGGATTTATGTCTGACATCAGCATGTGAATAATTCATCCTCAACTTCATGCCTGAATTATTGATGTCTTTAAGATTAGAGAAACAGGCAGCAGAAAACAGCAGTCTGTAGGGAGGGAACATGATGCAAGAAGGAGAAAAGAATTATGATTTCATCATTATTTACAGGTTCATTCCAAAATTAGTTATTCATCAAATAAGAAATGTGACATTTCATCAGATAAAACAAATGAACAATTAATATGTGTTGTTATTGTCTGGCTCTAATTTGCAAAACAATAAAGTTTCAAATATAATATTTAAGCAAAACAAATAAAAAATGTGTAGCACACATCAGAAAAGGCTTTTGTGCTTGTCTCTGGTTAAAGAGACCTGCGTCATGTTGCAGTTTCATGACATGCAGGATGGACACTTGTCTGTGTTATATTTTGCTTCATAATAGCAATGTTAATCTCTGGATGACAGTATCGATCTGTTGGTCAACTGTTACTTTGGTCCAGGCTAAAAGAATTCCAAGAACTACTGGTTCGATTCTAAAACTTGTTTATAGATCCATGGTCCACAAACGGTGCAGATTGATTTGCTGACTTTTCCTCTGGCAACACCACAAAGTTGATATTTGTGACATTGAGTCAAATGTTTTGACCACTCCATCCAATAACCTTACTGCACATATCTGTCTAGTAATATTGTTTATCTTCAGGCTTTCCATCAGGTCCAGAGCCTGTATTGATAACTAAAACCCTTTTAAACTAGTGATGCCACAGGTGTACTTATGTGTTTGGTGGCAACTACATTTTTTTAACACAAATATACTTCAACGTAGAATCAAGGTCTGTCCAGCAGAGACCACATAATGAAACTTTTATATTTAGGTCCTGATATAACAACTGGCTGCCACAGTCAGGAGTGAGTGAGTCAAACCTGGTGTCAACACAACACGGAGGAAGCTTTTATTAAAAAAAGAAGAAATGCAGATGGTCCAGAGAATGTACTATTCATGACCCTCCAGCATGATAAGAACAGCCAAAATGACGGAAAGCACTATGTATAGTCATAAAATATAAGCTGTAGTTTGACTTTTTAGTTTGACTAATGTCCCATCTGCTAATATGAAGTTGAAACTCGGCAATGATTATGTTTTTAACCTGTTTGGTAAGATAAAGTCTGACCACATCATACAGTGCCGATCAGGTTTATATATGTTCCTTTTATGCATTGCCATGGTTACCAACCTGAGTCAGTGATGTGTAAAGCATTACATATAAGTCAAGTCATTGCACAAGTAGTTTGTTTGTTTCCACATGAATATGTACAAATAGTACAAATCTTCCTTTTGCATCCTGAGTGAAATACATTTCAGTGGAGAAGGGCTGACTAGGTTGGCTTTAACTTGTCCTGCTATGCAATGCGTACTGTCTGAAATCCAATGTCATCACTTTATTTCCTTCCAATACTGTACACACTCGTATAACATTGAGGAGCTTCTCGATCTGTAAACACACCATTCTTAGTTTGCATTTTATTACAATTTACCAGTTTGTGAACTGACTGAAAACTATACATCAATAGTATCAAGCAAAATATAATGTTCAGTGTGTATGCGCTCTTCTTTAGTCAGCGTACCACATACTTCAAGTCAGTGATGTGTTGTATTGAACTGGGACTAACTGACAAAAAAATAAATAAACCAAGTATCTCTT
The DNA here is from genome assembly GCF_963383615.2 of Lipophrys pholis. Taxonomy (NCBI): domain Eukaryota; kingdom Metazoa; phylum Chordata; class Actinopteri; order Blenniiformes; family Blenniidae; genus Lipophrys; species Lipophrys pholis. The sequence continues at coordinate 10,566,534 of NC_137640.1, read as the reverse complement.
AGATGTGGGCTTGATCAGTTGAAGACTGAGTATGTTGAAAATACCAAAAAAATACAGAGTGCAGCAAAAAGACCTTCAGTTTCTCCATTTCTTTTGTTTACTTTGTTATCCCCTTTCCACAGCACCCAGAATGATACTTGTGTGAGCTTACGTACATCTTTTTGTGGGTGTAACTGTGTGTACGTGGTGGCTGTGCTGCCTGCTCAGAGAGGCACGGGGCCCAGACACTTGGAATCATTTAGTGAGAATTTCGAGTGTGGGAGGAGAGGAATGTGCGCCCAGATAAAAGAAAGAAAAGTGAAAGAAAAACAGAGCAAAGAGAGGGGGTGGAGAGTGCGAGAGATAGACACAGATATAGACAGAGAGAGGGCAGGCAGGGAGAGTGTGGCAGGTGAGGAAGAGGTGGGGCGGGGGGGGGGGGGGGGGGGGGGGGGGGGGGGGGTGGAGATGGGAGGGGGTGGGCTTGGATGTGCCACCGAAGAAGAAACATTTGGCGTGGAGGAAGACAAGCTCGAGTCGAATACGGGGGTGAAAATGAGGGCACAGAGAGGGAAACAAAACAGAGAAAGGGAGGGGAGAGCGCAAAAGACAGAGATCTGGAGCAAATGACAGACAGTGGGAGCAGCAGAGAAAGAATGGAAGAAAAAGGCTCAGAGAAAAAGTACAAGCTGCCCACTCCTTACCTACTGTTCTCCATTAAGCTGATTTTTTTCAAATGGCTCTTGCAGGTCTCGCTTAGGGGGAACATCTATTCCTATCACAATGCTGCCTACACACACCTCGCAGTGACAGGCAGAGCGGGAGAGAGAGAGAGAGAGAGAGAGAGAGAGAGAGAGAGAGAGAGAGAGCGAGAGAGAGAGAGAGAGAGAGAGAGAGAGAGAGAGAAGAGTGGGGCTACAAGTATAAATGAACGAAGATTCAAAAGAGAAGAATACTGGGGGGGGGGGGGGGGGTCCACAGCTTAATGTATGACTGAATGCACGCCAAAAGTACAGCATGTTATATTGCTTGTATTATAGGTTAAATTGAAGGAAATAAAGATGTTGTGAGCCTCTTTTTCATTACTGCAGTGCTGTCCTCACTGACTCAGTGCTGAAATAAACAATTACCATGAGCACTTTTCTTCTTGTTGCCTTTACCAAATCAGTGGCAGATCACTTTTTATCTGGTGTGTTCTCTCTGGATGTCTGTGTGCCTGAACTGTTACATCCTCGTTCCTCTTTCTGTGTATTGATATATATTTTTTGTTGTTCACAAATATACCCTCCCACATTCCCATCTCATGCTTCTGGTTTCTCTTCCTTTTCGTAGATCTGTGCCAAAGCTAACAGTCTTATGTGAGCATCCCAAGCATCTGTGTGCGACTGAGTATCTGTGAGTATGTGGGTGTGTGTTTGGGTGTGTACAAAGGTGTGCCTGCAGGACAGCCAGAAGATTTTCATTGAATACAAATTACTTCCGAACCTGTCTGGGGAAGTTTATACTCCTTCAGTATCAGTCTGAAGAAAATTGTTGCCAGTATGCTTTTGGTTAACGTTGACATTGTGCTCAGACTTATGAAATGGAACTTCTGTTGTCAAAGACAAAATCTGATTAATTCATATGATGAAATCTTTTCACCACTGTAGGATGCATGTCAAAAGGAGAGTTTAACTGGTTAAATTCAGGTTTTCGTGTGAGTGTTTGTGTGTGTGTGTTCCATTAATGCAAATTTGCATTTGGCTTCCAAGCTGATGGGCTTAGTAGTTTTGTTGGAAGGAGTAGACAGTGAAATAATAGCAAATCAGCAACCATTGTTCACTATTGACGTGGAACAATCCCTTGCTAGGCCACCCCTGTGTGCAGGTCAAGATGATTTCCATCCAAAATCAATCCTGGGATGTATTGTGGACGTCTGTGTGGCTTTTCTCTATCTACAATGAAGCGATATGCGCAGGCTACAAATTTAAAAATGTAATGACGAATCATAGTTCAATTGATGGACGTGAGGCGCTATTGGCGAACCAGGGCTGCTGAATGAACTGGGCCAAGCTGACCTTCATTACTCCTGGCAACAAGGCGGGCATATTCAATCTCACTTGACCCACTCAGCTTTGACCGTTGACCTCTGGCACAGCCGCCCCACATGAACTATCACCTCCAGGGATCAATAGCTCTTGACCATAGCCACGGGCTTTGGGCCAGATCACTCAGGGCGGTGGAGGGACTCCCAATGCTGCTCGATCTGGGGCACTGGCTGGTAGAAACAGCTGACCCCAAAGGGCAAGGTCAGTGACCAATGATAATGTGGGGAATTTATACTGAAGTTGGATCTAATGAGGAGAGAGGGACACCGGCGCATACATGGGCATGTACATTTTAAAGACATCAAAGCAAAGCTATTTAATCCGCTTCTGATTCCATCCCTCCATATTCAAACTAGACATGCAAAATTTAGGCTGCAGACTTCAAAAAAACCTGCAATGACAAACTTGTACTCGGAGGAATCATTTTACGTTCTCCCTTTCTATTTATGTCATACTTGGATACCTCTCTCCACACTCAAACTAAGTTTCCACATTGTGGTTTTGTTGTGTAGTTTAACAAGTCAGATCACTAATCCTCTTATGTTAGAATGGTGCAGCGAGCGTCATCTGAAAGTTGAGCTGCGCTGCATTCTAATCAACAAGGTGAAGTTCTTTGATCTCGAATTGGAAAAGCTGCCACAGTTTCTGCTTTGGAGATGATACCATGCATAGTGGCGGCTTTATGGTCTAAAACCCTCCCAGCATTTGCCTTTGTGCTGCCGCAGACATTTGGCATCAAGCGACATATAAAAACAGCCATTTCAATTTGTATTCTCATATTAGCAGCCAATTTGCAACTTTATTCCAACTTCTGTTTTTCTTTCTGTCTTTCAGTTTTTCTTACACCAATATACATATATAGTATCGCTATAAGGACACACACACACACACACACACACACACACACACACACACACACACAGCACACATGCATATATACATGGTGGGTCTCAGTGGGTGTCAGAGAGATATGCTGAGGGTGTTATAACAGCAGTGAATCATCAGTAACATACCACAATAGACCAACATAAGCAACTCATCAAATACTGCAGACGAACGTTTTCAAAGAACAAATGACACTTCCTCTTGTACTTTAATTCAAAAGTTTAACCACTGTAGCCCTTGTTGGTCTGGTTAGACTTGTAGCTTCGAATGGCTCTTGTTAACTAATATTTGCTAAATTCACTGAATAGCAGCCATTTGTGAGCCACTGTGTCAAACCGGTTTTTACTTTAAAAAAAAAAAAAATGGAGCAAAGTGTTTCTTAGTTGAAAAGAAAAAAGGCACAAGCGAACAGACAAAACATGTGCAACATCCTCAATATGTTTAGAACAAATATGCTGCTTTAAAAAAAACAACAAGTAAAACACAAGCAGCTAAAAACACATTCCCCACTTTGCCACCACATATGCAACATAAAGAAAAGTGCTGCAAATACAAAGAGTGCAAGTAATACATTGCAAGTGCAAGTCCTACATGGCACAACAGACGTTTGCAGAATATAACAATAGTTAAACAATATAACAGCCACCTTAATGATTAAAAAAAATTTGGTCTTTAATGATGTTTATGGAAGTCAGATAGCACTTCAATACTTTAGGAAACATGTTACAATATGTATAAATTATCAATACAGTACAACAAATTTGTGTTAATGCAGATGTTCTGTAATTATTAAGTGTAAACTTTTCAATAGCTTTTGATTTTAAAATAATCTGTTTGTTTTCTTGGATTTAGTTTTTTGCAATTTTTTTTACTGGGTGTATTAGCACATATGTAATAAGCTTAGAATTTCCTGCAGGACTTTGGAAACGAAACAAATACTTATTTTTTATTAAATTTTTTTTTTTAGCTAGTGCTCAATTTATTTGTGTGTTTTTCACCAGTCCTATTTTTTGGTGTGTGTATTCATTGTAAATGTCTCAGTGCCATTTATTTCTGGCCATAGTAGTTCCAGCTCAACGGACTGTTTGGTTTGAATGCAACATCAACTATAATGTGACCGATTCAGATAGAAGCTTTGACATGAAAACCTCTCATATCTTGAACAACAACAAACGCATGGAGTTTTTGTGCAAAGGAAGACTAACTTTACAAATAAATATAAAACTAAGACCTAGCCTCTGTAACTTTGTTAGAACAGCCAACAGTCACACTAACAAACAGGTGCTCTGGCTTGCCTTGAGGTATATTCATCTCTGGGCGTTCTATGGTTCATAAATTATAACTGTCTTTGTGCGTGCGTGTGCGTGTGCGTGTGCGTGTGCGTGTGCGTGTGTGTGTGTGTGTGTGTGTGTGTGTGTGTGTGTGTGTGTGTGTGTGTGTGTGTGTGTGTGTGTGTGTGTGTGTGTGTGTGTGTGTGTGTGTGTGTGTGTTGTCTCATTTCCCATTTATCATATCTCACGTCTGTGGTTTTACAGACAGCAGGGCCCATCTCACGAGAGCTGAGGCATGACTCAGACCTACGCAGACTTGTGGCTGGCGGCTGTGACTCAGAAAGGACGTTACAAGGGAGGAGAGGCAAAGGAAGGGGAAGATGAAGAGGAAGGGAGCCAAAGAGGGAACAGAGAGAAAATGAAGTGGAGGGCGTCAGAGATTGTACCTCTTCTCCCTTCACCCAGGGTGCAGAGATGAGCAGCTGGCCATGAATACATGAGTGGCGGCATCACTCAGCACACACAGTGTGTGCACATGCCGCTGATACATGCAGACACATAGGAGCAGCTGAAAATAGCAAAACAGAGGCCTTCCACAACATCTGCTAATTATCTGGCATGGAGCAGGCCTGGGCCCTAGATCAGAGTAGTCCCAGCTGTGGGCCTGGACTGGAGGATGGCACTGAAATTGATGGCGAGTGAGAGGAGAGTGGGAGCTTGGTGAGAACAAAAAAAAATAAAAAATTGTCAATAACAGACAAAGAGCTTTACAACAACCAAACTGGCTCCCAGTGAGACAGGCACATAGATCAGTCTGTCATAAACACATAGATTTATTTTATCCATATGTGCCACAGAGAAACAACCAGGGCCCCAGCCTTCCAACAGCATTGGCAGGAATCACAATATCCTTGACAGTCAGTCAGTTTGCCCACCTTTCCTCTGTCTCCGTCCTCCTCTCCCTCCCTTCGGTCTCTTCTGCGCTCAGAAAAAGAAAGACAAACCCATTTCCATACAAATGGAGTGAAAGCCTGCAGCCCAGGGACCCAGTGGAATTGCAAATATTTCATCTTTGCCTGGGAGCCTCATGCTATTACTCCTTAGCCATTATCTCCTCTGTTTCATTCTTTTTCTTCTTTTACTCTGACTATTCTTTGCTCTGATACTTATTCACCTCTGCTATCTGACCATGCTTGTGTTGATCCTTGTACCACATCAACCAATGGATCTTCCGAATCACCAATTTTAACAGAAAAAAAAATCCTGCTATACTTTGTTATTATGACATTACAGAGTTCACCACTCTTTGTGTACAAAGTAAAATAAAACACTTCACCACAATGCCAGACTCAATCTAACTCATGGTTTTCTGTGAAGTAGTTTTCAAGCAACTTTTAAGGTGAACGCTGTCATGACTTTCAAGTGCCGCAGCACAGCCAGAAAGCAACTACTGCCCTTCTGGTTCACTTTCTTCTCCTGTCTTTCTCTTCTTGCAACATCCCTCCATCCTTGCCTCCTTCATAGCATCTGCCCAGTGCCCACATTCTTGGACACACATGGTGTCCAGCAGCTGCCAGGTCAGCTTAGGTGCTGGAGCACAGATTGCCTGGCACTGGCCTCCTACTCAGGCGAACTGCCAGTTGTGGACACAGAGACAGCCGGGCAGAACTGTAGAGGGTAGAGGATTTAACAGACTTCATAAAGCACAATGTGCTGGCGGCAGTTTCTAATTACCAATCAAAAGTGAGGAAAAGCACGTGGAGATCAATCTACAACTATTGATAAATACATGGACGGTAATTGTTGGCAGCCGGGAATCATTCAATTAAATGTCGGAAATTTTAATTTGATATTTTAGCTGCTGTGGAGATACTTATGTGGGCAGTGAACCTGCAATTCTCAAAAGCATTTAGTATTCCTTTTTTCTATTGGATATTGTCAGATTGCAAAAACATGCAAACTTACACACATTCTGATGTTTTCTGCTAGCACTACATTCTATTCTCAGGAGGATGGCCTTGGCCACGGAAGTCCTTTACATGGCTGATTTCACTGGTAGGCTATACAAAGAAGAGCAGAGGGAGGACAGGCGAGGCCCCAGATGGACAGTGTGTAATGTTGTTAGCTATAGTTAGCCAATTTAGTCACACTGCCAGCAGCTCTCATTACATGCTCTAATTCTCCCTCTCCATCCCTCTTTCCCTCCTATTTCTTCAGCACACACAGACACTCCCACACAGGCCAGAGAGGATGGAGGGAGTGCCAGGAGGTGAAAGACAGACACACATACACAGAAACACAGACAGACAGACGTGGGTGCATGTTATGGCGTGCGTGAGTGTGTGAGTGTGTGTGCATGCGTGCTTGTGCGCTCGGCGGCTGCAACATTACCACTGTGTGTTTCAGAAGGTTATGCAGGGCCGCATCACTCAGGATCCTCAGGTTTTCCAACAGGAAAACGGCATCAAAATTGAATGATGGTATTAATAATTCAGGGACAGATTTCTGCAAGAAAACCGGTTTTCTGAAATGATAAAGCAAAAATCAATGCTGCCTCCCGTCTTCCCAACTCCCCATCTCTTCATGCCTACGTGGAGCAGAAAGGAAGTGGGGGTGGGGAGACGAGAGGATCAGTGTATGTGGCTGCATGCCTCTTTGTTTGTGCCCCATGTGTGGGAGCTTCTGTCTATGTTCCTGTCGGGTGGACATCAGCTCCGTGCCCGGCAGCCTGGGCTGTTACTCACCGGATTCCCTTGAGGCAGGAGTGCTGCTTCAGCCTTGCCACCTCCAGAGAGGGTCAGAGGAGAAGAGACACCACGTGGAGGAAGGTGCAAATCTCAGCGGGGCTGGAAGGCGAAGAGGAAGAAAAAACAAAAACACAACAGACATAGAAACACGTGTAAGCGTAGACAGTTAACAAAAGCCCTGGCTGTGAGACACGCAGGCTGCTCATGCTTTTGAACAAAGCTGTTCCATTGAAGCGGTCATGTGTCCATTGTGAGGCTGATGTGTTCAGTCAATCAGCTTACAGCATGAGCTAATTATCACCTCTGTATGAAGTTGTCTGAAGAGGAATAGGTACACACACAGTGTGTGTGTGTGTGTGTGTGTGTGTGTGTGTGTGTGTGTGTGTGTGTGTGTGTGTGTGTGTGTGTGTGTGTGTCAGAATGTCAGATACACCACTGAGTCTCTGCTTGGTGCTGTCTGTTTTCATGTCTCCAGTAGACCAACCTGTCTTACCATACTGCCACTCCTACTTAACCCACTGTGACCAAGATGTAAAAATAATACCAAGTTCTGTCATATCTCTCTCTCTCTCTCTCTCTCTCTCTCTCTCTCTCTCTCTCTCTCTCTCTCTCTCTCTCTCTCTCTCTCTCTCTCTCTCTCTCTCTCTCTCTCTCCTCTCCCTTTCCTCTGTGGTCAAAGGCTCGCCGGATTGTTCTCAACAGTCAATTTAATTTGAGGAGGATGATCATGATAGTTCAATGTTTCTAACAAAGAGTTTACTTGGTTGTTGGATGTAATGAGGAGGAGTAATTGTAAATCAGACACATAAGAAATGGTGTAACTACTAATTCTGTTGAGAAGTGGCAGGATGACGTTTAACAATGGAGGAAAGAAAGTCATAGAGTATGAAAGAGTGTCGTGCAAAATTATACCTTCACATGTCACGCTGGTAGTCGCAGGACAGCCTAGATAATTTTTTTCTGCTATTATCATTCATTATCATTATTATCATTATTAATGTTTTTTGAACATAATCAAAACAAATGAACAACTGAAGCAGAATTTGCCATGGTGGTTGTTATGATTTGTTTGTTTCTTTTGATTAAGAAGCCATGGTGTTAGGAGATACTGATTCAGACTTTTAGACAAAAGTTCAAAAGTGCTATAAAGCTTCTTCAGAAACCTCTGTTCTTGCACTTCCTGCAAGTTCTTCTTATGCAGCTGTCAAATAAAGTGAAAAATTTCCAAAACAAGCATTTTTGTAGCTTTTGTAAAATCGCTTTTATTGATTATATAAGTTAAACATGGAAAAAATGTATTTTGGGCACAATGAAACTCTTAATTGGAGTATCCCTGCTCACATTTATGTGAAACAGCTAAAATATACTGCATATATAGTGACAAAAATTCCCACCAGTGTTCAAAATATAGACACAAATTCACTTGATATGCAATTCTTTATTTGTACTATGGGAGGAAACTGGATTACCCTGAAAAAAAACCACACCGCCATGGCCCCCAGGTCTGGAATCAAATCAGGGGTATTTTTGCTGTAAGGTGAGAGTGCTGACCACTACACATCACCCCCCCAATTCAATTCACAGATCGATTTTGTATTAATTAATTTGGCTCAATTAAATTATTTACAGAGAAACCCAGCAGCTCCTGTCACTTAATGTTGAAATCATTTTCCTCAGGGATTAATAAAAAAAAATTATATATATATATATATATATATATATATATATATATATATATATATATATATATATATATATATATATGTATTCTATTTTATGTTAACTTGTCAAATGTGAATGTTACTGTTTATGAATGAATGAATGAATGAATGGATGAAAGTAGCACAGCGGAAAGAGGAAAGCTGCTTGTTTTCTTCTTACGCGCTGTATATGTTTGATGGAACATCATTTGATGGAACACGTTTCTCCACAGGGAGATTAGAAGCAACACTGACTAACTTCCTGTGATTGTTGAGGAGAAATGATGAGGCCTCGTGTGTTTGCATGTGGGTGGCACATCTGGCACTGGAAGCTAATAAACAGTGTGTATGTGAGTTTCTGCCTTTTTTCTTTTGCGAGAGCACATTTTTGTTTCCTTGAGTTTTCAGCGATGGAATTTGTTCTATATGTATTTGTGTATGTTAGTACTCCGATGTATGTGCGAATGTTCCTACGCATGCACAACCCTGAAAGTTTGTGTATGTATATGCGTGTACGTTGGTTCTGAGTGTGTGTTTGGTGTGTGGCAAGATATGGAGGAGGTTCTGCTTCTCTGACACAGCCACTGTGTTATGCAGACACATCAAGAGTAGAAGAAATCATTACACTATGTTCTCCATAAGAAATTAGTGGGTTGAGGGAACCCAAGGCAAGGTAATACAAGGTTAATAATGCGCTGTTATTCCCCACTGGCAGAAATAAACAATCTCCTCTGTTTATTTGCCTTCGATACACTCCCACGAGAAGCCAGAAACAGCAGGATAGAGGCGTGGAAAGAGGGAAATGGAGGGGAAAAAAAGCGGGATGAGAGTGAGAAAGATAGATGACAAATAGATGATGCTTCATTCCCGTTCTGACACCCACCTACCCCTCCTGCCGTGTCCTTCGTTTTGCTGCAGAGAAAAATGAAAACAAGTCGACCCACGTTTTTTTTTTTTTCCTCTTTCTCTCTTGTCCCTTTTTCCTTCCTCCACACTGGGTCATCGCTCTCTGTTTATCTGTCTTCCTTTCTCTCTCTACCTCCCACTCTCGTGGTCATTGCTTGGGTCAGAACGGGAGTCACGACAGGCTCTGAGATGACCCCTCCCCCCCCCAACCCTCCACTATCTGTCATTCATCACATCCCACAATTGACAGCTGCCTCTACCCACTCACACTTTCACCTCTGCATTTCTCATGGGAGACAATGTACTGCACATAGTGTGATATATCAATGCTCCCTGTTCTTGCAAAACAGTTTCGAAACTTGCAATATTCATCGTAACACATTATTTTAGCACATCAGTAATGATTCCATCATGACAAGATTGAGACCGTGCCAGCTTCTCAGTAATACCACTTTGTCAATGAAAAAAAAATGACAAAATGGTAAATGTGTGATGGAGGGAGGCAGACGCACGCAAACCCTTACCATTATATGTAGTCTTTAATTAGCAAATGTATTGCTGTTAATTGCACCAGCGGGAGGGTTGTGGGGTATCTGCAAAGAAAGAAAGAAAAGAAGAAAGAAAGAAAGAAAGAAAGAAAGAAAGAAAGATGTGTGTCGTGCTCTGAAGATGAACACTATTTTCTGACTGCTCTGAGAACACAGTCCTCATGATCATGTAGTGACACAAGAAGACACAACAAAATAGTGAGAGATAACAGAGTTGTCACGTTTTATCGTTGCGCCTTCATCGTGACAGCCCTGCCGGCGGTGACATTCAGGCCCCCACAGTCGTCATTCGATGAGCTCATTGGGGACAGTCACACATAGACACAAGTGCACACACTCACCTGCCCTGGTGTGACCTCGATGTTCTTCCTCAATAGACAAATTCTTAGAACTACACTTAACTCAACCAGAAACGTGGTGTGTATGAGGATCCCACACATAACTGCAAACACACACACACGCATTCAGTGGCTGCAGCTGAAAGGTGAACCGGACTGATCATTGCACACACAGCCCATGTCACCTGCAGAAAAAAGTTAGGCAGATAATGCAGGAGTGGGAGGCAGAGGGCCACAGATGCACAGTAGAGTGAGCCACACTGTGAGAGTCAGATAGGATGTGAAGGAGCTAAAAACAGAGCTCACATGCGAGGCGAGCCTGTCAGAAGAACTACTGAAACCCACCACAGGGACTTACTAACTAGGTCACCCAGGACCTTTGGGTGTGAGTGAGCTCTGCACTTTTCAAAGGCTAACTTCTCTCTATTAAGGTAGAGCAGAGGAGTGTGGGATATATCATGTCCACCTTAATCTCCACCGGGGGAATGCTCATTATGCCCTATCTACTACCATGATCATTTCTTTAGCAATTCCATTTCCCTTGGTAAACACTTATTTTCACCTCAGGTCTTTTGTGCTGTGTCTGCATCACTAAAATGAGGTCGACGTTTCCCTATTGATTCATTTCAAAGGAGTATGTCTGTGTAAAATTCATTAGAGTTCTTCTGAGTTGTGTTTAAACTGAAGCAACTGGCTTCACCACACTGAGAGGAAGTTATCAGGGCAGCGTCTTTAAATCCACCTATGCACCTGTGCGTGTGTGTGTGTGTGTGTGTGTGTGTGTGTGTGTGTGTGTGTGTGTGTGTGTGTGTGTGTGTGTGTGTGTGTGTGTGTGTGTGTGTGTGTGTGTGTGTGTGTGTGTGTGTGTGTGTGTGTGTGTGTGTGTGTGTGTGTGTGTGTGTGTGCTAAATGTGGCACATTCAGAAGAAGAGCAAGTTTCTGAATGGTGAAATATCTTCAAGTATGTGCCAGAGAGTGATGCAATGATTCCCATCACAACTGAAACAAAAAGTTCATACAGCGCAGGATTGCTGACTTATATAAACCCTGCTTAGACCAAGCTTATGCAATGAACCTTACGGTAGTTTTCTAGCTAATAATCATGAGTTCATTTCCAGAACATTTTAATATGGATTTGATGTTGGAAACTGGCAAAAGAAATCTGTGCACAACTACAGTAATTGCCATTACTGTTGTTGCCTTAAAGCATTTATTTGTATTTTTCACCCCGGAATTTAATGTACAGCCCCTTTTTCATTATCAACTTCCATAAATAATCATAAATTGACCTGACTGATAACAACCACTTCATTTCAAGAGGTTGACTTGAAGGTCATTTGTATTGTAATAACACTGCTTTGGCCAACCAGACTTTTAGGGCTTCATTATATCCTAATGTACACCCTGGGAGTCGTAGCTAAGGAGAGAAATCATTTTCTTGAGTTTCATTAAACCCCATGAATAGTCATCAATTACAATATCTGCAACATTCAATTACTATGGCATGCATAACAAATGCATAGGTGAATTATTAAGCTCTACAAGCTGAATGTTCTAATCATTGTGAAGAGAGGTGGTATAATACCCAATGAGAGTTGATGTAGTGAAAAGATTATTATTAAGATGGCATCTAAGTGTATATAAGTTGGTATCAATAGCTGTTTTTCAAATGTTACTAAGTCAATGCTCTACCACACTACCTTATATTTTAGAAGGTAAAAAACATTGCATATCAGTTATTGACTGCTTTAAGGTTCTAAATAATGTGAAAAACAAAAGTGGATTACAGTACTGAAGCTCTTTAGTCGTGAGGTTTGTCGGGGTCACACTGTAGACTCCAGCATACACATTTGACTGCTCTGAAATTAGTTCAAGGATATCTTCAGGAAAAAAAAGCTTGAACTACAAATGGAGGATTTGGGCAGGTGTGGTAAACCAGGCTTCATTTACATATACACATATACATCTTCATTTTCCCGTTTATGTTCACCTCATTATCACCCACTGGTCCTCTCCTTGGGATAGAAAATGAGGACACAAAACATTTGAATGGATCATATGCTTCTCAATATGCATTAATTATACATTCAGTCTTTGCTCGAGCACAAATACATCTGAGCAAATACAGGGATACACATACTGTATGTTATTTTGACCTCTGAATATCAGCTGTCATTCTAACTGCAACCCTAACCTGATTCTGGGGTCAACTCTTCACTATAGTTATTCTCATCTCATCTCATTTTAATGGGTTTTTCACCCGTTAAAAGCTTTTCTTTGCTGTTGCTGTTGAGTTTTCTATTGAATTTCTTGTACCATCCCATCAGGTTCTACCTGTATGAGGCGACTGTCAGAAGAATTTTCAGTGATGAGTCCTGATTCTGTGTAAGCTACTTACAGCACATGTCTGAAGTTCGGAGACAACTTGGGGAATGCTTCACTGATTGCTGCAACCTTGATTGATATCTTTTGGTTGAAAGAGTGGAAGGTCGTCTCTTCCTCACTGGAAATTCAACTCTTGTCATCGCCGGCGGCTGTCTGTGAAGAGATATCAAGATTAAAATTTTGCATTTACTGGCAATCCAATATTTCCATAGAAAGACCGCCAAGTTGACCGCAATCACCCCGACAGAGCAGGTTTATCATGGGCCACGTCACGAATTTACATGTGTTGTCTTCTCACAGCATTGTAAGACTAGATGGTGACCACTATGAGGAGGAGGTGCCAGGCTACCCAGTCTATTGCTCGATAAATTGTCAACATGTCCTGTTTCTTCAGACTTGTACCATCCAATATCAAACAACACCAAACAAGAGTCAACAGCAGAGAAACATTCGGGCAAAACTCACATACTCAGCTATGCTGCTAATCCCACAAATGTATGTTCCCTAACACTAACTTTAAAGGGACAGGCATTTAAAATGAAAATAAACTGGTTTTCTAATTTCAAGATATATATATATATATATATATATATATATATATATATATATACACCCTGAACCCACACAGAGCAGAGGGGCCAGCAGCCCACACGTGTGCAGTCACAAACAGCAAAAACTCACACAGACACTCTCTCACTAATACAGGCACACCTACGATCTCACATGGCTCTGAGCACTTACCTGCAGCTTTCAATGCACTTCCTGTGTTCTTGTTCCGCAAAACTCCAGACACCCACAGCCTCCTTGCTGCCTACCTTGTTGATAATCCTTTTTCTGTTCTTTAAGACACCATGCAGCCATTTTTTCCTGTGACTACATCTGTGAGTCAACCCATTACATGTCCTTTTGTCTTGATTTTATTCTCTCAACACAGCGTGTCCAATCTCCAGCCTGTTTACATTTGAGCTGTACACGGTCAGTTTCATATGGCTGGTCAGACAAAGATGTGAATGGGAGCCAACATTTTCGTATGATTAATCCAGAATGACTCATTCGCCACTGTTCTCAGTCTCTCGCAGACACATGCAAGCAGACACTCACATTCCCATGTGCACACACACACACACACACACACACACACACACACACACACACACACACACACACACACACACACACACACACACACACACACACACACACACACACACACACACACACACAGGTGTGCAGGCAAAGAACATTCACATCATTAAATACATAAAAGGAATATATGTACGTATTCATTTTGTACACCCACACAGATTTCTGTACTCATACAGTTCCTGCCAGATGTCAAATGCTTTTTGTGTATTTAATATGTAGGCAGTGGCTGTTGATGTTCTTATCCATTCTGACTACACTTGGACTCTGCAGTTGACATTTCGTCCATTCAAAGGGTAGCGCCAGGTGCTGAGGCTTCATCACAAGAGTGTCTCCTTTCACAGAGCCTGCCTGTATTTTATGGTTTTCTGTCATTTTGGGTGGTTCGCAGCGAGTACAGTAATTCCATATGTGTCAGCAAAGAAGAAATTCAGTGTGGGTCATTGTAAAACATAATTGCTTCAACAAAAAACCTCAACTTTTCCTGAATGTGAAGAGTGTGTTACAGGATAATATAACATGGGACAAGCATTTCAGTGAGACAACGTATGAGAAAACATCTGTTTGGAAAATGTTGATGTCTGCAGGGTAACAAAATATAGTGTAAGACAATTACAATAAAGTATTTTTGACAAACCTGTGAGTTTATGTAGCGTAGATCAGTGAAAGCCACTAAAACATTTCATCCCTACTGTGTGTGTGTGTGTGTGTGTGTGTGTGTGTGTGTGTGTGTGTGTGTGTGTGTGTGTGTGTGTGTGTGTGTGTGTGTGTGTGTGTGTGTGTGTGTGTGTGTGTGTGTGTGTGTGTGTGTGTGTGTGTGTGTGTGTGTGTTCAAGCCTTTCTCTGCCTGCAGCCTCCTGCACTTCGTCACTCACAGCTACTCTGGTTATGACCCGGCCCCTCTTGGGAGCCTCTGGGGCCCACTGGCTAAATTAGTTTCAGCTAACTCCGGGAACCGGAGTTGCCGGCCCCCAACCTCTCTTTGGATTACAGAAGTCTAACCCATCTCTCCGTCAAGGCCTCCCAAGGCCTTTGAAGTTTCTTGTGGCTTTTCCTTCCTCACGCCACCCTACTCTGGATGAATGATCTACCCCCTTGCCTGTCAACAACCCTCCCTCACCCTCTTTTCTGCTATCTCTCACCCCTTGTTCTCCTGGCCCTGTCCATTATGTGCCTCTAGGGTGAGGTATTACTCCTGTTTCGCTCACCTTCTTAAATTCTCCTCATTAAACTCACAGCACTTATGTCTTTACAAACTGAAGGAACTTTTCTGTGTTTTTGTAGATACAAGAATGTGCTACACTAGTCAATTATTTGCCAATTAGGGATAATATAGTCTGCATACATAGTCGACAATGTATAGTCCAAGCTTGAATCATTTTATATGTGTCAAATCTTAAATCAAGTGTTATCTTTCTGTGCTGTCAAGAATGTAACAAGCTATGTCCGAGGTCAGCTGTGGATGAATTGTCCCCTAAACAGGTAAGCTGTATTGGAAGTATGGCGTTGCTATGTGACTCTTTAGGAGGCTGCTCATTTACTTTTAATTTGAAATTGCTCAACATTTCTCGAAATGGAAACGTCATCCTTCTGAAACCAGTGTGAGCTCCACAGCTGGGACTCCATTGATTCAGTGCGTGACTTTCCTGCAGCCCTCTATGATCTTGATGAACCTGGGCAAATGCCATTCTTTTTAGATCATCCACAAGTTGTCTGTCTTTTAGTCCTCCAAGAGCTACCATACTTGTCGGTCCGTTTGTAACTTGCTGATTGAGTCTAGGATTAGCTTGGGGGCTGTTCTGGGGAGAGTTTGCATGTTCTCACTGTGCTGGTATAGGTTTTGTCTGTATACTTGATTTATTTTATTTTTTTTAAACCACTGTCCATGCATTTAAGATTAATTGGTGATTGTAATTTGCTTGGCTGAGAGCAGACTAGTAGCAGCACCTGTAATTGACAAGTGTATTTAGTGTTTTTGAAGCAATGTATTGTAAATAAAGGTAATAATTATAACATTAATTCCATGTGTGTAACTGAGGTTCTCTTTAAAAAGGTCCATAAGATTGCCCTTTTCCACCACCAACCCTCCACTTTTCTCATTTTATACTTTTATACCCCAATTCTCTGTCTCTGTTTGCCCTCTCTCTGGTTCCCAGTTCCATTTTCCTCCCCCTTCCTGCCTTTCCTCACTCCTCCCTTCCTCCTTTGGACTTTGTCCCCAGGGTTTTTGCGTGCCTCACACATTCCTTCGCGCTGACTGGCTGTGTTTACATTGACATCCTCTCTTCTGTAAGTGGACCATAGCAAAGCAAACCCAATGGCACAGAAGCACGCAAAGATGGACAAACCCCAAGGTCATTAACCCTTTTCTCCTGCTTGCCAGGAAAAGATTCCCGCAAGAACAATTAACATTTTGAAGAAAAGCCATAGAAAGTCATGGTTACTCATACATACTTGGAAATAGCAGTATAATCTGCTTGGACTCAAACTTTCTACTAACCCATTCACATCACACTATTTATACTTGCAGATGTTTGTATACTCTCTAAAACTGAACACTTGTGATTAGCTTGCCAAGGACAGTCGGTTAAATCAAAGTTTAAATGAAACTCAAACACATTAGTGTACATATTGTCAGAAGAGGTTGGAGAGTTACGTCAGGTCTGCCACATTGCGTTGGTGCCCTCCATCAAAACCCTTGATCCTGCAGTGCAAAAGCAGAAAAAAACACAACCCAGATTCATTGATAAAAAAAATGCAGCCAAAGAGTTCTTTTTATAGCTCCTGCCGCCAGAGGACAACATACAGTCATGTGATCTTTGTTTCTTTTACTAACCAATGTGAGAGACAGAGAACAAAATAGCAACACGCATATTGAAGAAGAAGAAGAAGAAGAAGGAGGACAGTGACAGGACTCCAGGTTATGAAGTGAGAGCTGTCGGTAGTAGCATTAACAGTTTATCTATCATAAGGTCATCTTTTTCCGCCGCATGAATGTCACCCATGTGCTACCAAACAAAGGACAGTCAGCACATTCAAATGTCAATGTCTGCTGCTTGTATTGTGTAAGGGCATGCTCGGCCGATCACACACACATGTCTGTGAGCCGAGTGAAAACAGAAGTGGTGCAGACAGAAAACTCACATGTCTGCAAAAGTTTACTTCAGTCTATTCCAGCAAGATTCTCTCAATTCATCTACTTCCAGCTTCCCTATAAATGTATCATTATTTAGATTTCAATTATTTTCCCTTGACATCAGTCCTCTATGTGTGCCGCTGTTCCCTGTCCTGTGATATTCTTGCATTTGCCTGTCACTCTGGCTTATTAATATGTTATTATTTAGGGAAATAAAGCTGTTTTTTAGCTAAGCTTTAGCGAGTCAGTAGAATGACAATACAACAGTTGGCTTTATCACTAATCTCCTATTGTTTCATAATGATAATGAAATAATAATAATAATAACAATATAACCATCATAATTATTTAGTGTAGCTAGATTAATGGGTTAAAGACAGGCAAGACCAATCCAGAGCTCCTCCTCAGTCTCTACATTGGTTCATCTCACTTTGCTCCTGAACTCACACATTGATCATCATTTTTACTATTATTACTATTACTATTGAGCTAATTATCACTTTTTTATAAAGTTGTCTGGAGAGAAACAGTGCACACTAAGTCCATGTGTGTGTGTGTGTGTATGTGTGTCCGTGCGCACCCATATGTCTACCGCGTCAGGTCTTAATAATTTGGCAGTAAGATTACAGGACATGGCAATGGGACAAAAACATTTGTGGGGTGAATCACTTTAACCTCACTGGCACCACGCATGCCTCCACTTCCAGTAAGGACCCCAAGCCACACGCCCGCCTCTTCCCAAAGCTTCCTTGAAGCCTCACATCCGTGCCAGCAGAACTGTAGCTGCCCAACAAGGAGTTAACACCTCAGATGGAGAGACACGGTAGAGGGAGGAGTGGGAGGAGAAGGGGAAGGATGGTGTGAAGGAGAAAAGGAGTGGCTGGTAGCAGGCACAAAGGTGGTGAGCTCAGGACTGTGGAATCAGGAACTGTTCTTTGCTCTTTACTCTGCTACACCTCTGCACTACAGCAACACCCACACCTCCACTCCAGTGTGGGGGTTGTGTTGGAATGCCGAATTTCAGCTCCCACCCATCCCCTCTACGTTTCTACCCACAGTTTTCATGGTGAACAAAGAAATAAAGACGAGGCATTTCCCCCTATACAAGCTGCAGCTTTGTGTGACCACCAGTCTGCCTGTGAGTGTGAATCATACCAGTATCAAGACTCGGCTTCTAAATCAGGGAAATTCATCTTCTGTGCCGTCTTGTACTCCAGCAGAAGTGCCACTGTCTGACTAAAAATACCACTCTGTGCAGCAGAAGGAAAGTCTGATACCACACGGGGCACTATTAAAATCCACAGATTCAGCAATGAAGACCTCACTCTGATTCCAGTGAGGATCATCCATGCCTCTTGAGCGAGTGTTTGTTCTGATTGAGAGCAGAAAATATTCACACAAACCCTCAGTTGGGGCACATTCCAGTAAAAGCAATTTCTGTAAATTTGTGTCCAGGGAAAATGGCTTCAGAGTGGGCGCAGTGATCTAATCTTTTTTTTTTTTTTTTTACTCCTTTGAATGAATTAGATGTTGTGGTTCTTCCATTGTCACACTGTCAATTTGTTTTAATATCTCTAAGTGATACATTAACTGTCCTCTATTTGGTTCTAGAAGGAGAGATGTTTTATTTGCGTGCTCCTTTACTGACATATGAACTTAAATGGACCAGGCAAAATTATCCACATTCATAGACTCAGTGACTCCAACTATTCAAGCACAGGTTGCAGAAAGTACTTATCAACATATTTGCCTTTATCCTTTAAAGTGACAGACCACAGACATCTGTCATGTCTTGTTCCAAAGTATGAGTCAACAAACAAAACTCTTTTTTTTAATATTCTTCTTTTTTTAACAGGACTTTTGGTTGAATTTTCTTGTACGAGGTGGCAAATATCATAGATGATGATGATGATGATGATGATGATGATGATGATGGAGCTGCTTTTTGCCAATAATATTTACAAAATATAGCTTAATATTTGATAAGAATGTTTTTGAATGGTTTGAAAGAAAGAAAGAAAGAAAGAAAGAAAGAAAGAAAGAAAGAGTGTTCTTTGACACATCTGTCATTTGGCTCTAGGAAGTAAAAGGGAGTGCTTTCTGCTTACCTGTGCACAGTCCTTGTTGCCCAGGAGGGGTAACAAGGACATTTGTCATGAAGCCGGGGAAGTAAATAGTGAGGAAACAAACCGCCATCTGTCTGGCCCCATTGATTTTCACATGAAAAGCAAATACATCCATTCTGTTTGCGCTGCCTCCCAGTTCTGTATGCCGGTTGGGCGGGCGCAGGGTTCAAGTTTACCTTTTGACATCATGTTTCTTTGATAATCCTTATATATGGCTAAACCTTGAGTCTGATGACTCCCTTTGGTAGGGTGTCACTGGCTGCGAAGTGGAGTAAACATGAAGCGTTTGATCCCTAGTGAGTCACATTAGGATACAGAAAGCCAGTATTGCCAGAATGGCAGCCGGGTGGTGAGGTAAACAGATAACACCTCTGCTCTTTGAACAATGAACAATGCAGTGGCGTGGTGACACACACACGGCTGACCTGAATGAGGCCGAATGACAAAGAAGGTGAAGGATCCAATCTCCCCATATTGGGATCTTTGAATGTACGTTTTGTTTTGGGGTTTTTCAATCCGCCAGCCCACACCTCAAAGAGAATGTGTAAACTCACATCTGTGATATGTCACGTAAGGGATGTTTGGAAAGTAGGTAAAAGAAGAAAAGACAGGAAGAGCAAGATGCCCAGATTGATACCAAGAAAGGGATAGAGCTTTAATGTCTTGTGTCACCACCACCTGCTTCCTCTTATGAAATCTCTTCATGTTCCACCCACTGAGTCTCCAATCCTCCGTTCTGCCCTTGAACAGATAGACACTAATTCAGCCATCTAATCCCCAACGTAAAGAACTGGTAAATTTCTTCCACTGTCATGTAAATGTTTATCATGAAATGGGTGGTATCCATGGAATAATCACAGAGGAGCGTAATGACTTTTTATGAAGTCTGACTAAGGTTTGTGGGATGACAAGCTAAGAAAAGAGCACCTCGGTGCTCGCTGTGTGTATTATCCTCCTTATTTGGCTTTGATCGTTGTGGCATTTTGCTGCAGACACTTTAGATATACAGCTGATGCAACCAAAATGTCATCCCTCTTTTTGTACAACCGCTGGAGAGAGGGCCTTTTTATTTAGGGAGAGAATTTGAAACAGCTCTAACCTTTCATCAACAATGCAGCCACTTTACGCTGTGGAATTCCTAATT
Organism: Lipophrys pholis; assembly: GCF_963383615.2. Taxonomy (NCBI): domain Eukaryota; kingdom Metazoa; phylum Chordata; class Actinopteri; order Blenniiformes; family Blenniidae; genus Lipophrys; species Lipophrys pholis. Next base: position 10,546,139 of record NC_137640.1, on the reverse strand, counting down.
CAATGAGAGGCGTATCGAGGCACCTGCTTTCATCGGGGCTCCGGTCCTCTGAGAAAGTCTGCAAGAAAGAGGGAGTAGGGATGGCAAGAAGCATCAGCGACTTGTTGACAAGACTGGGGAGTCAAAAACAAAACGGAACAAGCGTCTAAAGACTCGTAATGTCATGTGGCACAAACAGGCTTTCACTGTTGGAACAACAATCCAACATTTCAAACACACTCAAATACGTGAAGGAGCAAATGCAGTGAGGGCACAGACATACTTGCATCATTGCAAAGTTATGTAAAAGTGTTTCTTCGTGTTTAGATGAATGGACACTGAGTGTGCACATGTGCTTGCACATGTGTGGAAAACCTTGAACCATGCTGTTCCCCCTCTGACGGCCCCCTCTTCGGCATCATGGAGCCACATGATGTGTCATCACTGGCTTTGTAGGTACATTCATGTCCCCTTTCTTTAACGACCATGCAAACAATGGGAAGATACTTGTGTAATCATTGTGGCCATATGCCATTATGGTAGTTATTATTATTATTTATTAAAAAAAATTTTAAACAGTCTTTTATCATCTTTTTAGGTTGTTTTTTTTTCCTCGCCGCCCCTGTCCTCTCTTTACATCCCCTTTCTATGCCTCTGATGGACCCCTCCTTCTCCTCCCTCTCTCCACATTCCTTGGTGAGTGGGTGGAAAGTTCAATGGGAATGTGGGATCCCAGAAGGGCAGGAGAGGGGGTTAGCCTCCTACCAGAGCACAGTTTGTGAGAAGAGCTGGGGCTTCTCATCCATCTGTCTAACCTTCCACCTTGTATCACCCCACCATACGATGCCGAGTTCAAGAAGAAGGTGAAAAAGCCAGCCAGACACCCACAACAGTAATTTTTTTTTATCAAATAGTCATATTCAAAACATTACAACTTACCAGTATTTACAACAGAGAAAACATTGGAGCATGGATTAATGTGAGCATCTGTTCTGCGTTACAGTGTTGTTGTAATACTGGAATTGTATTACTTCCCTATCGTCACCTTTCCACTGTTGTTCCAAACTTTAGGACACAGACACTGACAACAGTCAATGAGACAAGGACCTCTGCTGGATGTATGTCATTATTGCAGCCTTTTGCTTCCACGAGATCACGAGTGTCATCTTTGTAGACTACAACCTGAGTTGATGACAGAAGGTCTGTTGAATATTGTTTATTCATTCTTTTATTTTATCTTTGGTCGCTCCTACATGATGAAAGACCACTCATCTGTTTCCGGGACGTGTGTTACCTCTTGTTGTTTTTGACACTGTAACACTTGACTCTCTCACTTAACACACTTGACGAATGGATCATTATAAGGGCAGGTTCAAGGTGCTTGCAAGTCTTTTCCTGAAATTTTCATAACCTTCCTACGGTGATAACCCCATCAGGGTTTTGTTCCCAACATTCCTCTACTCTTTTGTTACATTGTTTACCTTTAGTGCTTTCTTACATCTGTTGCACTCCGAGCCAGCAAACTGATTTTAGATGCAGCTCTGGTCCGTGGGCTGCAAGTGTAGGAGACACACAGGAAGTGGTGGGCGACCAGCAAACTGTATTTCCCCTTCCTGTCTATGTCCTCCCTCCCTGTTTGCCTGCCTGCCTGCCCTTTGGCTATTAATGTAACTCTATGCTACCCACCACACACCCACATGGCCATTGGGAACTTGCACACTAGAAATCTTTAGCGTACATGGACACACACATACATGCACAAAAACAAACACCCATACAGTCCCAGCAGCAGATGCCGAGTGATATCAGTGTAAATAATTCTAAGCTAAACAAGCAGGCAACATATCGGGTTGCAAAGAGTACTGAACAGTATGTGCCCTCATGGCAGGCTCTCCATCAGTCTACTAGCTGCAGCTTCTCCTTCCCACCTTGCTGCTGCATACACAATAGACAGCGGGGTGCAATTAAATAGGTGTCCATCACTCAATCATCGTGTCTATCACAGCCAAGAAGGAGGTGATGTACAGTATGCATGCACAGTAAGAAAATACCAGCTGCGTGATAACAGGGTTCTCCATTCTTTAAGCAGTAGCTCCTTTTCCCCTGCACACTAACAGTCACATGTAAGATGCACACACATTCACAGCTACACACGTCATGGATACACCTTTAATGTTCAATATTGCAGTGAAGGAAATAATTGGCCATTTGTGTTTCTTATTTTTTTGCTGCCTCCTTTAAGTAGGGCTGATAGTTCTTAAAGTGGGCCTGAAAGTAGGCTGACAAATTTGGCACTTCAGCTGTGCAGCCCCCCACCCCCACACCACAACCACCCAACCCCCACCCCCACCCCTGCCCAACCCACCCCCCACCCAATGGCTTTCTCTGTTTCTTTTCTCTCTTCAATGTACCACTTACAAATGTGCACAGCCAACACACACTCACACACACACACACACACACACACACACACACACACACACACACACACACACACACACACACACACACACACACACACACACACACACACACACACACACACACACACACACACATTTACCCATGATCCATGTTCCCACTGCAGTTCTTATCTCCTCCCCCCGGTCATCCAGCTCCTGTGTGAGAACAGAGCGAACACACTGGCATGAATCACAGTGAATCATGCAGCCCAAATAGCACCCAAAGCGAGGTGTTGTATTTAAAAAGGACATGGACTATTTATAATGGCCTGGGTGTGCACGTTCTCATTATAGGCCATGGAGGATGCTGACAATGGACAGGCAGATGAGGGGTTAGTGAGGTAGTGACTCCTTTTAAAGGTCCTTGGCAATGTATCTTCCTATCGCAAGGGTTTTGAGATGGCAGTCCATCTGAGTACAATATTTAGAGCAAGGTGAATAAACCAGAATGGAGGGCGTGTGGGGGTCTTTTATAGTACACAAGGATTTACAGATGAGGGAGCGCAGATACCACTACGAATATTGATTTCTCTGGATTTAGCCTGTCCTGTAGTAAAGAGCTCTGTGCAGAGTCAAGTCAGCCAGTTTGTTGAATATTAAACATACTAATCAATTCACGGACTCTGGACAAACTTATTTACTAAGATCCTTTTTTGGGATTTTGACTGTATATAAAACGTCTTCCAAAATGAACATGACAACAATGTCAAACCCCCGTGTAGACCGCTGCCTAACAAGCTTGTTAAAATCTAATTAGTGTAATAAGAAGCTTGAGGAAAAAACACACCAACATAATTATCATATCAAATACATTAGCTGTTAGGGGGATGATGGACTAATTTGACAAACACTTTGTTCTTCTGTTTTCTTTTGGCTTATTTTTTCTCCCGACATGCCAATCACAGTCAATACATCTCATGAGAACAGAGTTGGGAAGTGAAGGCTCATCAGTTGGCATGCTAACATTCAAATTACGCTGTGTCTGATCTTGATAGCAACAATGCAATGAACCCAACCCCCAAGTTTTCCGAATAGCGTGGGTAGAAAACACGTTTCAGGTAAAACGGCTTTGAGAAGCAATCAACGCCTGAACAATTACATCTTGTGAATTGATTAGATATTGATTGAGGGGAGCCAGACACCTGACTAGAATATGCAGCTCTTCGCCAAACACATTGAAAATCAGCATACACATTACAATAAACCACCTGGCAGATGATAAAAACAACAAAAACACAGCAGCTTTGCCACATTAAGTCTTTGCTCTATTCCAGTGGAAGATTGAGATGAGAAGAAAGGAGAGGCTAGTTCATTATCAGCCAACATGTAGGCTTATTCTGCATGGCTTTACCCAACCAACCGTTGTCATGGTAGCAACTTGTCATGTCATCTGCATCTCACCTTGAATAAGTGGGGACCTGTGGGACATGTGGCCTCCATTGGGAGGAAGTAAGGAGGGCACAGTGGAAGTGCGTCAGCCGTACGAGCAGCTGGGGACACACCCACGGCAACCTGCCGCTCAGATTATATGGGCATGTGTGTGTAAATGTGTGTACGTCTGAATTCGTAGGAGAGACGACAAGGGAAGCTGGCTTCCTCTGAAACACGTTGTCACCACAGGGACAAAATCAACAACAGCAACAACAGAAGTGGCAGTCGACCAGCTGCACCTCCATCTGAAAACTGCACTTTGCTCAGTGGCTCACCAAGGAAAGCTAATTTGTGCTTGTGATAGAAATGTTTCAGTCTTTGAGAATTTCAGCCTTGAAAATGCATTGCAACTGTTCCAGCTATCGCATGCCTTAAATGCAGCTCATATCGCCATACACAAAATAAAAAATTAAAAAGCAAACATTGTGGGAACTACAAGATATAAACTGTATGTTTAATATTTAATTGTTTTGATTTTTTTTAAGCACCTCAGTTAAAAATCTACTTAAAATGATATCTCAGTGAGCTATAATTGACACAAATGACACACACTGTAAATCTTAATGCATATTTTGTTGGATGAGGGGTTTTATAGTCGGCCAGAGAGGGCAGTAAATAAAGTGGGAGACAAATGTTGGGGCAAGGGCCAGAAAACACATAACCAAATGAAAAGGGGAATAAAAATAATGATCTGTGCCACTAGTGTAGTTAAAGTTTCTGTGTTGATTGTAATATATCAGTACTATAGTAGTCTTGTTGGTACAAAAAATGGGTAAATATGAGGGAAACATATCTCTAATCAGTCCTGCTAACAAAAGAAAGACGTTGAAATTGTGTCAGTAATGTGGATTGATCCTTCTGGTTACTTCTGAAGAGTAATTTAGACCCTCTTGATAATTACAGTCAAGTATCCAACTTACCATTTTTTAAGCAAAATCTTTAGAAAAACTGTTTTTAATCCAATTAACTGACTTTTTAAATAGAATCGACATCTTAGAGAGAAATCAGTCTGGTTTTAGGATGAACCACAGTACCGAGACGGCCCTAGTAAAGATTATTAATGACATCAGGTGTAATATAGACGCTCAGAAGCTTTCCATCCTGGTGCTACTGGATCTTAGTGCTGCCTTTGATACAGTAGATCACCACATTTTGTTAAATAGACTTCAAACCCTGGTAGGACTCTCCAGCACTGGTCTTAACTGGTTCACCTCCTATCTCTCAGATCGTCGATTTTATGTAAGTATAGATACTTGCTCCTCAAGAACCCACACAATTAAGTGTGGCATTCCCCAAGGTTAAATTTTAGGTCCAACACTTTTTAATCTCTATACGTTGCCGCTTGGGGATGTCATAAGGAGACATGGCATCAGCTTTCACAGCTATGCTGATGGTACGCAGCTGTACATTGCAGTGTCTCCTGATGACTCAGGGCCATTAGACGCCCTTTTTAATTGTATTTTAGATTTAAAGTCATGGATGGCAGACAACTTCCTCCAGCTCAACAAGGACAAAACTGAGGTTTTAGTCATCGGTCCCGAAGGCCAGAAAGAGAGGCTTTTATCATCACTGCAGGACTGAAAACCTTGCAGTCTGTTAAAAACCGGGGCGTTCTCTTTGACTCTGAGCTCGATTTTATTCCCCATATTAAGAATATTACAAAAACAGGATTTCATTGCCTGAAGAACATAGCCAGAGTTCGCCCATTTCTCTCCCTGGCCAGCACGGAGGTGCTGATGCATGCGTTTATCTCCACTGGCACTGGCCTGTTAAGGGTCCCTAATGTCAGGACCAGGACCTATGGTGAGGCCTCGTTCTGTCACTATGGCCCACGTTTGTGGAGCAGGCTGCCGGGGGGCCTCAGGGCCGCAGAGACTGTTGATGTTTTTAAAAGCAGGCTCAAAACCCACTTTTTTAATTTAGCTTTTAATTAGTTGATTATTTTACTTACTTTTTTTAATTCTTTGTTTTTTTTTATGTAGTCAATGTTTTAGCTTAATTTATTTTTATTTTATTTATCAATTAATTTTATAAGCTCCTATTTGTTTTTAATCAGTTGATTATTTTACATACCTCTTATTTTTCTTATCTTTCTGATGTAGCCAATGTTTTAGCACTGCGGTACACTGACCGTGGTGTGGGCTCCTGACCACTGTGGTGGGGCCACCCATAGCTGTAAGCCTGTGGCTCCTCTCGAGGTGGTTGGCGCCCTAGGATGGTGTTTTCTCTCCTGGATCATCAGTGCTCGGCTACTGTTTCATCAGTTTTTTATATTTTGACACAGGCAGTTGGGGTTGGTGGTGTGTGTGTGTGTGTGTGTGTGTGTATGCTCGTGTGTTTGATTTCTCTTTTTAAAATATGTGAAGCACTTTGTGCGACAATTAATTGTATGAAAAGTGCTTTGTAGATAAAGTTTGATTTGATTTGATTTGATTTAAGATTGTTTTTTTAAATAGAATTCTGAAATGGCACATGATCGTGATTTCCTCTCCTCGCTTGAATAACACACATTCTTAATATCATTCTGCTTAAAGGCATATATTTAATACATTCAAGGTCAATGAAGCACGGGCACCATCATGCAGGACTTCTGTACTCCAGGACAAAGAGTGCCCACCTCTGATGTAGGCCAACATACATAGATATAAATATAATTTCAACATTTGATTGACCCCAAATTAGCAATAGATGCAGTGCGTACGCCATCGCCATCCTGCCTGCTGCCTTTCATAGAAGTGATAGGAGACTGTCATTTGCTTTAAGTTTAACAAATAAAGTTTCTTCTCTGATGCGTGAGAGCAAAGAGATTCACTTTGCGTTTTGTTTGTTGCTGCAAACTCCATGTACAGTAAGTCGCAACTGCTTCTCTCTCCGTTGATTTGAAAGTCGCAATTCATATTTCCAACCACGGTGGCAGTACTTTGCTCGTTCATTGTTTTAGTGGGTGATGACAAACAGTAGACAAAGAAGAAGGTGAAGCGGTTGTAGTTGAGGACACATGAGACCAGCTGGTCTGATGCATGCAAACAAGATCAATTTGTAAACCTGTTTTATTTGCTTCTTGACATGCGAGACCAGTCAATGTCCTGCTGTTCACTTTACTTGTCTTTTCCAAAGTTGTATTGTTTTGTAGAGGCTATTTTAGATACAGTGCGATCAGTGGTGGATCAGTGGGCGAACCCTCCAATTCTAATAATGTCACTTCATACTTTTTTTTTTTAATCTATTTAGTTGGTTTATACATCAGCTCTGGTCCTGTGATCCAATGGCAACTTGAAATAAGATTTCCTTTGGTAGTAGTATTTCACATGAGGGTATGAGGGTAAAGCAGTGTTTCTGATAAGCATTATTTTTTTCAAAAAATTCTATTTGCCCAGATTTCTCCCACAGTTCACATTGCCTGTCTCCTGAAGAGGTCATCGCCTCTTGTCGAAGTCATCTGTATCACTTGAGAGTTTCTGGAAAAAAAAACGTGTGTGTGCGTGTATAGGTTTTCTGTGGGGTGATAAGGGGAGAGGAGGAAAGACACGGCAAGTTGTCATGACAACAACTTTTTATTTGAGCTTCTTCAATGGTGTAGACAGACAGACAGACAGACAGACAGACAGACAGACAGACAGACAGACAGACAGACAGACAGACAGACAGACAGATGGATGGATATGGCAGACAAAGAGAAACCGACAGAGTCTGGCATCGTTTTGAGGAAGAGACAGGCTAGTGGGCTGGGGTGCATGGGCAGGCGGGGGTGGAAGAAGGCAGCTGAGTTGTATGCCTGTTTATTTGCTTTGTCTGGAGAAGAACGTCTCTTTGTATACACCCCTCCCTTGTTGGAAGACAAGCAACCAACAGCCTTCTTTTGAATCATCCATACCTTATGAATACAGTAAATCATTTCCCATATTTGACAAGAAACAAGCCAGTCATTTAGGTCCGATGTGAGCAGATAGAAACCTGTGTGCCAAAATAATCACTCCGGGCAACTGGTGCCAATAAACGCAAAAGATATTCTGTGTGATTGAGGTTTGGAATATTTCCAATACTTTAAACAAAATGAAATAACAGGTGTGAATATCATAAATGGGAGACTGTCTTGGTGATATCAAAAATATCCCCATGGGCACCTCAGGGCATGCTACTAGAACTTTTTGCTCCACTCTTTTTGTTTTGACCCCACAGCCAAAAAAATGTGATAACCGCCTCAAGAGGCAGAATCAGGAAACCACAAAATAACACAGTTGCAACTGAAACAAAGGGGAGTGATATTGATGGGATTTATCATAGATAAATGTACTATACCTGTGCTGCACACGGTTTGTTAAAAGGTCTGCATGTAAAACACAATACATGAACAAAAAAAAAAAGTATCTTATAAAATACAAAGGATGTGTAAAATACAGGTTCCTTATTAAACCAGGTTAGATTATTTTAAAAATATAGCAATTATTTAGCCTTAAAAACCCCTGGATGTCCTCAGCTGTAATGCTGAGCCACGTGAATCTTACGCCCACCTTGCAGAATGAAGTCATTTGGCCTAAAGACTATAGATGAAGTCACTATTCATCTGCACAAAAATACAGATTAACCAGAGATCTCCACTGTAATCGGCACACAAATCACAACAACGCACACAAAAGCGCACAGTATATACAGTTGCATTTATTTTTTATTACTCTATTGCTCACGGCACTGTTTTATTCTCTCAAGAACAATTTGGAAAAAACACGCACGCGCACAGACACACACACACACACACACACACACACACACACACACACACTGATAGACTGTCTATCTGTGTGGGGAATGACTCACCTCCTCCACCTGGAGTAGAGCCAAGCCTTTCTCACCTCCTCCCCCTTCATCTGTGTGAGCCCTTCACTTCACTCACTCCGACTCCACTATGGAAGCATTTCAATCATTCAAATTAGCTGTAATCACAGCCAAAGGCACAGAGTGGGAACGGCAGCACGTCACTCTGCATACTTGAGAACACTTAATACATTGATTTTATATTGAGCATGCTGTGTTTCAAAAAGGGAGCTGGGGAGGAAATAAATAAGCTATCCAGGCCAAACCTTTTTGCCACGCATGCTTCCGAGACAAAGGATGGAAGCAGGGATGAGAGGCTGGCTTTATAATGAGTGGCGCTAAGACTCCTTTCAGTCTTCATCGCTGACATGTAAGATGCTGTGCATCAGTAGCTCCAGCTGCAGTCCTCACATAATGACACAAATTATTGGCTCGTTAATGGGCAGCTCAGCCTTGAGTGTTCAGCCTGCAACACCATTCTGAAGGAGAGACGAACATGGGATCAATCTCTGCCTCCTTGGATGCGCTATAAAACACGGGATGCATCTAAAGGACATCTTATCCACATTGCAGTCTGTCTCTCTCCCTTTCTCGCTCCCTCCCCTCTTTTTCTTTCCAATCCATACTGGCCCCCGGAGACTCACATTAGGAGACTCCTACACTCGCCCCTCCCACACCTTCTACCTCCTCCACACACCACCTTCAGAACCACTATCTGTCCACCTCCACAGTCGGCTTGTGGACAAACCCAGAATAACAATGTGATCTGGCTTCTTAAAGGCACACAGGCAGCTTTTTGCATCATTATCTTTCACTTCAGGCTTGTGTTACTACATTTATGTGATCCTCATAACACTGATGTTGGTAAGAAGGAAATAGAACTCACACATTCATCTCATATGGATGAAAGTGTTATCCTTGCAATATAAGGTGTTGGCATTCAAATGCACAGTGCTTTGTCATGATTAGTGAAAAATCAGTATTTATCAGTCGATAATCATATAAGACCAACTAATCAGGTATCACAGTCACATCCAACCAGGAATCAAGGGATCGAAACACTAAACCCCTGGAAGGTTGCGGTACAGCAATCATCATCAAACACAGAGTCAAGTGCAGGACATGGCATTTGTAAACTGCAGTCAATGAATCTCTAAAGGAAGGCGATGATCCAGACTCCAGCGTGCATGAAGAAGCCTGCAATAGGTTTTCCTAGAGTGCCCCCTTCTGCCATACCAGAGAAAAGATTACATGACATAGCAAAAGCCACAAAAAATTGAAAAAATAAAAAACTTTGAGGCTCTGTGGGAAACATAGAGTGCAACTGTAGTAATTCGCTGGCTCACGGACTCATTGACTTTCTTCAAAAATTAACAACCATTTTATTTATTTCTAATCATCGTTAACAACAGAGTTGTGTCCATTTCCCTTCATGCATTTCTGCAGGTCCAGATTGCAGTTTGTGGCCCGACCAAACTGATCAGCGGCGGTTCACAGGTTCATCATGGAAAACTAACTGTGGTGTCGCACAGGAAGGCTTGAGGTGTGCTTGTGTAGGAAGTGCTGCGGCGGAAAATCAAGTAGTTCTGAATTTAGAGTGCTTACTGCTGCACTATCTTGTTCTATTTATAACCTGACTGTGTTCTTAACCGTCTAATCTTAATTGCCTGCACCAAGTGCAGTGTGTTAACAGTCACTTCAAGCAGTTTCACAATATCTCATTGCAGGTCATCATTTACATTTTTGTGCATAAGTCTGCAGTTTTGATTGTAGTCAACATTAAAACATGGACACTGTTCTTACAATAATGTGTTTTGTTTATCTTGATGAAAGTGTTACTGTTTTCACAGTAAGCCTCTCAGATATTGCAATAATATCTTCTTAAAATGACTTGAATGTTACACTTATGTATAACATGCTAAACATTACATTAATTATAATCTCTTCTGCACTGATGTTGTTGTGCAAGGTGTTCCTCAGCTGTAACCCATACAAACTTTTTCAAATCAGTATAGCTTCAACCTTTTTAAGAGGTATTAGATTCAAACAGCGCCACTCAGTGGCTTAGGGGAGAATAGCATCAGTGGTTTGACATCTTACTGTCAGTCAGGTGCTTCTTTTTTTTCACACCGGTCGCCAAGATAAATTATTGCATATTCCACCATATACTTGGTTGTTTTATTTCATTTTCTTACTGTGTGCTTTTTATCTGCCACAACCCATTACCCCATATATAAAGTCAAGACTTTTTCTGAATAAATGGTGTAACAAAATATTATCACTTTTGTGCAGTGGCTTTGAAGATTTAATGTAACTTTGCCATTTTTGTTCAAGCAAAAAATGCATTTTTCTACTGTCATACATAACAGTTTTACTTTGATGGGTTATTGATGCCGCAGAAGGTCAGAAGCAAACAAAATGTGGACTGCAAGGTTCTCAATCAATACTCAATTATCACAAGTGCAAGGTCTCATGGTCGGTCAAGATCAGGTTTGTGTCTTTTCCACAAATTTTTAATTTGGTGGAACTAAAATAATTAAATAAGTCATTATTACACCATTGTGTGATTCACTGTCACTGGTTGTAGCATTGAAATGATTCTGTAGACTAGCTCAGCAGCCCTTTCGAAACCATCACATGTTGTTTGGGGAAGAAAAAATACTAAATGCTGCAAAATCTTTGAGCTTAGAAAACAGAGTTACGGAAAGTCCTGTGAACCTGGTGGATATCCCTGATGATGTTGATGAAGTGATTACAGTTCTCACATACATTTTGATTGCAATGATGGAGAAAATACTATTTTAAGAGCATTTTTATTATTTTCTTTAAACATATCAGATTTGAAGCAAAGCAGGCAATTTTCTTTATACATTTTAGAAAAAAGTGATGAAATTGAGACCAACTACAAAGCCAGACAGTCGTGTTACCCAGCGACGTAACGAGAGCAAGATTTGCAGAAACTCGACCATTAAACCTTTATCAGTCAAATCCCTGTATTTTGCAATTTTTCATTTTACACAAAAGTAAACTAACAATTGGAAGCTGATGACAGTCTCAAAATACATAATTAAATGGACTTTGGACAATACATGTCATACAAAGCTTGAGCTTGTGTGTTTTGGATCCTTTGATTTGGTGAATTATTGATCATTTCCCGTTTTTGCACCAGATCAAAATTTGTAACCTGAAATGTTGAAGAAATATCCTAATTGTGCCAAATGTAGTAATATGTGCTGTACACATACATTAAGTGCAGATGGCATCTTAAAATGTCCACTTCATGTGTCTATTAAGTCCAATTTAGGGTCGCTCTTATTAAAGAACAGTATTTTAATAAGATAATAAAGCTCATTAATGTTTAGGACATGATAATGACATTGTGTAACATGTCACAAATACTCAGTGAAAATACTGTCATTTTAAAAACTTTTTAAAGCTACAAAATTTGAAATATTTGCATTTTCAATCAATTTTACATTTTTATTGCACTTATCATGCTTCTTTCTATAGATTTGATAAAGAGAATTAATCAAAGGGGTTAAATAGTCACTGTATTTCAATGAATCTAGAGTTATGCTCACGTAAAAAAAAGTCTGAAGTCTTGCTGTCTGTAGAAGTCCCCATGAAATTACATAATATGACAAATGCTAATAGACATGGAAATAAGTCGACATATGTTCCGCTATACATTACGAGATGATTAAGAGTCAGTGGTTTATTATTTTAGATCTCAAGGCCTGAGGCATACTTTCACTACTCTTCTCTGCTCTTCTCTATTCTATACAACTGATTCAATATTTATTAATTTATCTATTTATATGTTTTGCGGGGGTTGTTTACCTTTTGTATTGTCAACTTGGATTATCAAACCAATCATAAGGAGTCAACCATTTGCAGCACAACTGTGTCGGTTGTCTGTTTCTTTGAAGGGCTTGTGGTTGTTGTTTTTTTTAAATCTTTTATCTTATCTTGGGGGTCTTTAAGTATTGTAATGTTCTAAAATGTAGGACAACTCTGAGAATTATTGAGCGTTTCAGCCATTACCACTAAACACCCCAGCTGGGGTTCATCAAGGTCCGGTGTATGTCCTGCAGAAAATGGTAAGAGTTCTGGTAGGGTTAACTCTAAATCTGAAATACAAATGGCAGCTGTGTTTAAGGGGAAGTTTGTCAAATCCACAGGCAATTAATTGCACAACCAGAAGAGGTCGCCCACGTATAAACTTTTGTCATTTTCACATGTTGGTATAATATCAGCATTTTCTATTTGTTTATTGACAAGCACGGTCCTAAAAATGATTTAATCCTCTCTGCACTTTATATGTTTATTTGAAGATGAATACATCCGGGGCGTGTCTACTTCTGTTTGAAATTGAGGCTCTCGGCAGTTTATTTTCCTGCTGTTATGAAACAAAGTTCTAATTCACCTCCAGAAATATTAAAAGTTTTGAGTACTTCATGCAGCTCAGTCCAGCCAAGGCACAGAGAAGTGATACAAACATAGTTTAATTTGTGTGCTACCTCAATGCCTTTTGAATGATGTTGTTATTGAGAAGTGGGAAAAAAAAGTCATGGAAAGAAGAGAGTACTTTGTGAGATAAGTTAGTTTCTGAAATTCATGTTATGAGTGAAAGAAATCCTGTTATTTATTCTCTTTGACTCTTTATCTGTAGTGACTGTACCTGTTAGCGTTCACGTGTCTTTTTTTTCCTCTCTTTTTTAACCAACCGGACAGATTCCTTTTGTCCGAAAGAATAACAAAAATACCATATTTCAATAAAAGAGGAGATATTCAATTCAGTGCACTAAACACTTTAAACAAATACGTTATACACAATTATGTCCATCACAAATTCTTTGCACAAAAACATCATCTTATAAAACGCGAGTGTGACAACACTGTAATCAATGTAGGAATATATTCAATAAGGATAATATTCAAATTGTTTGATATTGATTTGTTCTTTTTTTATAATTAAGAATGACTTTAAAACTACAAAATAACAAAGGAAGCTGAGTCTTGAAAAGTTGTTTTGGGTAAAAAGCTTTCATTTCCATGTAATTCAAAGAGTGTCATGTGAACAGTTAATTGACTTGCTTTGACAGACTTTAATTTACCTTGTCATCTCAGTTGTAGTTAATTAACTTTCGTAGTATTATTTTCAGCAAAGACATTCACAGAAATGAGCACTCTGATTGACATGGATTGACATTCATTCAACTTATGGTGGACTTGTTATCATGTTAAATGTTGCACAATTTAAATAAAACACGCTGCACAGGTACTGAGCAAACAAAATGAGGTAACCTCAATTTATTGTTTAGGACTTCAAGTCAAAGCAAATAATCACTCATCATACCAAATTTAAAAAAAATACATGCACACAGTTGTAATTTTAAATGTGTACATCTAGACAGATTATAAGAGCGTATGTAAGATGTTTTTAATAGCAAGCAATGCAGTATATAATATGGGTAGCTATTGCTTTCATCAAGCAGCATTAAGTTCACGTTTACATTGGAAGACCTTAATGAATTTGTCACCTTCTTAACCCAATTAAAAAGCACTTTGATATACTTTCAGTCACTAAAAGTGACATTCCAATCATTTGTCAAGCAGCATCATTTCATGCAATTAGTCCTAACAATAGCATTGTTGCGATCAGACGTCTTGACACAAAGGCAGAAATATTATGATTTCATCCATCAAATGTTTCATAAACCATTTCAGCTTTCGATTATTTTTTCATGATGGCATCGATCCAGTCTCGATTGTCTACTATCTTGGTGTACATGGAGATACGCAGTGCATTTTTATTTGGCTTGTAGTTCTGGGACACCACTCCATGCACCTTCTCATCCTCACAGACTAAAGGGCCACCAGAGTCTCCCTGCAGGACAGACACACAGCAGAATTACCTTCAGTGACCAATCCCACTAAGTTAGATTGGCCACATTAGATAACATTATTATACGTACTTTAGCCGGTCCAGCCTCACCACTTGAACAGTACATCCCCATCTCAACACACTTCTGATAGTCAATCAGTGTCACATTGACTTCCATAAGAATGACAGACAATGATCCATTGATTTTTGTTCGTCCCCAGCCGGAGACGCTGCAGACGCTACAGTTGTTGTTGTCGGCAAGAGCGATGGGCTTCACATTCTCTGTGATGTTTGCGCTGGAGTTCAACTTAGAATAAAAAGAATGTACACATTCTAAAGAATGTCAACAGCCTAATGAAAAATGACATGGATACTCATTCAGTAAGTAAAAGTCCAATGAGAAACAAGACTTCAGATTTCAATTTTATTTGTATTTTATTTTAAATGGAAAACCTCAATTCAATCTGTGGTCTTACCTTGAGAAGCATTATGTCATTTATATGAAGGCAGTCATCGTAGTTTTCATGTGGAAATTGTTTTTCCACAAACAACTGCTGCACTCTTTTCAAATGATGATAGCTGTGAAGTCCTAAGAAGACTTTGTAAGACCTGAAATGATGATGGAAAGGAGTGCAAAAAGTTATATAACGACAAGTTTATTATGTATTTATCATGACCGTCATGAAAATGATCACGATTTATCCTCAATTTATGAAACGTATACGCCAGGTGCTCGATAGGAACTCTTCACAGGGTCCCAGAATTTCCAAGAATTAATTTGAAACCAAAAATGCACGTCACTGACTCTGCTTGGCAGTGGGCTGCAGTCAACACAAAATCCGCAGACACAAGGAAGCCCCCACAGTGTGCCGTACCACCGTTGGCAAGTTTCCGCTCCAAAAGTACCATGTAGGGCCTGCTGTGTTTCAAAACTTCATGGCCTCCTATGATCCTCTCTGCAGGCACTACAAAACAAAAAAGGATCATATAGTATGTTATGAACATGCACGATGTACATGTGATGAAGCCACTTACCTTCACCACAGAGGGTCAGCACAGCGACGAGAGTCAGTGATGCAACTTTGCAGAGGAGGAACATGTTGACATGACAGTGCAGCTGAGCTAATGAAGACTCACCACTCACAGTTTAGGTATTGAAAAGCTTCCACGTATGAGAGAGACAAGGAAGTGCTTCGGTAGAGTGCAATCTACGCAAACAATGTGGTCTTGGGGCACTTTCTAAATAAGGACGTCTCTACCACCTTCACAGGCTGAGGAAATCTGAGGGTTAACTTATATACCTGTGACTTTGCCGTTTCCCATGCAGAGTTCATACAGATCATATATTACTAAAGAAAACTTTGAAAATAAAAGATTAGAATGGAAGTGAGGAAGAAGAGTGCGCTACATGCTAAGGGATGTGGAACATTCTGAATTAATATCTGAAGGGAGTGTCGAGGTAAAAATTAGGACACACATACATACAGTACATACATGATGTTAGAATTTTTCTAAAATCCACAAAAATATATGAGGAACGAGGAAGTGATAAATACTGAGAAAAACTTTGTGTGGTTTCTAGCATTTGTTCAATGCCATAAAGAAAGAGTTATAACAATGTTTGAGGCAGGAATTGCTCAAGACTGCTCTAACTTGCTCTAACTTGCTCTAACTGCACCGACATGACCTTTCTGCTCTCTGCTATCTGCTCTCTGATCCAGAATGTACATATTAGTAGTGATACCATGATAAGTATGCTGGCCACTGATAGTGTGACTTCCGAGGTAGTCATTGATGATTAGTGCTTCAGATGACACATTTTGAAACTAATTATTTTTCCATGGACATACTTATGTCAAGAAATCAAACTGTAGAGTGTTTATGCAAGTTGCATTTGCTAACATTATTGTAACAAAAATGTATTATGACATTCTTCATTATCACAGCATGATAAGTAACATTTTGTGGAAAATTGAATGTCTTTTGCGTTTCAAAATATTGTGTATTATTTTATGGCATACAAATAGTTATCCCCTTATCACATTCACAACTGAAGTTTGCACAAATTAAAAATGTGAGACCCTCTTAATCTCTTCGTGTTGGTAAAGTGATACCTGTTCAGTCCCACCCAAGTGAAAAGTTAAACAATCTATATTTATATAAGCACTATATTTTACATCAGATTATTATTATTATTATTATTATTATTATTATTATTATTATTATTATTATTATTGTTGTTGATAATACAACTACCATTAAACAAATGTATTTTTGTTTTTATTTAATATCTTTATAGCATAATTATGACAGCACATGGAAATAAAATCTAGATTTCATGGGATCAGTCAGAACGAACTGATTTATCCCACAGAAAATTGCAATGATGACCATTTGTTTGCTCACTTCTTGGTCATTACACATTTTGCATACATAAAAAACAACCACGACATTGATTATTACCACGATCAGTTTTTGATTTTAAGTTAGTTTACATGTTGTGCTTTTGACCGCATCTGTTTGAAATGATATTGCCTCATTCATCCTGTTTACTTATTAACAGGAAGTTATAGATTGCAATCATAAACCACTTCCTCTTTCAGACTTGTGAAGTAGTTTACACTCAAAGGTTCTGGCTGCAAAGTGCTTCAACATTGCCCGGTTGATATAACACAACACAAAATGAACATTCAAATTGACAAGGTTCATGCTAAATAAAAAGGTAATTATTGCCCATGGTTAATGTTCAGTGACCAGATTTAACAGTTAAACAAGATGCAAATGATGTCAAGCAAATTACATACCACACAGTGTTTTGTTTCTAGAATCTGTCCTTATGCGTCTTTTACATGTTGGCATGGGCTGCTTCTCAATGGTGACGCTCACCGAAGCATTTGCTGAGTAGCACTTTTATGCTTTTACCAATGGGAATTTACTACACGGTGATCGCATGGAAATTGAATTAAAATAAGATATACCGTTAAAAATCTTAAGCAAAACTTTTTCCTGCTCACCAGGAACAATCAATGAGGGCTTCTTGCTTGCAGTGGTCGGGGTAAGAGGACCGTAAGAGAGAAAAGGTCAATCTATACAATATAGGCATGATGGGGTGAGGATGCACAGAGCAAATATCTCTGATTCCACAGTCAGAGAGGGAAAGAAAGAGAAGAGAGTGCATAATATGCTACAGGTTTAATGTAGTTTTACGACTTAAGTATGACTGAATTCAGTATTTATTCATTTGTCAAGTTAACTGGGGAATTTTGTGATACACCTCTGCACTTTTTTTCCTCCTCATTGTGAAGCTTCTCTCATCTAGTGGCTAAAGTGAAAAGTCTTTTCTAGGCTGTCGACAAGGAAACGAGTACACCTACGTACACGCTGTGACTATTTTTGACTTTCTAACTCATAGCAAGTTTATTGCATCGTTCAAACTCGAGGAAATCCAATGTGCTCCGAGAACATCGACGTCAGACCATGAGGACAAATGAATGCGGTAGGACCGAAGAATGCAGAGAGTACAATTTACTCCAAACTCCCTTTTGCTTTAATCAAGTCGTGCAGCGACTGAGCATGTGGTGTAATGTGAGCCATTCTCCTGGGTCAGGATTTTCCATTTATTGCCCCTAAACAAATAAATAAAGAATTATTAAAAATGTTCACGTCCACAATATTTACAATGTCCACTGTGTAATAATTCAGAAAAAAAAAATAGAGAGCTTCAAAATAACCAAGCTTTTACCATTTTTAACAATTCTTTAGTGTTGATTTTTTCACCTATTGATTTGAGTTTGGAGGGGTGATCATCATTGGGAGGGCTGGAGCCAAACCATTAAGGGCCTTTTATAGAAAATGAGCATTTGAGTATTAGCCTAGGAGTCTGTATTGTGCCAGTAGGTCACGGTTAAGGTGAACCTTCGTGTAGTTAATTCTAGTTTATTTATCAGCACTTTTCCAGACACCAAAGGTCCCTGTACATAATGAACATGTTAAAAGAAAGATAAAATAAAACAACAACATTGTTGTACGAACATATTCATTAAAGTAAATCAGTGCACCTTGCAGCATCGGCAATGTCTTGGATCAGCTGAGGCTTATTTTGTCTTATTCTGAACAACATCCTTCTATAATATTGATCATTCCTTAGATTTATTATTCAATGTTTTTACGTAATTTTATGAAAATACAGGTCATTTATTTCTATCTTTTCAACAGATAATTCGATTTTTTTTTTTTAAATCTTATTTATGGAGAAGGGTGGGAGTTAAACTTCTTCTCATTCCTCTTCATACATGTAACCAGATTGTTCTGCTTTTATTTATTCACTGTTTGTTTGATGAGATAGCTTTGGCTGATTAATGTGAACTAATTATTTAATTTTGTACATTTTAGAAATAAACATAGAAATGAAATAAAACATTCAGGGATTTGCAGCAGAGAAACATCGTTTAGCATGACTATATTTTTTTAAAACTGTTCCACGACTGAATGTTTCTGATGTTGCGTGGGAGGGAGTTCCAGAGGTGGGTGCGACATGGACCCCATGGTGGTCATTTGTGCCGGAGGGGCAGTGAGGATGAGAGAGGATGCAGCTGGGTGATTAGATGTGGAGGAGGTCAGTGAGGTCAGTGAGGTCCGGAGGAGCGGGGTTATGGAGGGCTTTGACTGTCGGCACGAGGATCTTGAAGTGAATGGAGTTTAAGGACGACGGAGGTTATGTGATGAAAAGAAGGTGGAGGAAGCAGCATTTTGAACTAGTTGGTGATTTTACAAATCCGATACATTTTTCGAGAAATGATATTTACAGCACATTCATACCTTTTCATTTCGTCTTGAGTGGTTGTCATACGTGTGTGATCACTAACAGGCAACATATTTCAAATTAAAAAAAGGTCATTGTGTGCATGTTAAGAACCAAACCAACTGAAAATGAAAGCCTGAAGCACTTTTGGGATATTCTTTCCCAAAGGCAAATCTTCGAATTAAAATAAATGAGGAGGTTTTCCTCTCTATGGCCATAATTTGCCTACGCTCCTATTTCACAAGGGTCATTGCCATTCTATGGTTTATAGTTTTTTTTCATTAACAGTTTAACCTGACTGCTGATTTTGTTTGACCAAAGCACCTTTGAAGTCTTTTCTTTCTCACATGTCTCCTCTTTGCTCTGCATATTGTCAGATAACTCTAGCTCATGTTTAAATGTCAGCTCCCTTCTCTCGGCAGTGTAAGACCTTTTCTAAAGCCACGCAAAGCCTCCCAGAAAACAATTTAAGAAAGGCAAGTGTTCTGGGTGTTTGGCCATATCGCTCAATGTTACTACCCAAGTCAATCATGAAAGCAGTTTATAGCAGAAACCTTTTTTCTTTATATAAAAACTGAAGGTCGAAGTAAAAGGCAAGACTTAAATATTCAAAATTAAATATATATTTTTTTTCATAATATAGAAAACTTGGACAGAATGGGAATAGTAAACTGAGTGGCGATGCTGTAATACACATTCTTCACAGGGAGGCAATGTGGTTTTCTTTATTCGTGCTAACAAATAATACTATATATACTGTATATACTTATTTCTTGTGTGTTATCAGGAGGTTGCACTCTAATATCAGTTTAAATTAAAGTTATATCCATGTGTTTCATGTGAAAGGTCAGATTATTTATGATATCGATTGCTGCTGGATTCAAAGGAGTTAGAACATTATTAATTTTTACATTCAATCCTACTTAAAGAACAAGCAGAAGTATTCATGGCTCTTCACTGCACAGCATTATTATATATTTCTTAGAAAGGACATTGAAATGTGAAAACAATAACCATGTATATTTAAACTAATAATTGTAAAGACAATCTAGTAATTATAAAGTTATTTTACCTTGACACGTTATAAATTAGATGTATCAGTTAAGCGTGCCTTTTTATACAAACTCCAGGGTGTATCTTTCCTTGACCCATAGTCAGCTTTAAATTGCTCCAGAGCCCTGCAAACCTAAGTTGGACAAAGTCCTACAGAAGATGAATATATGAATATTGCCTCCCTCAAATAGTAAACATGATTTAAAGATTGTAATATATTTATTTGAACAATAATATCTGTTGGTCGTGCTTTCAGTTTTACCCCAATGTAGACACAATATTCTTACTCCATCAAATGAGTATGCATTGATTCATCACAAGGGGGCAGTGTTGTCCCTTTTGTAAATTCTGTGCAGAAACGTCAATAAACCCACAGAGAGGATGCAGCAGTTTATTGTTCAAAGCCAAAATAATTTGAGGATAACATTACATCATGGATGGATTCTAAGTGCACCTGGCCTATATTTTCATCAAAATCTACAAAAAAAAGCAAGCAAAAGCTCGGACATTTTTCTTGTTTTAGTCACAATAAAATGATATCAGCACTGATGTCATTTCTGTTAAGCACACAGTGGCATGTCAGTTTTACCATCCACATTATACACGAGCATCACACTTTCGTCAGAGCTTTCTTAATGGTAGAAGTGATCCAGTCTTTGTGATTCTGAATCTTCGGGAATTTACACAGAAGGCGTCCATCTGGATGTTTGTAGCAGGTGGAAACCACACCGAATGCCTTTTTATCTTCGCAGACCAGTGGACCCCCGGAGTCTCCCTGAAATTATAGTTAAAGTATTATATTTAAAAGATTAAAAATATTACCACCGGTTAACATCTGTATTACAAAAGGGCTCTTACATTTCCGAGGCCGGTTTTATCCTCAGAGCAGTACAAATTCTGATCACACCAGCCACTGTTAATCAACGTAACATTGAGTTCCATGAGGTAGTCAGACATGGTTCCCTCTTTCCATTTTGTTCGTCCCCAGCCAGAAACACTGCATGATTTTGGTAGTGACTTGTCATCCCAATCCGCAAGAGCAATAGGTTGCACATTGTTGTTCAATTTAGCCCTGGATTTCAACTAGGGAAAACAGGAAAAATAAAATAAAATGCACACACACACACACACACACACACACACACACACACACACACACACACACACACACACACACAGTTAAACGGTTCTCATTGCATGTTTGCTCGTTGTGATAACTAGTTAATATTCATTAACATGAAGTAACATATTTGATCGGCGATTTGGAATGAAACATTTAAAGACACAGAAAAAAAAGCGAAATGTCAAAAACAGCTGTGCGAGGATGTTCTTACCTTGAGGATCATTACATCATTTATCTTTAAAGTTTTATTGTAGTATTTATGTGGAAATGCTTGTTCCACGCGAATACGTTGCCTGCCATCATTGTGCTGATGCACGTCGTGCAGTCCGAGTCTGACTGTGAAAAACCTAAAATAACAACATATTGAAAGCAACAAGTAAATACCATACTGTGAATGTTTGTATTTACAATACATTGGTTCTTATACATTATTCTATCATTGCGGTATTTTATGACGAAGTCCAGATCGTATCTGGTGCCCTGGTGCATGTAGGTAAATAGTAAGTGTGTCAGAACTGACTTGGCCTGGCAATGAGCTGCAGTCATCACAAAATCCTCGCTCAGCAGGAAGCCACCGCAGTATTCTTTTTTACTACCATTTTGGTGATCTTTTTCCACAAGTGCCATGTATGGCCGGCTATGTGGGGCAGCTACTCGCCCTCCAATGACAGTCTCTGTGTAGACTAGAAGAAGAAAAGAAACCACGTGCACTTATTTATGTGGCAAAGTACAATACACATATCTCTTAACTGGAGCGGGAGGAGGTTCATCATTAATTGGAAGCACAATGTAAAATGGCTTGAATAAGAAATAATATAAAGCCTTAAAAGCATTAAACTTACCTTCATGATTAAGAGCCAGTACAAGTATCACCGCTACAAGCTTAGAAGGGATCATCGTGATGAGATCAGTCTTTTCCAGCCACTAAAGAGCAGTGGTTCATTTCATCCTTATCATTGTATTTAAATGTTTAACGAGGGTCAGGGAGTGTCTATGCAAATGACGTGGCCTTGAGCCCCAGCGATATGGAGGATGTCTCCACGCAGGCTTTCGCAGGAAATCAGATCAGTTTGTCTGATTTCACTTTTCAATACTAGAACTTGTACTTAGAGTAAATTACTACTTTTTTCTTTTTTTTTCAGGAAACTGTCAACTGGAAAAGTTCTTACTAAGACAAAAGTGCCAGATGTTCAGAACCTTAAACACCCACATTATCCAACTTTTTGGCCTAATTTACTGAGTATAAAACGTGCCATATTGAATACTGACTCACCCAAATAAAATATGCATTTTGATTATGAGAAGATTGCAGAGATCCAACTGATATTTCACACAAAGGGAACATGCAGACTCCACACTGACAGAACCAGGCCTCTTTGTTGTGAAGCAAAAGTGTAAAACACTACTACACCACAAAGTATCATTGTCAGAGAGGTAACAACACTTGCTCACTCAGGGCGCAAGTCGTTAAACTGTCTTGCTCAAGGACATTTCTTAAAGGCAACTGGACTTTGAAGCTCATCTTTTGAAGACACCCCAATATCTTTCTCAAAGGATTCATTAGTTTTAATAGACTTTGTCTGTTATTCCAGTGTCTAAAAATGTTGGACTCATTCAAAGGAGAGTGGTTGAAGGGTTTCTCGTTATGTGTGGCGTCGACTCCTGCGGTCCGTCGTTAGTCTCACCTGCAATCTTCATTAGTTTATGAATCCTTTCAGCTGACAGGAGAAAATGTCTTCATAATATCATGCAAATCCAGTTCACTTTAAGAGAGAAATCGGATGTACCGTGACCTGAATGACTGAGAATCTTCACCAACCCGCAGAATGTCGTGACTATGGTGGGACTCCAACCTCTCACTTCATGGTCTGACACTTTGAACAGTTGACCACTGACCAATGTGGTAAGCCCCGATTTACTGTATGTGGCCTCTGTGAAAGCCTTTTGCATAAGATTTGCTGCATCTGCCACTGTCCCAAAGGTACCATTATTCTGACGTTGTCACGTCACAAGACAACTTGTAGAAAACAAAAAAAATTTCATTTTAAAAGTGGCTTGTGGAACTTGAAATGAAATTGCAATTGAACAAAAACATATTTAGCAGATGTCCTTTTTCACTAAACCTGCATTATAATCATTTAATATTTTAGTCCTTTTTCTTTTAAACCAGGGCCAAAACCTTAATAATTACTTCATTTGAAAAATATATGTGTGACATCAATCAAAAGCAATTCATTATGTCTGCGTTTAGCTTGTGGCTTCCCCAGACCTATTTGCTTCAGCTTGGCAAAAACGCAGGAAAATACACTTGAGAGGACCCGACTGCTGTACGGAATATCAGCCTGTATTTCAGCTACCAATGAGAGTCGAAATGGGGCTGTGACCTGGGATCAAACATGTGAGTAAAACGGTGCAATAAAAAGGCTTTGAGATTTGCGAGGTTGAGAATTTTTGAGAAAAGTGGTGGCTATAATGTCTGAAAAAGTGTAGTCAACCCTAAAAATATGCAACTTACTGACCACAGTGTCCTGATCTGTCTGTTACCTCACTTCCTCAGTCTAGACTCAAGTATGTCCCTCTTGTATCTTAGTCACAAACGTTATTGTAATTGTTTTGAGTGATGCTCCAAGGAGTTTTAATGTGAATAAAAAAATATATAAAAAAAAAAAATGGGAGGGGGTGGTGTAGGAAATGAGTGAACAGGTTTTCGGAATGTGAGCCCCTGGAGTCCAGGGCAATAATGGGAATTGCAGGAGGAGATGCAGAGAGGAACTAGCTTGGTAGAACAGGGCCTTTGCTGTTAGACCGTCACATTTATGAGGACCATGGGGGTTGGGGGGACTGGCTGGTTTCTCCATTGCTCACAGCAAGAAGGAAATCAAGAACGTAATAGCGTTCATCAATCACACTGCAAATTACATGTTTATTAAGAAGGAAAGAAAATGACAATGATAAAACCAACACACAGACAAACAGACATTCCCAGAAGAGGGACAATAAATCAAAGTGTGGTTGAAATCACATGGCTTTCAACAGAAGTTGCTGAAAGTCCCACTAATGTAAGACTGACCTCATCCACCAACCATCCTGATACCACATCGCTATTTTCTGTTAAGGTTAAAAAAAAGCTTTTAAATGAAACATGTCAGTTATGACCGGTACAGTAACTATTTTAAAAAATTGAAAGAAAAAAAAAAAAGGTGTGTGTGTATATATATATATATATATATATATATATATATATATATATATATATATATATATATATACAGATATTGAGGCTGTTTGTCAAAAATCCCTGGGGAGATTTTTTATTTTTTTTGGTCCCAGTCCAGTGCTGCTACACGTTGAATGTAGTTTTATGAACTTGACTGATCATTAGTTGTTTCTGAAGACTTAAACATGTTGAAAATAGGACCAAATATTTTTGTGACGTGCAAATGATTTATGATTTGTATTTATGTTCTTTATCCCCGCCCTGTTAAGGTATTGCAAATGATATAAATGCATTTATCATTAATTCTTTTTAGAAGCGAGGCGAGAAGAGTCACATGCAGACCAGGTTCCACAATGAAGGCTATTTTTATTAGATGGTGTGGAATCCTCCAGACAGGGCCATGAACAGAGCAATGGTACAGGAAGCACAACAAGAACTGCAGTATATGGAGAGTTCAAAGGGTAATTAGCACTGGAGACAAGGATGCTGAACTGAGTTAAGCAGGTGGACCAGCGGAGACACATAGACAGACTGGGTGTACAGATGCCAGGAATGGCTTGATGAAACTAAGGTGAAAACAATTAAGCAATCGGAGCAGATAAGGGCAGACTCGCAAGACACAAAAGATGACCGAGTTCACAAGAGAACACAGCAGACATACAGTGAAAACACAAACACGGACGCGAATGTCAATATAATAATACAGGTAGAACAAAGCCTCAAGAATCAAACAAAAAAAAGAAAACAACAAAAAACATGACATGACATGAGACAAAAACGTGGGTGACAAAACAAGATCAATAACCGATGAAAAAAAACACCAGAAATCAGAAACACAAGGAACCATACAGGGGTGACGGATGAAAAAATCAAGTGCGATGGATTCTTAAAACTATTGTACCTTTTTAATGTAAGATAAGAAAGGAATTTCTGTGAAGTGATGATTTCTGTCAACTTTCTTGGTAAAGAAAGTTACCAAATAATAATAATAATAATAATAATAATATTAATAATAATATCTGTTATCTGTTATCTGTTTTGTTTCGTGCAGAGGCTTTGCAACTTCTTTTTTTTTTTTTTTTTTTCTACATGAGCAAGATCTGTTTATCTAGCAGACTTTATCTTTACAATCATTTGCTCTGCATTTCAGGAACTTACAGGAAACATGAGACACACATACACGGCTTCAAGTAGCTTTTGATGTAATCAGTAGTAAAAAAAAAAAAAGTCGTTCTTAAGATAATGGGATTAGAGATGTCTTTGCATTTGACTGTTTTTGCTGTTGCATAAATGTTGAGCAATTTCTATCAGTAAGTTTCATTTATAGTTAGGAAGAATGAACTTGATAAGTTTAAAAATGTACTCTCACATAATATCATCTATCAATATATCTTTCATGTCTCTTCAAAAAAACTGACGTTTGAGTTACCAGAGGTTTGAGTCAAGGCCATGTAAATTGTTTAAAAAAACATCACACCTTAAGCATTAAAGACACACATTTCTGAACAGTGTTGTCATGGTTAGAAAAACACAGGGAGAAAGCTGGCTGCAGATGCCTAGAAAGAGTGATAGAAGACAGAAAATAGATTGCAGCATCAGGTGCATCTGTGTTTGGTATAAAACACTCTCTCTTCAAGTCGGGGTTTGACTTTTTATTATAAACTGGCTTCAAACATGGGCTGCTTCAATTAACTTTGACATATATTAAATAATGAAAACATCCAATAAAGTGAAAACAGTATGTAGACATATGAAGGGGCTGTTTTGAATGAGCCGACACGTTGTGCGCGAATGTGTTTCCACTTGACTGACAGATTTCTTTTAAGCGCTGCAATGTTTTTGTTTCAATTTCGCATTCACTCTTTACCACTGCTGCTCCACTGCTGCGATTAGTTAATGCATAGAACTGTTCAGATCTAGAAATACCTTGAAATATTGCAGGAATCCCCTTCACTCCACCCCCACAAAGAAAATCCGTTAATCACCTTCTCTGTATGAGACTGAACTTTCCTGGAATGTTCAGTAAATATGCATGTTGTGAACGAGAAGTATGACTGGCAATTAGGAACAAAAAGCTATTCATTGTGCCCGTGAAACGTTGCTGTTGTGAAACCGTAAAACAAAGGTAAGCGTGCGTGCTGAGTACATTACACATAAAAGAAGAATTCAGAAAAATCCACTTTCCCACCACAGACTGAAGTTTCTCCGAGGCACATTTTGTCTTGTTGTTCATCCCACTGCTCAGATCCAAGTGTCAGGATATTTGATCTTATGAAGCAAACCTGAATGGACTTATTCTGATTTAGCTTTCATCTGTTTGTTTGACAGCTTTCAACTCGTGCACTAAATCTGTAGCACCTTAGTTTTTTTTGCTGAAAATTTTTAGTTAAGTCAGGCAATTCAGATCAGGGGCGGGTATTAATATTGTTTCAATCAATAAATTGTTCAATTGATCAATGTTGGTCCATTATGTCTGTGGTCAAAGTAAAGATCGAGTTGAATGCATGTACAGATAAACGCATTAAGTGATTGAACTTATGGTCAGTCACTTAAACAAAACAAAGCCAATGTTTTGCTGGAATCAAGTAATATTGCCAGAAAAGAGGAGAGAGAGGAGAGACGAAGCATCTGAGTGAACCCTAAATGGCATAAACTATGTCAGCTCAATGGGTGTTTTTCTGTTCTGCCTGAGCCCTTTCAATCCAAAAAACATATGCTGTCTCTCCACTCTGGACATGGGATTCATATTTAGATGTATCAGATTCAAGCCAGTGCAATAAGAAGATGAGAATTCCAACAAAACACTTGGGCCACATTTTTTATTTTTTATTTTTTTCATAAGAAAGACGATCCAGTAGCTGAAAACTTGCATGACTTAAATTGTTCAATTCATCAGGGAGTTGTAGAGAACCTGTCAAAAATTAGGAAAACGTATGAAGCCGTTGATGATTTCAAAAGCTGTGTGTGTATAGACCGAGTCCTCCAAAATATATGACGTACAGCTGAACAGTAGACGTTTGTCAAGCTGAAGAACCGTTTCGATTGTCTCTCTGCTCACAAGTAGCAACGGATGGCAACACACTAATATTCACTAACTTACATTAGGCTTTCATTTCACAAGTTTGTTAACCAACTAATCAACCAAAGAAATTACTGGACTGACATTGCAATGTTTTGAGAGTGTAAAATGTGAACTGTGTAACAACGTTGTATATATTATGTACACATCATGACTGCATACAGCAGAATAAGGCTAAACGATGCATCCAACTCACCAGCTCACTTCATCCACACCAGGGTAACACATTGCCGGACTGTTGTTACCCTATTCGCATAATTATCCTGGTCATATTTTTTATTCTGTATTGATATCTCAAGGAATGTACACAATTAACAATTCAGTGTAACATTTCCAAAATGAAAATTCTAAAACCTTGACCTTGGCAAATGTGCTTTTAATGCAAAGGACATAATAGTTGTACTTTCAAAACAGTTTCTAATCAAATAAATGAAAAAGAAAAAAGAACAGGGTAAAAAATGCTTTGTTTTTCAAGCTAGGGTTTTAATTGTAAAAGTATAATCAAGATCACTTAAAATGCAAGACCCTAATTAATGTTACAGGTGCATCGGTCACCGGCAGCAACTCTTCCTTCAGGATACCAGGCAATGAAGCCAGTCACGCAAACAATCTACATACTTACTCCAATTATACTGCATTCTTCATACTTTTGTGCTCAAATTTTCCTTTTTTAGGAGGATTGCTTGATCAATTACTTTCAGCATGCGACATGCACAAGGGAATGCGAAGTACAGTAAATGCTGTGGCGAAGCTGCAAAGATGCAGACATAAGGTGTTTTTCTTTTTTTGTACGATATACAGATTCTGACATTGCATCAAGGGGTCAAGGAAGCCCACTTTCTCTCGCACACATATGCACAAGCATGTACTGAATATCTTTGCCGTGTGCAGTGTCTCTTCAACAGTTTGTCTGTCTGAGCACACAGATCCAGTGTTAAGACCACAAAGAGCGCCTCTGGAAGGAGAGTGTGTCGGTCGAACAGCGTGGAAACAAAAACAGACTTATGAAAGGGTGAGGTATCGGTTTTCACTGTGGTGCAAAATAGGTTTATAAGCAGGCAGCACAAGACTAATACATCAGCCCTTTTCATTGAGAGCAAAGTAAGGGTTTCTTATAATTAATAGGAGTGGTAAGTTGATATTTAGACATTCCTGTTACCCCAATATATCTGAGTGAAATAATCGAAGTGCCAGATGTATAAGGCAGGACTAGTTTGGTCCGACAATGTCACACTGGGTCATCCACTATAGCCTGTAGATTTTGGATATATTTCTATTTTCATGATGGCCCACGAGAGGGTCATGTACCTTCTCTCTGTTTTGATTTTTTCTATCTATGAATTATTGTCATTTTTAAGGTAAAAAGTGAAATGTCATTGTTGATCCATAAGGGAGCAGAATGACAGAGAGCCACTTTCAGCTTTACTTTTGTCTTATGAGCCATGACCTCTTTCACTGTCCGCTACTCCTGGGGAGAATTGAGCTGGTCAAAGGATTGGTCCATTAAAATGAATTTTCATGTCAGTTTGAATCACCTCTCCACCCCTGCGTGTGTGTGTGCATGTGTACACTATACTTGTGGGGTCCAAACTACTTTGTGTGGTCTAAAATTAATGGGAAAGGAAGGTTGCACAATTATCGCATTCATCTTTCACACTTGTTTTATACACATATTACACGGATACAACGGCTGGAGTAGCCCATGGCTAAATCTGGCACATTTACACCAAGTGAACGTACTGTGTGTCCATTAATGTGCACTGTTCTCTGCAAATAAACTAATAAAGAAGAAAGAAAGAAAGTTGGGACTCCATAAAATTGGTAGCATGAATCTTACTAGTAATTTACATGATGAACACATGCTACATATTTGATATTTGTGATTGTAAATGCACTAAAGTCGTGATTCTCAAACTGTGGTAGCCTCTAGTGGTACATTGGGGCAAGTCATGAATACATTTTCTTTTCTTTTTTTTATTAAATGTATTTGAAAAATTTTAATTATCAAAAAAGTACAAAACCTATAATGAGAAAATATGAACCATATGCAATTTATATTCCAAAAAAAGTGTATAAGTAATAAGTCCATAGCTAATAGGTTAGCGCTGAGAACCACTGCGCTAAATAGTGTGTGTGTTGTTTTGTGCCTGACTTTGTGAGCTCGAACCTCGAGTATATCGAGCTCTATTTGTTGTGAAGGGCTAGAAAACAAAATATATCGATGTGACACAAATATAGCAGTGCACGTCTTTGTGCATGGGGCTCACATTATGCCTGATCCTATCGCCCCGATAAAACACAGACGGATGGACTGACAGACTCATGTCACTATAAGGACAAAAGCTGAGATTTTCTAAACAATAACTTTTTATGTGAACACATTTTATAAGGTTATGTTTAGGGTTGTCTTGAGTTACTCTTTTTGTGGGGCTGAACCGAGCTTGTGCCTTCCAAATGCCGGACCCCACACTGTTTTGTATGTTTTGAAGGTTGGTGATGTGTTTTGTGGTGTGCCTGCATGTGTGCATGAATTTCCTTTCTGTTAAATCCTGTAGTACAGATAATTCTTAACTACTGATATACTAATAAGTGAATCATATGATTATCATAAAGATAATCATAATTAATTGGAAACATTCCCCTATCATCTGTTTGTGCAAAGAGGAAAAACTGCACAGTGGATGCCTTTTATTAGGGTCTAACCTCCCAGTGTCCAATTCCCCAGAGTTCAGTTTTACACAGGAAACCTTGAGTAGATTGGTCCCACCAGATGGGAAAGGCCACTGGTATTCTGAGTATTTGGCAGTCAGAGGGGAGACGTAAATGCAGGTATTTGGACAAATAGTGGACAGACGGGAGGTGGATAAAGAGGATGAGAGTGAAAACAATAGAGCGTGTATCTTCGGAGTGGCCAGCCTCGAAGTGGAAGAAGAGTCAGACTGTCTGTGTTTGTCGTTAAAGTAGTTTTTCAATAGGAAAAACAGATGAGCACCTCTTATCTGACGATTCCTGACAGCTCTGATCAGACACATGGGGGATGAGTTTTTCTCTGTTCGTGTGCATTTGGGCCTGTATTACACAAATCCCTGTGAGGTCATAGGCTCTGTTTGTCATTTGATATAGCTTCAATAAATAAAATCTGACATGGCTGTGATTTCTGCTACCTCGAACCAAACCGAATGAAATCGATAACACTGTTGGATTCCCATCATAATGTACAGCTGAAACTCACATCAAATCATCTAAGTTTTGCTGCCATTCATTTATTTGTAGCCTGATCACCAAAATAGCTTTTTTTTTCTTTTTTGGGGGGGGGTTTGTTTTGTTGTGCAAAACCTCACATGCCCTTTATCATCCTGATGGAGCTGCTAAGTTGAATTGCATCAACAGCTCGGCTCCTTAAATAGGTGCCATATATCAGTGTCACACCTGCTGTTTACTGACCCTCCTCTGACCACATTTGGTTCGAATAAATCAAACCCATGAGAAACTGAAATTTATGAACGAAAGGAGAAAAAAAGTAGGAAACAGGGAAAAAAACATGCCTTTAGTTGACAGTAGATATAGTGAAGAAGATCCAACAAATATGTTTTATACATCATATATTAACTTGAATACACGATGTGTAGAATATTTGTTTACATGTTAACAGCACAACAGCCCCTAAAAAAAAAAAAAAAGAGTACTTATTTCACCTTGACCTGTGGTGAACTGGTGACATGTCCAGGGTGTGCGCCACCTCTCCTTCAAAGTCAGGTGGGATTGGCTTCAGCGGACTGCATGGTCATGTCATGACTGCTGGCGCTCTCGTCTCACAGCGACAATGTCACTGGTTCAAAGCCAGACTGGGCCTTTCTTCATGGAGTTTGCATGTTCTCACACGTGCTTGCACACGTTTCTACCAAGTACTCCAGTTTCATCCAATAGTCCAAAGACATGTGATCATTTTGTGATCCCTAAGTGCCCAAATATATGAATGAGAGTGTGCTCCTCAGTGCTGCTCTCTGTTACAGACTGATGTCCAGGGTGTATCCTGCCTGACTGATAGTTTGTTGATGACCCTGAACAGGGTGAAGTGGAATCAAAGATGGATGAATAGGAGAAACACGAATGATTCACTCTGAACTTCTCTAGTTCTAAATAGTTTTAAAAATATTATATTATTTGCCCCTCTCTTCTCCCAATAAATTATGTGTCAGACAGTTCAAATCCAGCAGCAATCCCTGTATGAATTCTTCTCAAGGTCTCTGAGCTATCACATTACAGTCAACTCAGTGAGAAAAATAACTTTCCTGACAAGGATGAATGTGATCCAACCTCTAGGCCACTTTGTTGCCTAGAGGATGGACTCTATGTTGTGTAGACTGTACCAAACCTCTATATCAACGGGCAGCAACTGAACGCTGAGCTGTAGCGTACCTATATCGACAGGGTATATTAAAGTGCACACAGAGGAAAACAGACACATGCTCACATTCTCAACTACGACAAATTTAGAGTCACACAACTGTTTTTGTGTGTGTGTGTGTGTGTGTGTGTGTGTGTGTGTGTGTGTGTGTGTGTGTGTGTGTGTGTGTGTGTGTGTGTGTGTGTGTGTGTGTGTGTGTGTGTGTGGGAGGAAGCAAAGGTTTCGCGGAGAATATCCCAAAATATCCATAGTGAGATTAAAGCAGCCATGTGACTTTAGTTCAGAATGCAGTGCAGCAGTCTTATCATTTTTATCTTGAAGGAAGTAGAAATTTCACAATTACCCATATTTATTGAAGTCATTTCAGTGTTTTGCTCATTTCTTTCTTTTCCATCCACCCATACTCTTCACTAAAGCAGTCCCTCAATCTAGTAGATTAGAAGATGCATCACAATAATGAGTATCTATGAGGTGGTGGCACATGCCTCAACATACAATTTATCATAAAGACCTTATTCTTTCCTGACATAACACAGTTCAAAATGTCAGGACAGCAGCTAGAATACTATTTGAGACCTCAGCAACAACGTTATCTTGCAAATTAAAATGTCAATGCATTACAGCAGGAACAGCAAAGATAATAGAGATTATTACACAACCCATTTCCAAGTTGTGAACAGCAGATCATTATCTATTTATGAAGGTTGAAATTGTATTCTCATCAGCAGTATCACACTTTCTTCCACTTCAGTTTGCTATAGACATATTGAATTGGACAACCAAAAGACCTCTGATCCGTCACGACAGTGACTGGAAAGAAGCTCGACACCTCATTAGGTCTTCCAGAGTGACTCTCGTGATTCAAGCTCACACTCGGTTAGAAAGACACGGCGGAATCCCTGAGCAATACGCAGCCTGTTTCACCAAGGTGGCTCCAGACCTGACCTACTTTTTTAGCAAGTGCAACTTATTATAATTTCCAGATCTGAAGTAAAATGTAGGAACATGTGGAAGACAAGAGGTGTCTGAGGTTGGTTTAGATTTATTGCCCCACATCTTGAGTACACAAAGTGCAACTCCTCCCTGTTTCACTGGCAGTTTTCGTGCACTGAGTAACCACAAGTTGAGAAAGTTTCTTACACAGAAAAGACGGCAGAAGAAGGCAAATATAATCTCCCCACTTAATTCATATAAGAGGTATTTATATCAGATTTACAAGGTGAACAACTGAAACCAAAGATTAACTGAGAACGTAAGCTTGGATAAAAAAAACTAAACAAACTTTGCAGCTACTCTTCAGCTTTATTATTTTTCATATTTGTGTCGGTTGAAACTATAAAGAGGATTAGTGGTGAATAAATTATGAACTAACTCCCGAATCAAACTCACTAAATACTAACCTGACCTGAATGAACCAAATCCTGAAAAAACATTAAGTGTTATAAATTCTGCTTTGAGAACACAAGGTATACAAAAGAAAAACAGTATTGAAAAGCCCATCAATTACATTTCATTTTATACACTAAAAGTATATACTTGTATAATCATCTGTTGAAAAAGGATTAAGAGATTAACTGAACACCAACAAGTTATCTGGTGTCCCTCATCGGTGGTGTTTTGTGCTGTGCTTACTTAACAACCTCCCCATTTCATTATCACAGCATCTCGATGTAGCTGACAGATACCAAAGGAAGTGCACAAGTTATTCAGGCGTTTTGTAAGGAGGTCATGCGTTGCAGAACAATCTGTTTTTAAAGTTGGGCTGGTGGATTTTGTAAAATTAAGTTAAAAACATGAATGAGCATTTCAACAGTGCAATAACAATACCACAATGGAAAATAAGTTAAAAACTAACATGGCCTATGTCAATAATGAACTTCTAAACCCAATAAATAAAGCTTTATTTCTTTCTTTACCACAAGGAGGTCTGTATTTTACATTAACATTGTTCTATTCATGCTCAGGAGAATTACTTCTAAGTTAAGAGGAGGCAGAAACCCAGCATCGGACTGAAGCTTGAAACACACAAGGGCTTTCATGTTACTCTCATACTTCAGCTCGTTCTTTTTGTTTGTACGTTGTTTGTTTTTTTCAGATGAAACCACTGTGACAAGAGTCCCCATGGATTATATGAGATCAGGTTAAGTCTCTCGCCAATACTGGACATGGTCAACATACACACCAATTTATGTGTTCACTCCCCAACTTTGAGGAGTTGCACTAGATTAGTCAACACTTTATGAGCTCAGATCTGTTGAAAATAAATACAGAAACATTTTAGAGAAAAGGGAATGAAAAGGATTCTTTGAAAGGTGAACTGATGTTTTCCATGAACAGCTACTTGCATGACAGACAACCTGTTTTTGCTCGTTACTAACTGAAAGGTAGGTGATGGAGTGATGTAATCATTCCGGTATGATTATGGCAAATCATTTGAACAGAATTATTTTCAAAAATGTGAGCGTCTCCTGTGGATGAAGTCACCACTGTCTGAAAAACAATATTTTCACATGTAATCCACTTTGTGCAAACAACACGTGAGTCTCCCGAAAGAAGCTACAAAAACACGCTCCCTCCGTCTGAACCTTCACTTTCCCAGATGGACAGGTCCTTAATTTTTTTTTTTTCTTCAAATCAATGTCTCCACCACAAGTCCTGTGCACTCTCAAGCTCAGAGACAGCCTGGTTGGACAGAATATTTGACGAAATGCTATGATGTGGTTGGGAGCTGCAGCTGCAGGCCGAACAGATTTCATATTTCCTTTCATGGTCTATCACATGGCCATTTATAGAGCTGAGCTTGCTTTTCCTCAGTCCTTACATTCATTGTCAATAGCTTATACATTCCCTTCACAGACAAGTCCGATTTGATGTTGTTTTAATCTTTTTTGCGTGTGTTCCAGCCAATATGCAATCTTCTTTGATTGAAATTGAGGAACACGTTACAATTATTAATGCTTTAATTCAACTGAAGCCCAGATTCATAATAAATTGCTTACATTGATCTTTTAATAAACAAAGATTTAACATGGAAAGCAGGTCTCATTAGATTGATTGTTTCATAATCTGCCAGTAATAACACACGTGCACTCACAAATCCAATTACTATTTACTTTGTAAGAAAGCCGTTAGCGTCCGTTTTTAGTCCCTGATCTATCTTGTTCCAGACTGTAATATTACTTTCATAAAACATGCTCTCCATTTTAAAGGACCAATAAGTACAGTATGTCCCCATATGAGCAGTGTTACGGGACAGATGCAGATCAGTGATGCTTGAAGAATCCTTGAGGGAAAAAATAAGAGTTTTAAGTCTTGAGTTTAGAGATGGAATCTGCAACTGTGGCCAGACACAGTCCTGCTGATGGCAAGAGACGGAAACAGGTTTAACATGTCTCAAAGGGCCAGTTTTAAAAGCAGCTCCAGTAATAGTTTCTTTCTTCTCTCCATTTCTCTTTGTCTTATGGGGCTCCAGCTGCCTTTTCATATTTTATTTAAACTTTAATCCAAATGTGTATATCACATACAGTCATCAGTGTGCCAGGTGACTCTTCTCGGTACTTCAACACATTTCGAGTGAAAACTGCAGGAGAGTTTTCCTGACATGTTTCAAGGCCTTTCCACACAAAGCCAAAGAGACTTGGGGATAAATTGGCATACACTTTCATGATTCACAAGCCATGACAAATTAAAGGTTGTTGGTCTGGTACAGTCACGAGAACTGTTAAATTTGTTGGCTTCTGTGTGCTTCAGGGATGGACATGAATAATCACTTCATGTGAAAAAGGTGTATACATTTCAGAGGTCCTGGTGTGAGGACATCTGTATTCTGAGAGAGGGGTCAAGTGATTATTGGTCCAGAAGGGGAACACTGCGTCCTGTCTAGTGTGGTGGAGGGCCTGCTTATATTTGTAAGTCATGTTTTATAGGTGTGGGTCACATGTTTTTTATCAGAGTGTTCGGCGTCGATACTTCCTGTGTCGGGAACTTCCTGTCGTGTGTACTATCTGTCTATGTGTGGGTGTTTAGATAATGTGTCACATGCACTTTCAGTCATTTACTTTTTTAGCATGCTTGAGTTCAGTGATGCAGACATCATTTCTCTGTGCTTAATTACATTTGATTATCGTCTTTTAGATTTGAAATTGTAATAAATTTGCTTCGTTTGCAAAGACTCATGACTGACAGACTAACATGATTCATTCCAGCTCTGTTATTGGGCTTTTAGTCAATTTGTGTTTTTCTTGTGAAATGGTGAAGATTTATTATTGTATAGTCAATACCAGATGCCGTTCCTTTAGTTAAGTTAGTTTTAATCAATCTTTCAAAGTTAATGTCACAATCCGTGTCGTTTGTGTTTAGCGTGTGCACCATTTCACTCCTCTCAATTCATGCCTCCTGTCATTGTATTACACAAGTCTGGTTTAAATGTTCTAATCAGTGATCAGCGGTTTGGTTTCATGCCGAAAAAATAAGCAGCACACATGTGAGTTTTATTATGAGAATGCAGATAGCAAACTTCAAGGAAGACGTGAATGTGCTGCTCTGTGTCTGTGGATTTGTCGAAATCATATGAGAAGCCATATAATACATGAGCAAAGTGTGCTGTCAGTATGACAGTGGTTTTTCAATATTACACTAAAGACCAGTTCTGACTGAGCCCTTTCTTGTTTACAGTGGTGATAGACTGGATAAATGATGACGACAGGAAACAGGAGTCTGCATGGACTCTGATGTTTACACATGACTTATTGATCCGTAATAATTGTAGAGGCAGGTTGAGGGGAAGCTGGAGAAGTGGAGGTTTATTTAAAAAAATATATAAATGAAGTCGAGCAGGAATAAAACAATATTCAAGTGTCAATTATATATATATATATGTGTGTGTGTGTGTGTGCGTGTGTGTGTGTGTGTGTGTGTGTGTGCGTGTGTGCGTGTGTGTGTGTGTGTGTGTGTGTGTGTGTGTGTGTGTGTGTGTGTGTGTGTGTGTGTGTGTGTGTGTGTGTGTGTGTGTGTGTGTGTACACATATACATATGCACACATTTATTATACAGTGAAAGTAGGTGGGATGGATTGGATGTAGACAATTAAGTGTCAACAATAATCTGCAATAGAAAAGTCTGGTGGCACTAAACAAAAGATAGGAGGCTGAACTGTACAGGCAGAACTGAAGATGTTGACGTTTACACTGGGAGTGACCAGAACAAGCATGATTAAGGTTGAGCACATTGGAAGGACAGCTTATGTTCGACAGTTTTTTTAGAAAGTGAGTTATGGTTTGGCTGTGTGGGCGAGATGAGGATCGGGCTGCCAGGCAAGAGAAGAAGGCTTATGGAATCATGCTCATGGATACAGTGAGGGAGGACATTCAGGCATCTGATGTGAGGGGAAAGGACAGAGGAGACAGTTGATCCACCGCAGCAATTCTTAATGAGAAAATGTCTCACAAGAACAAGAAGAGGAATTATAAGTTGTATAGACTGTTCTGTTCTCCACAGGATGAATCCTGTTTACTTTTGTAATGTTAAGAGATTTTCATTTGTGCTTTTATGACCTGCCACAAAACTGGGACAAATTACTTTGGTGGCATTCGAATCAATGTCAATAACTCACGAATGTTGTTGTTTACGTTTTGAGTTGAAATCCTAGAAGGAATTGAGGCAAGTTATGGATGCTGAAAGCAGCCAAAGCTGTAAAGAAAATTAGA
Organism: Lipophrys pholis; assembly: GCF_963383615.2. NCBI lineage: Eukaryota > Metazoa > Chordata > Actinopteri > Blenniiformes > Blenniidae > Lipophrys > Lipophrys pholis. Next base: position 10,508,182 of record NC_137640.1, on the reverse strand, counting down.
TGTGTATTGTGCGCAGTTTGGCACAGAGCATAAGTTGATTTATTCCAGGCTTCGTGAAAACAATACACAATGTCTCCCCAACATCATATGCCCAGTTTTATTTCCTCCAGTCATCATAACATATGAGTACAATCCAACATAAGCCATATGGCACACCATAAAGTCATCGTCATAAAAGGACTTCATGGCAACTACATGTCAACATTTTCATATGGTGAACTGCTGTCTTCTCACTCTTCAGATGCTACCTCCGCTTAAAGTCTGTCTACTAACCCGCGAACCTTGAAGAATAAGACGTCTGGATATAATCAGGACTGAAGACATGAGGGAAGGAATGTAGCATAGTCTGATTTGTCCTGCAGACATGTATGCTGAGGAGCTGGAGGGGGCGTACACTCTACAGAGAGTGACTCAGCGTCTCAATGTCATGCCTCTCACTGTCTCATGGGTACAGTTAAACGTGTTTCCTCTACAAGCTGGCTGGAGAAAAACATTGTGAGATTTAAGATGTTTGCAAGTCAAATAAGGTGACTTTAGTGAGTGATGCCATTTGGAAATTGATCTGAATCTCTCATTCTCCCACATGTTAGACAATTTCGTAGACCTACACGGGGTATGTGTGTGTCTGTGTTCATATAAAGACCTTGTAGGGTGGTATATCATCCTCGAACTTGGTTCCTCTAATAGACGCCTGGGAGTTTTAGGGTTCTTCACAGTATCTCAGCTGTTTCTAGAACTGCTCTTCTGGACTAAAGCTTCAGATGTTGTTCCTGGGACCTGCTGCAGCCACTCTCCCAGTTTGAGGGTCATTCACCTGAGTGCTCTTACTACTATGTAAACCACGTCAGCCTTCACCCTCCACACATGTTCCAGCATTCCCTTCACCCCTTGATACTTATCCACCTTCTCGTGTACTCTCTTTCTGATGTGACTGTCAGCTGGTACTGCCACATTTATCACTATTGCCCTCTTCAGATTTTTGTCAACCACCAGAATGTCCAGTTGGTTAGCCAGCAGCTCTTTTAGGTCTGCGGCCCTTCAGGACGACTTCCCACTGGAATTTGGATACTCCAAGTCCATAGTGGGCACAGATGTTTCTGTACACTCTCCCAGCCACTTGGTTATGTCTCTCCATGCACACTGATCCTGTTTGCATCTTACACTCTGCTCCCATGTGCTTGACAATCTCTGGGGCATCTTTGCACAGCCTCCACCCTGGGTCTGATCTACAATGGTAGTACTATGCCAGTATAGTAAACCCTGGCGGTGTGGATCAGTGAGCCAATTTCTCATTCTGGGCAGACAGCTTGATGTCATCCATGTAGAGCAGGTGGTTGATTGTTTCCCCACTTCAGAATCAATATACAATTTTCTTGATGTCCATGCAGCACAGCAGTGGTGTGCAGTGCACTTCGTTGGTATAGGCCACACTCAGTGCTAAATTTGGCGCCTGATGAATAATCTTGGTAATTGCCCAGGTTTTGCTCCTCCCGGGCAACTTTACGTTTCGGAAAAAGCCAAATGATTCTTTCAGTCAGAAATGATTGTTGCCAAGTATTTAATATGATTATGACTATCATGATTACTATTGCACCACCTGGTTATTATATTACAACCACAACCAAAAGGATTTTACGGATCAGGTTTTTACTAACGATACAACTAATATTCCCTCATTATTATCATGATAAAAGGAGCGCAGTCTTGTACTGGCTACTGAGGTGATTTTGACCCAAGTTAGACGTGGCTGATGTGCTGTTGTCCCTTGCCTCCTTGGTACTACTCTGACCGCTGTGTGAAGCTGAAAAAATGCCCACATACCAGTTCTTTTAGCAGCAAACAATCATTTATTGTGTCCATAGTGACAATATATCTGAATTTGGCAAGAAGAAAAAAAGAGGCAATATGGGAGGTGACCCGTCTCAAGTTAAAGCTGCGGGGTAAAAGAAGAGCATTAGCAGGGATTCAGAAAAGAGGTAGATGTACAACACAGAAAATACATTAGAATAAATTCCACAAACCAAAAGGCTCTCACCACAATACTGCACAATAAACAAAGAGAACAGTGGTGCCTCTGTCTCAGCCCTCTCATGGAAAATGTATTTCTAGACATATGATTCAATATTTTGCAGACTTATGGACAGATTTGGCAATGTTATCTTAAAGTATGTGTCATCTGGTTTGTTTGTTGCCATTTCATGTTTTTAAAGTATTCTAAACATGCACTTGGTAGGATGAACCCCAGTCTCTACCAATAATAGGTGCTCTCACTAGCTCACACTTGTAGGATTTGCTCTGTTTTGGGATGTGCAGGGAGTCCTGTTGCATAACAGGATGCCAGGTTCTAATGTCAAACTTAGCCTAGAGCTTTGAACTTTCAGAAATTTCATACAAAATTGAGGTTATTTTCTTTATTGATGGGACATGATGAGATTGGCATATCAGTAGGATAAATATGAAGTAACGGTAAGATGGTTTTGCAAACAAACTCAAGACACAAAGAAAATGCAGGCTTTGTTTAGTCGGAGAGGAGCAGTACCCCCCCCCCCCCGACCCCCACCTCCCACACCCCACTGCACATGCCCTGAAAAATTCCTATTAACACATTATATCGTGACCTCCCATTACTGTAGTGTACTAAACTAACTTTCCTGTGGTTTTATATTTAATATGCAGTAGTTAGCATGGCATTTTCCGACTCAACAGACTCTTGGAGGAGAATCAGCGAGTGAAAGAGCTCAAAAAACCTCTTGGAGAATTGTCCAGCATTTGATGAAACCCAGGTTTGTAAGCCTGAGAGGGCAGATGTTAGGACCGGGCCTGGGATTCGATTGTGGCTTCAGTGTCCCGTTCACTTAAAGAACACATTAAAGTCCGGCTTTGCCATTTGAAGTGACATGAAGACAGTGTAGTTACTTGTGTCCCACTGAGATAAAGGGCATCACAAACCGAGCGAAGACATGCTACCATAATATAAAGTACATATGAGACCCCTAAATCACTGTTATATCATTGACACGAAATAAGAAGCACATGAGTGACAGAACAAGGAGCAATGTGAACAGGGAGTGGTGTTTTGGGTTTGGCCTACGCTTTTGTTTTGCTAATGAAAACCACGTTGGCTGGAGAGGATTTCTTCCATCCGTCCCTGGCCAATGAGTAAGGAGACTTTTGAGAGTGGTTGCTAGGTTGTGGACAAGATGAAGCTAATGATGGATGACATTTGGCCTCAGTATCACTCTAATATCTCCGTGAGCCAGGATTTCATCCACACCAAAGTTTGCCCCGTGCAAAACAGTTACACTGTCCAGTGGTTAAAGTTCTTCAAAGACATTTATGTAGAGTGCAGTGCCCCTGCGATCATTTTGGCCTGTTTCTCACTGTCTGCAGTTTTGTTTATTAATCTCATCCAGCCCTCTGATTCAAACTTTCCACAATACATAATTTTTCAGTTTCGTAATTATAATTTATCTTCTCTCAAAAAACTTGAATCACTCGGAGCTCCTTTAATTCGATTCCCTACATGTGCACAACGTGTTTTGTCACCGTGGAGCCGTTAATAAAGGCTGTCAGTTAGTCAGTGTCACTTCAAAGCTTCAGACTGTCCACTTTCTCAAAATCCTTTTTTTTGGGGGGGGGGGGGGGGGGGATCAAATCTACAGCCTGTTTCATAAACTCAGGATCTCCACCTTCTAATAAGCAATTCCTGGAGTTGCTGTTGAAAATAAACACCTTTGGTCCTTTTCCAGCCTAACTCGCTATGTGAGGGCAGGCAGCACGATCCAAGCCGGCCTGTAATCAGCAGGGCAAAACTTTCCCAGCTGTTTTCCTGATGATTATTTGGGTTTTTTGCACTGGGTACTTCCACAGAAATTCCATGATGATACACTGAAGGGTAAATAACAAGTCGCATGAATTATTTCAATTCCCATGTTCATTTGGGCATGATTAGATTGAAATAGTTCTTCCATTAGGCTGATTCAAAATTTCACAAATTGGTGAAGTATTCAATTCCATTTGTGCCCTGTGCCATGAACGTGTCCGTTCATCTCCTCAATAGTCAGGGTAAAGCCTGGCGTGCTCACCAGTCATTCACTGTTCTAATACAAAGTGACAGACAGCAACACCCACGTACGTTCACACCTACTGACAATTTAAAGTCACCAGTTAACCTCTAACATGATTTTGAACTGTGGAAAGGAGCCTGAGCACCTGGAGAGCACCGACACAGGCAAAGAGAAAACATGGATATTTCACCGAAAGGACCCTAAGCTCAGAATCAAACCATTGTCTTGTTGTGAGCCAAGAGGACTTACCATCTCACCACAGTGCAGCCCACGCAAAAAACTGTCAATAGTGTTTGACATTCATTTTAAAGATGGGATGTGAATGCAGGTCATTTTCAGGTCAGGTCATTTAAATTTTTTTTGGGGGGGAGGAAAGTTTTGTGTTTCAAGTTCGGTCCTCTCTGTGTGGAGATTGAATGTTGTCCCTGTGCACGTTGGTTTACTCTGGGCACTCCGGTTTCCTCCGACAGTCTTAAAGCATGCATAATATACACTGTATGGTGGCTCTAGGTCTTAATGGGGCTGGCTGTCTGTTTATAGAGTGTCCAGGCTGTACCGTGCCTTTGTGTGTTCGTCTGGATGACTCCAATAAAAAATTATAGAAGATGGATCGTTCGATTGTTGGGAACATCAGTTTTCAGTCAATGGCTTCATCTCAAGGTTTTAATGTCCACAGCTGGAAATCTGTGTAGAATGACTGCTAATGAGAATATGTTTTCTGTCAATCTGCTTAGCGCACATGTGTTAAAGCAATCAGTCACTGCGATCAAATTTCTTTACATTGGCATTCTCTTTCATTTGCATTTACACGCGCTTTTGTTGAGCTCCAACATCTGACAAGACGCAGTAGCGCACTTTCTTCCTGTGTTGCTTTTTCACTGCACTTCTGCTCCCCTCTGTGCTCAACGCTGCACGTTCACATGAGTCAGATTCTCAAATTCACAAATCTCGAGAGACCTCTGCTCTACATCACTCCAGTCTAGACACTAACTCACAATACTAGCAGGCTTAAATGCCAGACGCATTATTAGTGGCCCAATAAAGCGATGACAGCAATGTGGACAGTAGTTGAAAATACACAGATCATCATTCATGTCGTTCTTGTTTTTGCAGGCTTCCAACTGGTCAAATTTGAATGTGGCAGAAAGCTTTATATTAGTACTAATGGAAAAGGTCTGTTTTATACACCAATAATAATTATGAGTCATTAATATTTGATCGTTGACAGATGGCTGACCTGTATAATAATGCAGAGGGTGTTAATAAGGTCCATTCTTTTCTCTTTGCTAAAGTTTGATCAAGTATTGCTGAAAATATTGCCTTTTTTCCTGAAAGAAAAGATAACATCGTAGTCAAACATAATTCAAGTAAACCAAAATGGAACCGCGAGACAAAAAAAATGAAAACTAAAACCCAACCTGAATAAATGAGCCAAGTGCCTGTCTGGATCTCAGTGCAAGAGTCTGCTGTGTAAGAACAATACCTGGCTTTGTGAAATGATCATTGAGAAACGATGTTCAACTGTTTGAACAGGACGTAAAAAGTTATGTTCCATAGTTATCACTGTTAGGATACAAGTCAGGCGCTCTATACGTTTTCTCAATAAAGTCAAAAGGGAACAACAAAACATGCAGGTTTGAGCATGTTTTGGTCACTAATCAGAATACAGAAGGTTTGTGTCTGAGTCTACTCATACAAAAGAAAAAAAGAAACAAAACATGGAGAGTGTTTTCTACTTTAAACCATTTGCTTAAATCAAAGGGGCTTATTCTCGGGGGAATCTGGATTTTTATAATTGGAAAGATTGAACACCATTAGATTATTTGTAAGTGTGTGTTTTGGTGTGAACCTGCACTGGATTAAACAGTATCGAAGATGGATGGATGGATGGATGGATGGATGGATGGATGGATGGATGGATGGATGGATGGATGGATGGATGGATGGATGGATGGATGGATGGATTGATGGATGGTCTTTGTTGCTGTTCCCCGGGGAAAAATACAAATGACACTGTCTTACTGGAAACCTCCCACTCCGAAGCATCACAACTGGTATTTTCCTTTACTGGCAATTTTCATGTACAGTATGAGGTTAGTCGACGTGCCTCTCTGTAGGTTTGCTTAAATCTGCCTTTGTAAAATCACAATGTTTTCAGTGAAGTAAAAAGCGATCCACGTCCTTTAGGTCCACATTCTGACAACCAACTGAGCAGCTTGAGCAACGTCTTCAAGATGGCCGATCACAGTGGGACAACTTATTTTGTCACTTTGATGACTAAAGTTCTGCACCAGCAAAATCTGTGCCTGAGATGTTACGCTGTTTGTATTTTTCTATTTTCCTGAAATTTAAACTTAGAAAGGGTTAGCATAGTAACAGCTTTACTGGTGTATACATACAAGTTGGGTCTTTTACTCAAAATTATATAATTTGCATACAATTATCTGGGTTTGTTTTTTTTGCTTGTTTTTTTGGGGTGGGTGGGGGGGTCTACAGTAAGTTCCATAGTCGACTTTGTATGAAGTTGATGCACTTTCAATATTGCAGCCTACAGTGTTTTATATTTCTAATAAAGTCAATATCTGTGACCATCACAGGCTCTTCTTGAGGTAATGTAAACTTTGAGTGTAATCTCATATTGTGTACCAGAGAAGCGAGTTCTAAAAATCGGATGGTATGACCCGGTTTAAAAATCATACATTAATATAAACTGTGTCTGTAAATCTTATATTTGAGACTCATAGAGGACTTCTCTTTGGAAGTCAATATATTTCTGTATTTTTAGCTTATATTTGCCTTACCTGTTTTACATTATAGTCTTTTTCTAAAGCTGTTATCTTCATCACTCTTGTTTTGCCTTGAAACAAAATACCTCACAATTATAAAGTTATAAATTATGTTAGTGTTATTAAAATGTAGCCAGGTCATTATTACATTATAATTTGTGGCTTGTCACATAAAGAATTACAAATCAATAGTGGGTACAAATGGACTTATGACCCCACCACCACCACCAAATAAGAGTTCATGATGGTATTGTGTATCAATATTACATTTTTTATTTTACCAGAAAATCTTTGCCGAGAATTAAAAAATCTTTTTCAAAAATGACGTGGCCAAAACAGTAAAGCAACCCTTTTTAGTTTTCACTTGACACTTGTACTTGGCAATTACTTGTTCCTTTCTTTCTTTTAATGTCTTGAATCCATACTTTTTTAATATTACCAGTCTTTTTATCTGTATTTTCTAGTATCTGTATGTGTGTGTGCATTTCCTCAAGTAAAGCATATGAGTGTTTTTGGCAACTTTTCGATTGATAAAACTTGATGACAGAGACTGTTGTATTGTTTATATGCGCGCACACCCTTGTATACTTGCGCATATTATCATTTGCACAATTTCCTATGAACGCTCTCATCCATATTTGGTAATTATCCGAGTTCCCAGGTACATGAATGCATCATTGGTCCACTGTGGCCTGCGTTGGGTTGCATGCATGCAGCGGTGTGACTGACTGTGTGCGGCCGCCGGTGCGCCGCTGGCAGCCCGCAGCGCGCGAGGCAGCAGCCCAGTCCGCCGCACGGAGGAGCGGCGTGTCAGACGGCCAGCTGGTTAATATGGAATATTTGCACAGAGCAAACAGGCAAACCCATTTGCACGGACGGAAAAACAGACCTATGTAGTGGTGCGAATGATAAAAGCGGGTCGTTTCGTCTTTCTTTATGGCTTCTGGCGCCGGGGATGAAGAGGGAAACGCGGAAGGCGGCTCATGGAGACTCATAGGCCCGGCCTCGGAGCTTTCCAAGAAGCGATGCCGCCTCATGTACTCCTCTCTCGGATGCGACTCCGATGTCTGCCTCTTCTATGTGAAGGGGGAGTTTTTTGCGATGGATGCTCGCTGTTCGCACTCCGGTAAAAATAAAAAATGTAGAAACGCGCACTTGCTTACAATCCATATATTTAAAGGGAGCGCTGCATGCAGCCATGAGCGTCAAAAGATGTGTGGAGCTGTGTGTCTGCTACAATCACGACACACAGCCGGATCCAAATGCAGTGGGTGGCAAACGGTGCTATCATCAAACCACGAGACTGAATGATCTCAAATAATTCAAAATAAAGCCTTGCATCATGTCCCCTGCTGCCTTTGTTTTTGTAAAATAATATCAAAACATCAACATCCTTCTTAATTCAAGAGGGATGATGATGTTTTGTTTTGTCTTTGTTTTTGTTTTTAAAGGAAGGCAGCTATTGTTTTGAGAGAGAAAAATAATCTTATCAACCATTTGCTGTGTTGGATGCAGGTGGTCCTCTGTGTGAGGGGGACATCGAGGAGGCTGATGGAGTCCTGCAAGTTTTCTGCCCCTGGCATGACTATGATTTTGACCTCAGAACTGGGAAGTCGGGGACGTCCTTACAGGTGATGAGATTTCTCCTCTTTAATTCATAACAATGTCTCTTTTCTTAGAGGGGTGTGTCCTTTAGCCATCTTGTAGACTTTATTATGTACTTGGAATAACGTGAAAATGATGTAAACTGAATTGTGTGTGTGTGTGTGTGTGTGTGTGTGTGTGTGTGTGTGTGTGTGTGTGTGTGTGTGTGTGTGTGTGTGTGTGTGTGTGTGCGTGTGTGTGTGCGTGCATGTGTGTGTGTGCGCGCGCGCAGGCGATGAGACGTCTTACTTTTAATCCATATATTTGAGCAGAAATATCTGTACTCTACTCATTTCTACATACTTAAAACTGTCCTGTTACTGATTTTATCTCCTGTGTGGACATTGCAGAGTTAGCGGTGGCTACACACTCTACGATCTCTGTTGTCTTAGAAGAAAGATTGAAAATCATGACAAACTCAGTCGTAGAAGCTGTGGTCTGCGTTGTACGATGAGACGTCTTCATGTCATAAGTTGTGCAACCATTGACAGATCGCAACAATATTCTAACCAGAAGTCAGAACTTGCAGAAAGGCCCATTCAAAACAGTGCACAGCGCCTTAACGACCAATCAGAAGGCAGTTGCAACAATCAAATAAACAGACAAATTCTGATGGAGGTGAACTGCAAAAGAAAACATTTGTTCAGTTCTGAATAAGAGAGCAACCTTTGAGAGTTGTAAAAGTACACGTTTTGATTATACAGTGTATCATTCAGATCTTAGCCTGACCATGACATTGTTACATTGCAGCATCATTTTTCTTGCGTATTTATTCTGCCAAAATCACCAAATGTCTTGATGTATCGCCTCAGACTCAAGAGAGGTTGACATCGTGCAGTTAACATGCTGTACCCAAGTTTATATGCTACAATCCACACACATCACACACGGTGTGTCAAATAACGCTATAAACCTGTGTGAAGGAAGCTAAAGAGATCATGATGATACATTTGATTGTGGCTAAAACTCTTGGTCTTCAGTTAAAAAGTGAAACGTGGCGGCTGATGCCACAGTCCAGTTTCCTTATTGACAGTTTTAGGATTTCATAACTGCCGCCTCACTGCACCACATAGAGGGACGGCTGCCACAAGCTACTAACAACCATCAAAACTCTTGAAGCAAATAGCAAACAAATGACACGATGAAAAAAGCGACTCCACGCTGCACAGAAACAATTAATTATACAATTTCTCAATGAGGTGAAATCCTGGATCATTTTCTCATTTTCTGCCTTTTTCAATACCAAGTTTTTTTCCCCATGCAGAGAAAATGCTTCTGGATTGCTCTTTTAGCTTTGCTTATAGCCTTAAAGCAATAGCCACGCACCTAAATGTTCAGGATAACCTTGATAGTTTTGAGTTTTGTCTGGCCTCGTGCTGTCCTGGTCCTGTAATGGTAATTTTGAAGTCGTTAAGCAAAGCAGCAAAAACCCAAGTATTGTAGTTTTAGTTTCGAGGGCACAGCGAGATACACTGAGTCTCTCATCCAACCGTAAAGTCTTTGTTCGCTTTGTTTTACCTTTGCAGCAACAAGTGTATGAAGTCAAGCTGGACGATGGGAACGTTTATGTGAAGCATGCGAGTCCTCTCTCGCTGCAACCTTTCCCCGCAGAACAGAGAAACTGAAAAACCTCCGCCAGCTGCTCCGTCCTCCGGCTCTCCGTGAGACCTGTGAGCCCACGCCGCTATTTTTAAGCCTTGTTCCACAAGCTCGAGCCATCCGAAAAACATTCCTCAGCTTTATCTTTCATGTTCTCAAGCTGTTTCTGTTTGGATTGCTCTGAACCCCGGACCATATCAAGAAGATTGGGTGAAGAAGAAGACATGACATCATGAAATTGTTTTCCTTGGGTTTTCCTTCCAGGTAGAGAATCATCCAAGGCGATGACCACAGAGAGATGTGAGCTTTAGTGCGGCTGACTTTGATAATACACTTGACTGCAGTAAATATGCAACATAAAAACAGAATTCCCTGGCAGTTTCGAAGCAACTTTCCTACTGTTGATTTTATAGAGTGTTTTATTTTTCCTTTTTTGGGAAATCTTTATATCTGGGCCAAGAAAATTGCACGGTCAGTAGTGTTTGTTGGAACTTACTAAGTGCAGTGGACAATTCCTCATTGTGCTTCTTGATACTATTTGTATGCAATAGAAAATTGAATTGTTTCAATTACAACATTTAAAATAGTCCAAAGTGTTTCTAGCTCAAATCAGCAAAAAAAAAAAAAAGTCAAGCCAGAGTTGCTCTTATAAGGTAAATTCAAAATGCAATCAGAAATGAAGCATGCTGATGAGGAGTCACTGTAGTTTATGCAATATGCTGCTCTAATTTAGCAACAGTGTTCATCATTGCTGGTCAGTTGGATGATGGGGACAATAAGGACACTGGTGTGGCCTACATGTTGAGAAACAAGGTTGTGACCAGAGGTCTGCTTCTTTCAGTCCCACTGCTCTCAAAATCCTATGTGGCAGCCCCAGGAGGCCGTATAGGAACGTTGAGTGAGACTTGGTTGACAAGAACATCGGAATAAGCAATGCAGGTCTTACTTTATTATACTATCATGTTGTGTGTTGTACTTGTAGTGTATATTCTCTTCTTTTAACTGCCATTGCATTGCCAAACTAAACTATTGAATGGTAATTGTTCCTTCCTCATCAAAGTTTGATTTGAATCCCAAAACTGATAGGGACACTTGCTGGGTTGGGAAATTCCTTAAAGGGGTCATATTATGCAAAAGTCACTTTCTAATGGTTTTCCAACAATAATGTGTGTCTTCTTATGATCCAATATTCAAATGAATGGAAATCAGGGAACAGCTGGATTTTGGCCAGTGAACTTTGAATACGTTTTTGGACCAACGAGACCCATGTGAAAGTGTTGAAAAGCTGTATAATATGACCCCATTTAAATTTAAATACTTGTTTCAGTGACATGCTGCAAGATTCTTATATTTTTTTGGCTTCTTAAGTAATTCTAATCCAACCAAGGGTTTAAGCATTTAGAGGTGGACACCGGCTACAAGTGGTGGCACATTAAGTTCTCAGACATCTTCATCAACCTTTCTTCTCATTCCTGATTTTTTTTACAAATACAGGTTTGCCTGTTATTGTCGCAATGGGGTTTAAGAGAAATGGTCAGTGAGGCGCCAGGGTAAGGTTCATGACCTAAAATGCACCATTGACTCAAGAAAAATATGCTTTTTAGCCGTGTGTGTGTGTGTGTGTGTGTGTGTGTGTGTGTGTGTGTGTGTGTGTGTGTGTGTGTGTGTGTGTGTGTGTGTGTGTGTGTGTGTGTGTGTGTGTGTGTGTGTGTGTGTGTGTGTGTGTGTCAGTGTGCACTGATGCAAGTGTGTTTTCTTTCCTCCTCAGCGGTCAGGGAAGTCTCTCTCTGTATTTTCTGTCAGCTTCATTTTCTGGCAGACGTACAGAGTCCACTCATGAAGGTGTTAATGACACTTCGCTCAGCACTCTTTTTTTTTCTTTTTTTTTTGCCCTCCCTACTGCGTTCCCTGTTGTGTGACTTTATTACAACAATAATTCCTAAAAATGTCTGTTATGTGCACCAGAGGTCTCCCCGTTATATTATAACTCATCACCCGGAGTGTAAAGGGGAAGCTGTTTTGTGTCTTTAGGAAAGTGCAAAGCACACATTCCGCAGGAGACTTTTTTTTTTACATTTTTGTAAACTTAACACTTTAACACTATGAAAATGCAAATTCATATTAAGCTTTTATTATAACGTTTCATTTAAATAAGATGCATTTGTTATGATTTATTCACTTCGTGTGTGTTGTGTGCTGTTTTTATCTGGCTAAAATAACCTTTTAGGTTTCACCTGTTGTTTTTATATTTATTGGAAATTTCACAATTTGTTCATTGCACTCATGTAAAGTTGAAATGTTATTAATTTGTGTCATTACTTAACAAAAATAAATTATTTGTATCACAACAATTTCTTTGTTAAACCTTTTCAGATTGCAGTGCAATTACACGTCATGTAAATCACAGAACGCCGTCAATCAAAACTTCTACACAAAAGGATTTATTTACAATTTTTTGTTCATACATTTATAGCAGATGCAATACAATACACAATTTACACATAAAGACTTAGTTCAAGGACAAACTAAGCGATCAGAATCACCATGCAATAGTTAGCGTTGCAGAGTATTAGGAAGAGTTCATTTCTGTCATTGGTTTATTTTAGTACTCAGGCTTTCTTCATGTGATCCACAGTGGCAAAGACACTTCTCCATATGTTGCAGAAAGTGATGGAAACGTTCAAAAATGACCTTCTGAATAAGTTACAACATCAGTGAGACCAGCTGGACCCTACAGAAGTGAAAATTGAATCTCTTCATGCTTAAGTTAGCGACAAATTGTCACGAGTTTTCTGCTGAATTGCGAGATGTGTCTTTTTGCACAGAGGCCAAATAGTGCCAGTTCTCCGAGGTGTGGCAGAAAGGCAAAGTCAGGTCAAGTTCTTTGGGAAACATCACGGTCTGCCTTGCAGATTCGCTTTCCTGATTTCAACTCTCGCATAACGGCACGCGTTTTATAAGCGTGAGCATAAATGGATGAAAATACCCTATGAATTTCCAGTTTCCAAGCACTCAACATTTCAGAACAGCTGCAACTGCTGCAAGAGTCTCCTGAAGTCATGAAAGGAACGGTTTCCCATTTTTCCAAAACGTTTTGATTTTCCTCCCTAAAGTTGAAATTTGAGGCAGTTCAGTCGACTTGCTTGATAAGGTCCAGAGGTAACGAATTGCCGAGCATTAGATGTTTAAGACAGTAAAGACAAAAAGAAATTAAAAATAGCATCACAATAAACTCTTAACAGGCAAATTTGTTTTCATTTCATTTCAAGATAACACAAAAACTATGTAAAGCTGGAAATGAATAATTCCTTCCTTTTACATTAACTTTAAAATTCCAATGAGACCTACAAAATCTGTCTCAGCAACATGTTTTATCTGCATGAATCAAGTTTGAACTCCCTGTATTCGACTTAAAAGAAGTTTCTCAAAGAAAAATAAGAGCTGCTTGAAGAGCATGGTCTCACGTAATGGTTTACCCAGAAAGTTATTGTTACCTTTTCTCTCAAACGCCCCTGATAACTCCTCTTCACGAATACGCCAATTCTCCTGTCAAAGCACTCACTGAGGAAAACCTACATCCATGTGCAACCACTTTGAAAGCTCAAGATCCTATAAGTGATGGGCTGCCAGGCCAAAGAGCACTCATATTTTCCTTTCGTTTCTTTCTTTTTTTTTCCTTTAACCGAACTGTACCCCAAAATGATTAAATCCATCACCAGATAATCTCGCTTCTTCGCCTCTTGATGTCTTTGGTCTAACATTTCCTTTGGTTGCTCTACATCTGTTGGGCCTCCTCAGCTGACCTCACACACATCATTGCATTTTTTTTTCAGGACTTATCTCTTCCTACACCTGGACCCAATCAGCCTCTTTCTTACAGGATGGATGCTGCATCTGCTGCTGCAAGATGTTTGTTTTCATGTGGCGATGTGTAGGGTTCGGTCGTGGAAAGCCCAGAGGCCTGTGATTAAAGAGGTCAGTGATAATGGCGAAGGTATTGCTGCCTGTCAATCTTTGTGTTTCAATGTTGAGTGTTTCTCTGAAGTGTACTTCTCGTCATATTTAATGGAAGGCGCTCTCTAAAGTGGGGTCAGCTGCATGCAGCTTCTCAACAAACGTCTCTTTGGAACATGTTAAGGAAGAATTTAGCCTGACAAAAACAAAACAAGAAACAAATAGAAAATAAATAAAATGAGAACATACTGATTGAAGTGAGCAACAAGATGCAAACACCCCCAGAGGTCAACTTGACTGTGACCTAAGAGTCATTTTGATAGCAAGTGTATCTGGCTGTAATGCTTTTGGGCCCAATATGTTGTTAATTACTTCAGGTTGGAGTACTTTTCTAGAAATCAGCTTGTTTAGCTGTTTACAAATGTCAGGGTCAAAGTGTTTCAACAGTCGTCAAGACAACGTGAAATAAATTTTCTAATTAGCAGAAGGCTTATATTTGCTTATCAGCCTCTAGAGCTTTCTCCAAGTTCCACAGTGCCACTTACTTGAGTTTGAATTAGTTCAGCTTCAAACATTTCTTCCTTGAGTCTCTAAGCTTCTGTTGCAGATAAAAAAAATAAAAAAAAGTTAGAAGCTTGTGTGGTGTGGTGCTTTTACTGGTGAGTAAACTTCATTCCTGACTCCAGTTAATACAACAAGCAGAAGAACTGCCACCTGCCTTACATTTGAAGATGTTTAGTTTACATTAACTCTGATTCTCACTTATACTGTTGCCTGGACAGGATCTATAAAAATATGGCCAGTAAACAAAGACATTTGTATCTACCTAACTCTCAGGAGTCATGAAGTGGCGTTCAGTGATGCCAAAAAGCTTTGCTAAAAGTAGTGAAACCAAACTAACAAGATTGCACTCTGAAGCTGAGAAGTTATTCATGATGTCCAAGCTTTAAAATGATCTGAGGCATGCAGCAGTAGGAAAATGTTAAATAATGATTACATAGCAGAGTTAATGGCTGAAAATCACACAAAATAAGTTCTGTGAAAGATCCCAAGCACTTTAGTTACCCTACCTGCTACTCGTCATGCAGGAGTTGTTTCACTCACCATCAGCACTTTTCATGTCCACAATTGCAGTTAAGAACATGCTGAATTGTACTCATTGTCAAGTTTAATTCTAGTTATTGCACTTCAACATACAAAGGCAACTCACAAACACATCACTAACAACAAAAACAAAGTTAATTTAGACCCTGAATGAGCTTCTTGTTAGAACAATGAAATATTTTCCTGGGAGATGGAATAATTTGAAATGCAGAGATGGGGACAAACATTGGTCATGCATTGCTCTCAAATATCTGTGTTGTATTTTATTGTATCTTTATTGACTGCCCACAATTGGTGAGATTTACTCTTGTCTTGGCAACAACTGTGGTCTTGCACATTGTAAGTAGGTGTGGAAGAGTGTTTGGCTGAGTCACAGTTGGCAGAGGAGCACTCCAATGAAAAAATATTAACAAGCTTGACTGAAAGCATCCTCTGTTCCCTGGATGGCATGCCTCACCCAACTGCATCTTTCGACTGTCGATTCTTGGTTGGGAACTTTTACCATTTAGTACAAAAAAGACTCCATACCTGCTGCAGACAACAAGATCCTCATGCTCTTTTTTTTTGTTTGTTTTGTTTTGTGTTTATTATTCCCTTGTTCTTGACCAAATGTAAGAGTTCAGAGGAAATCTGGGGCCAATTCTGGAGTGTTTCTCTGGTATTCCGAATTTGTGAGGGTTTGATTCCTATTGAAGCATCAAACAGTGTCAGCAAAAACATCCACCATGGGGAAAATAAAATGCCACAGATTAGACCCATGAATTACAATCCCAACCATCAAATTGGAGAAAACAAAAAACCCCAACAACAATCTAATAAGTTCTACCAGTCACAGTCATGGATTGATGATTCTAGTCTTTCAGGTTGGAAAGAGTAAAACTTCTGCCAAAGCCTTCAAGTAAGTATCGGACTATTGAATACTACCAATCATACTTGATGATTGTCTATCTCAGTTTCGTGATTTTTTTTTTCTTTTTTTTTTCTAATAGTCAAGATGGACAGACAAATTTGAGTGTCTGGACTTGATGTCATCATATCAGCTTCAACTGAAGACCTAGGGGGAAAAAAATAGGAAAGAACATATAAATCATTTTGAGATTACAATCCGTATGACAGTCATGGATCAAATAGATTTAGCTCTACATACTTTTTGGGTGCTCTTATTGGCGTTGCTGTGTGCGCATGGACACTCTTCTCCTGGTTGAAGAGCTCACTCTCCGACCCTGGGTCCTGCCCCGTTGCTCAGAGGGAAAAGCCACCACCTGGGTGGACGATCTCTGCACCTGCAGACCCTCCAATTCTCTCATGTCCGTTGCCATTTGAGACAATGTCTGACCTGGGTTCGTCTGCAGACGCTGGAAAAGGCTTTCCCTGTTAATTTTCCTCTCTGGACAGCTAAAAGTCAGTGCTATTCCAGAGTCGGATTTCATCTCTCTGGAGAAACCGTCAGAGGTGCCATCAAAGCATCGTCCAATTGCAATTTCTTTGGCAACTTTGGGATTCTGATCGGTGACCGTGTAGATGCCATAATTGTGTCCCAAAGGATCAACTGGTGCCAGCATGGTGAGCGCGTGGGACTCGTTGTTTTGAGCCACTGGGGGATGTTTAATGAGATACTCTTGTAGGAGGCCATTGGTGGTGAGTCGACGGCAGTTCCCTTGAGGAAGAATAGATATGAGGGATCTGTCCACGTCAGCTTGATCAAACAACATTCCGCTGCATTTGAACTCCACACAGGCTGCTGAAGTGTTGGCCTCCCTCATGTCCCGGGTGCTGCGAATGTCCCTAATGCCATAAAGTTTGCCCTTTGTCTCTCTGTGAGTTCCTCCAAAGTTTCTTGACCTGACCATAACTTCCTTCTGCCCCTGGATCCTGACCTTGATGAAACATGCTCTAAATTCTTGGGGGTTAGGCCACCAGGATAGGTAGTCTCCTGTCCAGGTTGTCAAATCATTCTCCTCAAAGGGAACTACATTATATTCATACTTGTCCTTTTCCACTCTAAAAAATCGGAAATGATTTGCATCCAATGGGGCATTTTCACAATCTAATAAATTCTGGTATGGATAAATAGGTCCATTTGTCTCATCAAGATTGTTTTGGTTTGGCTTGGGCAAGTTGATTTTGAAAGCTGTTTTCTTCAAGGCTGGATCCTCATGGTCTGAACGCTGGTAATTAATCTTCTCAAGATAGGGCTGAGACACTCCAATAATGTTTGGATTCATCTTTGGAGTTGAAGGAGCCGCCTCCAGCTCCTCTCCACCCATCATAGCAGTGACGTAAGCCGTGTATGCGTCAGGTCTCAGGGCATCACAGAAAGCTGGTAAACAGGCCCCGTTGTTCCCAGTTATTACGCTGTCAAACCGTCCCCATGCCCTGGGATTAGCGGAATAACCAGGTTTGGGCTCCAAGTTGATCAAAGTAATTACGACACCCTCCAACTGTTCAGTAGAAAGGAACTTGTCACTCATGTAGGCACGAACTTTGACATAACAGCGTCTGTTTTCAGGCACGTCTAAATTGAAGAGGCGACGTTCTCTGATCTCCATGTTTCCGATGAGGAATGTGCGCTCCTCACGTTTGCTTCGCCCATGACCACCGGTAGTTGTTTTACTGTAAGAGAAGTCACTCTCTTCTTCCCAGACTCCTGTGTCAAGGTTCATAGACCACAGTTTCATCTTGGGAATGTGTTCTTCCATTTTGACATGTTGTGTGTCAAGAAGGACTTGGACTGCTCCAGCTCCAAGAACCTCCCTGTTGGTGTCATCTCTGAAGTCCACAGAAAACATGCCATATGTCCTCAACGGGAGCATGTCTCCCTCATCGTCCACAAAGTTGAGGTCGCCAGGAGTTGCTGCTGCTGTAGTGATGTTTCTTGGGTCAATAAATGTGACGCTGGCTTTCACAGTTCCTTCATAAATTTCGCCATTTTCCTTATGGAATGAATTAGCAGGGATGACCAGCTGCCCAATGGGGTCTTCCCCTTCAATTTCTCCAAGGTCAATAGAATTAGTCTCTCCTGCCTCAATATCAATCGGCGTTTGCTTTCTCATCACTTTTACATTATGATAGATGGAGCCACCTTTTTTGTCAAGGAGGAAAACTTTAGGAGTGTCAAGAAACCTCTGAGTAGGGTCGACAAAATTAACAACCAATCTCTGTGTATCAGGACTGATCTGTAATGTAAACCCTCCTTGGTATCCTGTGGTACCCACTCTCTCTTTACCAATGTAGACATGCCCAAATCGGAGTGGCTCATCATTGTCAGCTGTCACCACTCTACCACGAACCAGCACGGCGGGCTGCACACATTTCTGACAGCTGCACTGGGTCACAGCTTTGATCGGAAGGCCATAGCGACCACAGTCAATGACACGGCTTTCCATATGCTGGATTCCACAGCAGAATCCAGCTCCATCTCTGCATCGCAAATCAAAATCAAGGGAACCAGCGCATTTGTTGTGAGGACAGCGGCCGGCGTCATAGTACTTCGAGTTGGTCCCCGGTTGAATGCAGTCCACCGGAAGTCTGACTTTGTGTGCTTCAGGAGTGGAATTGCAGGCCGGTGTTCCCTTTGCTGTGAATTGGACAAGACATTGCATTAAAGCAGTACTGATGAGGCACATGTAAAATTGGGTGTGCACATGTCAAAGTTATACTGACATCATATAAGTTCTCAGTGCCAACAAATGTACAGGGTTAACAGCAGTGACATTTATTTTGACATGTGATAATTTAGCAATCATCACAGGGTTACACGAGTTGTTAAGTTCTGACTTCTCTGAAATAAGCTGTTACATGTGATATATATTGTATTATAAAGTGATTGTTGCTTGTAAATGAATAATAGAGTATTGCTTTTATTGTGTGAGTATGTTAATGAGTTGGAAGTTGAAAATATTGATGCCCTTGTTTTCACACCGCATGCACACACACACACACACACACACACACACACACACACACACACACACACACACACACACACACACACACACACACACACACACACACACACACACACACACACACACACACACACACACACACACACACACACACACACACTGCATGGCTTGAAGGTGCCTATAGTTGCCAAGTTGGACTGTGAAATGGTAATTGGACATGAAGTTGAAGAGAACATTTATTTACCAACCTTCCAACTAGGAGCTGGAAAAAAGTGCTGATTGTTCACCCAGACATTGGCAGGGTAATTAATGTGCATGATATCACGGTGAAGCTTGTTGTCAAGTACCCCTATTAAGCTCCCCATCTTCCCAGTAACTCAGTAATTGCAGACACATGGAGGCCTGTGATTTGTGCATCACTGCCATATTGCCGGTGGCCTTTCTGATAGATTATAGAGTTTATGTGATGATAAATAACAAAAGATCTGCAAACCTGTTAACTGTACTTGACAATTTTTGTCAGACAAGTTTGTGGATTTGGAAAATAAAACATAGAGATAAACGATTAAGGTAGTTTTCAAGAGGTGAAAGTTCTCGGTGGTCAACGGTTTAAACACTGTTCCATGGAAGCTCTGTTTGTTGATCTGTGTTTTAACTAGCAAGCAATGTGAAGTTTTCCTCCACAGAAGTGAAAACACACCCTAGTCGGACACCAACAGAAAAAAAGAAACAGGATTTATTGTCAATTTTGGGTTTCATCTTGACAGTGGGTGTTCTAGAGAAATAAGGTTTGGGGTTTTTCAGTGTCCAGAGCCATCCCACACGATAAAGAATCTCTATTTAGACAGCTGTAATTTCATCCAATGTAAACTGAAAACTGAATTAAAGCACATTCCTCTTGGGCCCAGCCAGATTGTAACTGGACTGATATTTTCTTGAATGCATGCGTTCATGCTTGTGAGTGGGCATGCGGGCATGTGTGTGTGTGAGCGATCCATATCTCTTGGTTTATTAGGTGACCTTTCCCTCTCATTTAGTCGTGGGACACTGTGGTTTTGTCTGATTCTTCTAAATGCATGTCTGTATGATCACAGATCACTTGGTTAGAGCGCAGCACTGATATTCCTATTAAAGTGCATATTTAATCTCTGAGGCAGTTGCTTGAAAATGAATTGTGGTTGTTAGCTTTTTGTCAGTGGTTATATTTGATCCCATGGAAGAGTTTGACTAAATACATCACTGTCAGACTTACTGGAATATCAGCCATTCTGAGCTATAATCCTTGTGTGCTGTTCACCATCATCATAGTAATGTTTTTCGTAATTACAGTATACCACAACTTTACTGTATGTGAACACATACCGATCACAGTAAGGAGAGCTGGAGACGACTTGATGCTTCCCACAGTGCTGCTTGTTTTGCAATAATATTGTCCCGACTGGTCAGGTTTCAGATCACGCAGGATGAGATCTTCTTCATACTTGTACACCTTCCTGTCCAGAAGAGTCCCATTGTGGTACCTTCATAAAACGTTTTGGAAACATAAACACACAGAAAGTCAGTTGTTTGTTTTCACAAAACAATTGTGCATCTTTGGTGTAGCCGTAAGGAAGGTCTCCTTCACAGCAAGTAAACCCCGTCTCAATCCATTCGCTTTAAGTTTGCTTGCTCTCCTGTGTTGATTTTCTCCAGGTACTCTGACTTCCTACCATACTCGAGCGGGACTGACAGTGACAACAAAATATAGCTCAGGGAAACTTCACTAACTTAAATGTTATTAACTTCATGGTCACTTAACTAGCAAGTTACTGTCATATAGGATGACGGGATGTTATAGTAGCACATCATCTTATAGTGAGTTATTTCCCTCATTGCAGTCATCAAGACCCCGAAGCAATATTTCCACTCTTGGTGATACTGTAAAATATTGATGTGATTCTCTTTTCGAGCGCTGATTGCTGCACGTTTTTTCTAGATTGGTGCACATTGTTATTCACATGTTTTAGATATTCACATTACATGAACATGACCATGACAAATGAAGAATAATGTGTTTCAAATGCCACATGCCTGAAGTTCCCATATCTTACTGAAAAAGCCCATATCCCAGCACTGTAAGCTAAAAGTACTTCAAATGCAGAAGTAAAATTTAATTCTTACAAATAAATAGCTGTTGAAAAGCAGTTATTAAGATCGTGATTATTATTGAGCTGGTTTTCATCTCACCAGTAGTATTTGTCAGGTGTTGGTGATCCTGTTGCTTTGCAGCAAAAGAGCACTCGTCCCCCCTCATACCGCACTTTGTCCTCAGGGTGCTTCACAATGTACGGCTTCTCTGTGGAAAGCAGAAAGCAGCAAATCCTCAAGACTTTACTCTGATTGTTGTGAATGGTACCTCGGGGTAAAGAGAACTCATAAAGCTCAGTCATTCGCTCCACTTTATTCTCACTCTGGTCTCTGTGCTTACAGTAAATGATTGTTGGGGGAATTACGCCTTCAAAAGCCGCACAGGTCTGTTTTTATGTGGTTTCCATGCAATTTAGAAGGTTTTAAAATGGTAACAACTATTTGTCTTGTATAGTTGTCAATTTCCTGTTTTTAAAGGTCTGTGAGTTAGATCATTTACTGACGCTGAGAGGGGAAAATCATAAAATTCAGGGTTCTGTTATGATAAAAATGTAATTTAAGAGCAATACGTAATTTTTATCAGCCATGCTTTCATCTATCTGCACTCACCTGCTGATTTGAGAACAGCTTGTATCCAGGACAGCCCGGTGGTGTTACTGGCGGTGGAGACAGAGACCGGGACAAACTTCTCCTTCCTGATGGTGATCAAGGTCGATGTAGAGGAGCAGACTCCAATGAGCTTGAACTGACCTTTAGCATCAGTACGGGCACGGATGACCTGAGGATGGCTGGCAAAAGCAACAAATGCCCCTGCAACGGGGACACCGGTCACACTGTGCACTTCTCCGTGCAGGATGTGGCCATCACACACACAGCGGCTGCAGTCCTCACTCGGACGGCCTTCGGTGCACATGTGCTGGCATTTGGCTGTTGAAAAGAGTGAACACTGAGTGAAAGAGATACCAAAATGGAGATGTTTAATTATTGCTATTGATAGTGTGCCGCTGAATACCCGGACACGGGCTCTTTCCACACTTCTGCATTTCAACAGGCCGTCCGTTACAAAGCACTCTGTCCGATGTCCTCACGCAGGTCCTTCTCCTAACCCTGCGACCTCCACCACAGGTCACTGAACAGCTACTCCAGCGACCCCACTGGCTCCACTCCGCTGTGCACACAAGGATCCACAATAGACGAGTCAGTTTGGACAGCAAATAAAGTAATGAGGTAATTGGAGGTCTTTTTTTTTTTTTTTTTTTTAACAACCACATCCTCGCTTTAAAAAAGTTGGAACAACGTATAAATTGCAAACAACAGCAGGATGCAATTATTTGCAGCTCCCAACATCTATTGACCTTCAGTCCTGTCCATCAATCACAGAGAATTCCACAGATTCTCTGTGATTATCTACTATGAATCTTCAAAGTCTTTACAATTTTAGGAAGAGGAATTTTTTTTTTTAAATGTTTAGACCGTTTATTCACAGATTGGTGAACCTCTGCCAATTTTTACTTCTGAGAAACTCTGCCTCTGTAATACTGTCTTACTGACCTGTTGCCAATTCATCAAATTGGTTTCAAATGCTATTTTTAACAGTTGTCACTTACTTTTCCATCATATGCTTCTCCCTTCCCAAGTTTTTGGAACTGTGTTGTTTATTAAATCTCAAACAATTGCATCATGTATTTACATCTGAAATATCATCCAAACCTTTTGTGGAACTGAGTTACAAATGTGTCTTTATACAAAAATACCATGAGACAATATTTTGTCTGTACAGACCATTTATTTGATAATTTATTTATATTTTATTGTAAATAAGACAGCTCCCAGTCAAGAGTTGGAATTGCGGTTCATGGATAAAACAATGTCTCCTCCTGGAGACAAAATAACTATGAAATGGGCCATTTTCCAAACTGGTGTATTGACTGAAATAATTCCGTTCTGTGCAGTTTGAAGACAACATATGAAAAAAAGAAAAAAAGGAGATGATAGTTGTGTGTGATCACCTGTGCATGGAGGTGTGGAGCACTCCCTCCTCTCTGAATGATACCCCTGACATGCTGGCACCAGCAAAAGAGGCATGGGCTGAGCGCTCACACATTTCCTCTGTCGGACCTGAATTCCCACATCGTCACAAGCCGTCGTGGAACAGGGACCCCACTCACTCCAGTTTGTCCAGTAGCTTTGCACTAAACACACACATTGAAGGGAAGAGTGTGACATGTTTGTCTTGAGAGTTTTTATTCATATTGCGCCATTGGTTCTGGAAAACAAAAGTATCATATCTAATGTGACATTCAACATTCCTCACAGTGGGTAGTGGTCACATGCGTGTGAACGTGTCTGACTGAATGTTCAAATCTGTAAAAAGACAGCTTGTACAGCCCTGACCTGCTGTCATTTGGACTACCTGGGGGACACTGAAAGCGGACGTGATAGTTGGAACAGACGCGGCCGTATGGCTGTTCCTTGTTGATGCACCAGAAGCCTTTCTCTAGGCTGGAGTGGACCACCTCCCCGGTGTCTGCCGCTGCCACCCAGTCTGTGGTACGGGCCTCCATGGCAGTGGGCCGAGCACATATTCTCTCCCTGTAGTAGAAACGAATGGCCTCCAGCCGCTCGTAGTCTCCATTTCCCCCAGGATGGTCGATGTTGAACCAAGACGTCCACTCAGTCACGCCTGAATGATGCACGTGGAGGTAAGCCACGGATACAAATGAAGAAAACGGAGAGTTGAGATGGAAAAGAAAAGTGAGAGGGGAAACAAAACAATGCAGTTAAGGATCCAGAAATCCTGAGGAAGGTTTTGGGAGGCTAAAGCTGCAGTTGCATGGAGGGAGGACATAGATCAGAACCAAGAAAAAGCGAAGAGGAAAACAGCAGGGATGCGTTATAAACTTCAAGTGAAGGTCTGCAACAGCCATTTAAAACTGACTTCACAGGCCCCTGAGAGCTCTGCATTGTCCAGGTTTTCTTTCTGAGCCCTCTGGCTTGACAGATGAGGCATATTGTCTCTGGGTTGTTGGTTTTTTTTAGTTGTTTTTTTTGTCTGTGGCATGTTCTGAAACCTGAGCAATTACCTCAACAGAAATATGAGACATTGAAAATACATTAAATTCATACAGAGCATACCAACAGAGGGTTTATACACTGTGTAATGCTTTGGCTCAATCAAAACAGTAAAGTCATTGTATAGAAGAAAGTATATCTGAATATAAACTAAAAACAGGTAGACTTTTGTACAATCTCTCTTGAGATCAAACCTTTTTGCATAAGTTGTGACAGCTACACATGTCTACAAAATAAATTCTCTATTCGGAGATGATCCTAAAAGCACTGGGGAAATTAGGGTTTGATTTTAAGTCTACATTTGCCCATATTTTCGCAGACAGCGTCAATAAAATGGAGAACAATTAACATGTCTTGTGATGTAGCTATATGCTTAAAAAGCATGAAATAATCAATCAGCACAGTTTTTAAAATTGTATTGATGAATTGGAACTTTCACAATTGGAGGAGCTCAAATTTTCTATACCTGTTGAGTGAGCATCAGCGCGCATCCTTCTGCTTCTTTCTGATTGGCTCCTGGTCTTGGTAGGCTCTGCACACAAAGGAAAAACAACATTGTATTATTTGGTGACTCTTTATCATGTTCTTTGGTTTAATCCATAATTTAGCTTTGTGCTTTGTAGTAATAGAATAAATACAGCAATATAATAGATGTGTGTGTTTGTAAGTGCACTTTTTTTTTTTTTTAATTAATTCAGGATCATTTTAATGCTCAGTTATTAATGGAGCTATTAAGGTTGAGGTTTTTAGTGTAACAAATATTTATATGCGCACTCACGCACAGCCTTATACATCCTGCACACACACGTATGCACAATAAAACAGCCTTATTTCTTTAAGCTTAAGCTGTTCCAATTACACAGCGCCTTACTTATTCCCTCCATTTTTTTCCTACTTCTGGCCAGAGTTCTATAGACGTTTAAAAACTGGCAAGTTAGGAAAACTTTTGTCTCCCTTTATCTACTCTATAATCATGTACGCTTTCATCTGCAGCTACCACACTTGGTTTCCACTCTTCTGAATTACCATCTACTTCTCCCTAATTACTGCTCTTCCGACTCAGCGGCCTGCGACCTATTCCCTCAAACTCCGTCTCTCCATCTTTCATCTCCCCTCTTCCTTGTTGTCTGTAATGCATCTTTTCATTCTCCAGCTCTCGTTTTTTTTCCCCTCTCTGTCCTCCCTTGTCTTCTTGATCCATCTCCAAGCAGCCGCTGTTGAGGATGCTAATCAAGCTCCAGCTGAGTCAAATCAGAGCATTCAGAGTCATCTGTTTAACAGCAGCCATGCCAGAGAACTTTACTTTACCTCTTTACCTTGCACCATCACCCCCCGCCCCCGCACCCCCACCCCCCCTCACACAGATGTACAGATATGACAATTTATTTATTTATTTTGATGACATATGACTATAATGTACACATCTTGTACACAAATCACATGCCCACACCACTAGGTTACTTGTGCACCATAATTATTCCCCATGCACGTCACATTAGAGAAGTGTGTATCATGCCAAGCCAATATTGCCGTATCGAAAAGAAAAAATACAAAATTCTGACACTTTCGGCAGTGTGATTTATTCAACAGGCACCAGGACATTTTCCTTCATGCTTTCTGAATCATCTTCCTGCAGGACAACATTTTATCACTTGTTTGCTTGACATTTCATTTCTGGGTTTCACTTGTCCTGTACAGGAAAAAAAAATGTCATGGTCAGTGACAGAAAAAAATAAATATAGCGTCTCCGTGTGTGTGTGTGTGTGTGTGTGTGTGTGTGTGTGTGTGTGTGTGTGTGTGTGTGTGTGTGTGTGTGTGTGTGTGTGTGTGTGTGTGCGCACACAAGCACTTGCAGAAACACTTTTATGACCAACGACTCCCGGCAAAAAGACCAGTATTGATCAAAGTCCCTGCTGGTTTTACGGCTCATTTCAATTCTTTTGTGTCATGCCAAAACATTTCTTTTCAGGTCTTAATGTTCTTTGATAGACTTAGCACAAGACGGATAGCAGCTCAGCCAAACAAAGCTCTTCTCTCCAAAAAAAGTACTCCATCGGTTTTTGTTTAACACAGAGAGTCAGCAGACACTCAGTGGTTGTTTTCTTTAGGCCTCGGGCTTTAAAAACCATTGATAGATTTCTATATGGGCTTACCCCGCCTGATTCACTGGACTAACTTGATGAACAGAAGCAAATGCTTTCACACTGATCTGCTAAGCAGATGTTTCTCTGCCCTCAGATTTTGTTGAGTAAATCAAATCAGATTCACATTCTCCTCTTTACGCCCAAATGATGTGCCTGTCCTGGTAAAATGTTGAAAGCGGTTTAAACACAAATTTTCTTCTCCGCTACTGCAGTTCAGCTAACAATGCACCCAATAGCCAATTAGTGTATGCTTACAGTGCATAGTCCATAAATACCATTTCAAGCCTTCAGATAACAGGACATTAACAGGCCTTTTCTTTTGCATTATAAACACTTAGACTTGTGGCTAAGTAGTACAATTACTTTCCAATTTCTTAATATCCAGGAAACTCTCAACCAGAACTTCAGCTATTGTTGCATAACATTTTTTTTTTCTCCTTTTCACACAAAAACAAAAGGAATCCACCTCACAACGCTGGGCACTTTATTAATTCAAGATGTTGGATAACGAAAATGAAATAGCAAACAGCTCTTTGAGTTTTTACAGAGTGGCTAATGATTTTTTTTTCAGTTGTAGTATAGGAAGCATAGATTAGTCCCAGCAGAGGGCAAACATTGCGGTATGGATCTATATATGGCAGGTATAAACTGGCACAGACTGTTGCAGACTCGCAGAGGTCAATGTGCCGCTGAGGAGCATGTTAACACTATGAATTTTAAAAGCTGTAGGATTTTATTGGAGCACAGCTTTATGCAGCTGGTATGTAAGTGAATTTACCTCATGAAAATATATGTAGCACACTTTCCCAAGCCAAAAGGAGCAAGGCAAGAAAGAGTAAATCCTCTTCAACTTTGTTCATGTGATCTTTGAGGGGCTCGGTTTTGGATTTACGCATGAAAGTCTTTTCACTGTTTTCACTTCTCACAGCTGATATAACACTCGCAAACTGTCAACCATGTTGTTTTTCCGTGTTCCCAAATGACACCGAAAAGTTTCCGAAACTCATTGAAAAAATAACATTTGTCTACTCCTTCCCAGAAAGATTACAGATCCCTATTGAAAGGTAAATTTCTTTTACGACATACATCGTGATGCTTTAGGGTTGTTTGACTTTAGATCAGTTGTGTAGGTTTGGGAAAAAAGTTTGGTTTTGGTTAAAGTGATGGCAGGCTATTCTTAAAACAACAGCACAAGTCATTTCTAAATGACATGTGTTTATATTCAAATGACAAAGCCCTCTGGAGGTCTATATATCCTGTGCCAACCTCACTCTGACCCTCGTAAATAATGGACAAGGTAATCACATAAGTTACAGGGGCACCAATATAATAAAGCAGACCTGCAGAGAGTTCCACTTATAGTCAAATAGCTCTTGATGAAATCCATGCAATGTGAGCAATAAACAGGATTACTTTTGATCCCAAGGCGCGTCCATTGTTGTCTCTTCCTATCATGACGACTAGTGTTATTTTAGAGAACCAGCTTTAGATCCAAATGTCACACTGGTCCTGGTTCATACTGAGATACAATGAGTATACACACACAGCCTGGATGCACCAAGGCAACTCTTCTATTAATAAGCACCAGTAGCTTTGCAAGAATACTGCTTCTCTCACCCCCTTTACTCTCTGAGTTGGAGTTTTTTCTGCATTTTGCCAAAAACTAATAACAATGCAGCTGATAAAAGAACTGGGGTGGGGGTGGGGGGTTCCAGGATTTCATGAAGTTCCACCTGGACCATTTTCAGTTGTATTAGGGAGGTAATGTGCTGCCAGATGCATGTTGGCAAATCGACTGGGCTCAAATAGAAGGTCTGGATTGTGTTTATGATTTTCCAGATCCTTACAAGTAGGAGAAGTCATGAAAACAAAAACCTCTCCACCCTGTGTTACATAACGCATTGGACAAAGCAAAGCTCCGTAAGAGGTTGAGGTTTTATTGCATTTGCTGAAGCCCTGGACGAATGAGAAACATCAACAAAGTGCACCTGAACATTCGTCTGAAATTAGCTGGAATTTAGATCAAATGAAACAAAGTTATTTGGCATGAAAGGTGAGTGATGTGAGGGTGTGTGTCTTCATGTGTGTGGGATTTTGTGTGTGTTTATCTGTTTGCCATGTCATGTGGAAGCTTTTTTATATGTTTGGCTCACTTCTTAGTTGAGGTGTGTGTGTGTGTGTGTGTGTGTGTGTGTGTGTGTGTGTGTGTGTGTGTGTGTGTGTGTGTGTGTGTGTGTGTGTGTGTGTGTGTGTGTGTGTGTGTGTGTGTGTGTGTGTGTGTGTGTGTGTGTGTGTGTGTGTTTTTCAGAGTAATCTGTTCTTTCTCTTTGCATACCCCTGTGTGCTTCTTTTCAAGAATTTGTCCAAACTCTAAAACATCTGCACCTCTTTAACATTGGCAATTTTGTTTGTTCCTGACATTAACTAATATCGCAAATCAACCATATGATTTAGGGATTTACGCAACTATAACAAAGGATTTGTGTGCTTAAAATAAAGTGTATGTCTAATATACCATTTCCCCCCTGCACTATTAGAAACAGTTGGACGGTTTGGTATTTCATTACAAATATTTCGAAGTCCTCATTTGAACTTTTTCACCTGTGCACAGGTACAGAGCCAGAAGCTGGAAATAACCAAGCTGAAAGCAGCGGATTAGTCCTTCAGTAAATAATCTCTTGGCATATCCACAGAGCTATGTGTATACACATAAATACTGAGAGAGCAGAACAGAAAAGAGAGATGTGGTATGGCTTGGATGTTGTCATTAATGGGAATTTGCGCCTTCTCCTTTGATCCATTGTAATCCCAGTCTCAGTCATTAAAGTCAGCTGGCCAGACAGCTCTGGGTTTGGAGCAGACAGTGGTCAGCATCTGGAGAACTCGCCCCTGTGTCTGACTCACTACAGCCCTCCAGCTGCTCACGAGAAGAGAAGAGAAGAGAAGAGAAGAGAAGAGAAGAGAAGAGAAGATTAATGCTACTGGGTGATAATGCCACAGTGCTCCTTTTGCATTTCAGCGGGCATCAGACAGCAGTTTTCATCGTCACCTTGGCTCATAACACTGAGCTTTAAGCACAGCGGCATAGGGGGAGATTGGCAGAAGGGCGAGTTTGATGAGTGAAGAGAAAGACAGGGGAGAGAAATGAGTTTAAAATATTCCAATATTTGTGAAGAAATACCTGGAGCTTACAGATCAGAAACGAAAAGAGGAGAACAAATGAGGACTACAGGCAGATGGAGATACACTGTCATCCCTCTGGTAGCAGAGAGCGGGCGGGGGGGGGGGGGGGGGTCACTGAAGCGGGACAAGGAAAGAGTGACACACCAGATTGACAGGTGGAACAAAAGAGGATGGTAAAGTCATTTCACCTGTGCTCTTCATTCCTCTCAGAATATTCCAGTTTCTCATTTAGCCGTGCGCACACCCAGCTGTTGGAAACATGGGCCACGGGGTTGGACATTTTTGCGCCCAAGGGAGACTGGTTTTATGTCTCCAGGGACGGCTGGCACCGAGTTTGAAGGTGAGCTCAGGACAAAAACACACCACCTTACAGCAACATGTGGGTGTCCTGCTAAAAGAGCGTGCCATGTAACGTAAAAATTTTACTGTCCATTTTAAGGTTGGAGTGTTCTCTTCCGTCACAGTAAATATGAACCACCATTTCTATGTAGCGTTTCATTGTTCTCAGAGCTTGTAATAGACCCATCCATAGGTAGGCCCTCACTTTGTTGATAATGGCAACTACTAAACGTCAGCTTGTAGTGATGGAAACAAAGTCATTTTCACGGAGGATCTTTTTGTGACCAACAGCACTTTTAACCATCAATAGGGTTTTTTATGTGGCAAACTGC
Organism: Lipophrys pholis; assembly: GCF_963383615.2. Classification (NCBI taxonomy): domain Eukaryota; kingdom Metazoa; phylum Chordata; class Actinopteri; order Blenniiformes; family Blenniidae; genus Lipophrys; species Lipophrys pholis. Next base: position 10,477,923 of record NC_137640.1, on the reverse strand, counting down.
TCTCCAGGGAGTTTAAGACACCACCTCCCTCAAACCTTAATCTCCATGTGCTGCTGATTATCCAAGTAGATATTTAGGCAGTGCAGATTAGACTACCTCTTACACATGACTTCAGTCTCCATCACTTCAACACAGTCACTTTACTTTCCCTATAAGTCTTCAATCTAAAACAATCAAAGGACTTTGTGTTGTTGGGACTTGGTTTGGTCATCAAGGGGTGGGATGGACACAACAATCCAAACATCTGAACAGATGAACTGTAAACTCCGACGACATGAGTAATTCAAGTGGAGACACACAATCAAGCTATGCGATTTGAGTCTTATCAGTGAGCTCACCTCCTGACATTTGTCTAAAGTCCTCCAGAAACGCTGTCCTGACATCCAGAGGGAAATGGCGTCAACTCAGAAAACTCGATGCCGACTGTCAGTTGCATTGCACATGTGTGAGTAATCTTACTGGCCCTCTGCTTTTGAGTAATTACAAAAAATTTGAAACAGATATTTGGAAACTAAATAGTCATAATCAATACAAGATTCAACTTGTAATTGGCTGTTTTTTTTAGATATCATTTTGTCAACAACTTGACATTCAAAGCATTTTTCTGCGATTGCATTTTTTTGGTTATGATTTTTAGCTCATAATAATGTTTTCACTTACCTTGGCCCAGAGCCACCAAGGCCAGAAAAGACAGCAGGAGTGCCACCTTATTTAATTCCAACATTGCGAGGATGCTTTTCAGGTGGCTTGCGTTGCTCTATGATCTCCTACAGCATCGATAGAAACTTCAGAAGGAGCAAACAGCTGGTTCTTCAGCTCTGCAACAGCTGATCGTGGCCGCCGCTGCTCTCCAGGTGTTGAGTCGAGTGGAGTCTCTCGTGCTTCTCCCTCTCATGTGAGTTGAGTTGCTGAGTTGGAGACAGGAGCTCAGGCGCTTTTAAGAGAAGGGGCATCAGGAGTGCACACCAATCCAGCCCCTCTCTTCTCGTCATTGGCCGGAGAAATGTAACATCTGGGTCCCCCATATCATCGTCCAAAGAGAGGGGAAAAAAAAAAAAAGGTGAGGGTATGGTGGGGGTAGAGTGGGAAAGACACATGCATACAGAGATTGAGAGAGGGAGTGTGTGTGTTTGTGGAAATATGAATGTAGTTGCTGAAAATATGTCTTTTCTTTTCTAGTTTTGTAGCTGACCGTGTTTGTGTGTGTGTGTGTGTGTGTGTGTGTGTGTGTGTGTGTGCGCGTGCGTGTTTCCATCATGTGTCCTTCCTGGTTTTCTCTTCTTGCCTTGTCAAATGCGAGCGAGTACCTGACACTGCTTCAAAAGACATTTGCTTTTTTGAAGCAGAGGAAATACTGAAAAGTTGCATGAATTATTAATTCACAAGAATCACTCACAACCTCACAAACAGTTTCTCTCTGTCAGAGAAGACGTCAGACAGCTTTGATCGCCCCCTGTGGTGTCATGTCCATCACAGGTCCCCCACCTGTCTCGAGCTCTGTTGAAGTCTCTCCAGGAGACCCAGGACAGCGCCAGATGCGGCCATATTCCCTCCGGTTCAACTTCTGGTTCAGTTTTGTAACGTTTTAACAGTCGCTGATTGCGGGGCGATTTGCTGCCAAAGAGTGGAAGTGGCGTCATATGGCATGCCATTCAGGAAAAAGTCCTCAGAATGCAGACACAAGACGTGCTCAGGAGGTGCGATGTGCTGTGGCCAGAGTGTGAATCGTTAGTATTTAGCATAGGCGCTTGTTAAAACCCTGTAAAAATGATAAGTACCAATTACATTTGACTGTTTTATGAATCCCACTGGGCTGAATATGTTTTAAAAGGTGGTAAAATAACACCTTTTAATAGAAGGTTGGAATCTGTATCCAACTTGTAAAATGTTGAAGTCCAGTTTCATTGTTCCACAAACTTTACATCCTGTTCCACCACCTTTCCCTCACTAATAAAGCTTGTCAATCCATGTTGTGGTTCAAATGTTAAATTGATTGTCTGTGAGTTCACTAAGCAAACATTTTCTTCATGTTTTTTTTCCGCTGCAGGCTCGCTGGTGGAGTGGTTTAACCAAGAAGTTTGTTGCTTTGCTTTTTGTCCTGCTGTACAAGATTCTTCTCGTTCTATCCATGAGGGAAAGTGGTGTTACTTAAAAAAAAAAAAAAATAGATAATGTGCTGAATAACACTGGTCATCCTCAGAGACCACCGGGCAGCCGACCTACAGACTGAGGGTGGAAACTGCTACTCGTTCCTATTTTTACAAACACGTGTTTTTTTGTGTGTGTGTGTGTTTTTTTTTCTTTCTTTTTTTAAAGATCAAAGTTAAGTTATCAAGCTATTCAGTTTCTATTTAGTGCTGGTTGGCATAGACCTTCTTCCATGTGTGATTGGTGATGCCAATATGGCTGCATAGATGCCTCACACATGCTGGAGCTCAGGACTGAGATGTGTTCAGATGACGGTTGGCCACAAACTCAGTCATGCTTGGACCTGAAATGAAGCAGAACACAGACAGTATATAGAACCAGACTTTTGCCTCAAACAGCCAAACAATTGTCTTTCCCTCTCTTCATCATAGTGAAAAACTAATGGGGCCTGTATTGTTTCGGTGTAGAATGAACTGAGATTGTGGAAATGAGTAACCTTATCTTATGCTGCACATATGATTCTTCTTTTTTGCTCACCGTTACATTCTTTCGCAAAATCTTCTTTTCCATACCGGACTGTCCCTCACTAGATGTCAAAAGAAGCGTTGCCGTCACTTGTGACTATTAAATTCTCCGGGCCACCAACAACTACAAAGCTCATTACTCAGCCGCTCTCTTTTTAAGTACGAACGACAAAGTAGTGACAGGTTATTGTTTCCTGACAGGGATTGGCCAAGCATGAAAGACAGGACCACTGAGAGCTCAGACATATTTCTCCAACCCTTGTCAGCTCTGCTCTGACAGATTTAATACCACCAAGTGAAAAAAGAATCAACATTCCTTTTCACTGACTTTCTACACCCACTCACTTGTGCACGCACACACACGCACAAGACATTAGTGCATTTGAATGCAGAAGAAGCTCCCGTGCTTACCCATGACCTCATCTGCAGCACAGCGACTTAAGTTTTGGTCATTCTCATTGGAGCTGGCAGCGCTGGGCTCATTTGAGAGGCCTTCCTCTCCAGCTGATTGTGGCTTGATCACACCTGTTGATGGCTTGCATTACCAAATCAAATCCAGTTGGAAACCAACAAACGGACCAGAACAATGTGTGCCCATCACAGAAGCCGAGCCCTAAAGAGAGGTGGGTTCTATGCGGCTTGCTCCACTGCCGGCTTTAGAAGTTTAAAGAAATGATCAAATGAAAATCAACATGTAAAGATCTCATGTCATAGGAAGGTAGGGAGGCGCAAGAAAGAGCCAAAAAGGAAATGAGATACGTTTTTTTCTGAGGTCCACCATAACAGAGGCTTTGTTACCACTTTGGAGGCAGGAGACAAAATGAAACTTGGACCCAAAATATTAGAATTGACATAGAGTCACCTTTCTGGATTCCCCCAGGACTCAGCAAACATGTTGTCATTTAACATCAGCGTTTGATTTCAACCAAATCCTAAGAGATGTAAATCTTGGTTTTTGTCGGTACATCTAACATACAGTTAAATTGTCTGAACTGTTGTGGCTCGCAAGGAGCAGGTCACTTTTCAAACCCTGCGTCACCTTTTCATATGTGTCTTTGGGCAAGACAAAAAGTCCCAAATTGCTCCCAGTGTTGGGTGAGCATGGTAGAAGTACAAGTGTGAATGTTAGTAATTGTGTCAAGTCGTAAAAAGGCACATTACTGTTTTTTCAGGCTTTCAGTAATAAAAATAAATAAAATGCTGACTGCTACAGAAAGAAACAAAACAACTGTTCACATACAGATTATCTAACAGCGCAATAATTCATCCCAATCTGTCTGCTGGTTTTGATTCACAGTAAAATTGACCAACATTTGATTTTTAACAGCTATCAGCTTTGCTCATTGGAGAGGTGACTGTTGTACAACTCATTAGTGCATGTGTGTACCGCCGTAATTGCGAACCCATTCACACAGAAACCATACCAGCTCTATTACATCACTGACATAATCTGGAAATGTTCTAATCCATCCACAGTTTCATCTCACACATACGTCAAGACGTAATAAGGTGCAGCAATGTTTGTAAAGTGATTCCCAGTATTGTTTTCATTACAATCCAAAGAAAGGTTATGCACAGAAATCACACATGGGGGCCCAATAAACAGAGAAAATGGTGAAAAAAATATGTAGGTTCACACGTTGCATTCTTTGAGCGAGACAGTTGTGCTTTTTATTTTTATTTTCTTTCAATACTTGGGGTTTGAGACACTACTGTCACTTTGTCTTGGACACCATTCGATAAGATGATTGTCCCCAGCCAATAGTCCAGCTGGGAATAACTGCAGGCTCTCATGATTCTAAATAGGATCGATGGTATATGGAAAATGGGAATATAGGAAACAATCTCAAATGTACTGGATTATTTGTGTTTTAATCTCAGTCAGCAGTATCACTTTAAGTTAATGAAAACAGAAAAACAGAAAGAGTTTGATCATGACTTTTTTTTTTTTTTCAGCCAACATTAACTGTCTGGGTCCTTTGTTAAAGTAACCTGAAACAAAAGAAATCCAGAAGTGCAAGTTGATCAATCAATCCAAAATCACGTGAACAATAAAGTGTTAAAGCAGCACATTTCAGAGTAAAAAGGTCAACATAAGAACATAAATGCATTTTTAAAGGTTACAAAATAAAAGTACTACCTGATCGGTGTCAGATGACAATAATCGCTGTTCTCGCCTGACTTCAGACAAAAAAGTCTCTATCTTGCAAAGGAATCAAAAATAGTGTGATACTACAACTTTTACAAGTTGACTTACACAAAACTCATCATGCCGTTTGCTAAAAGACATGACTCAAACCACATTTTCTAAATATCGTCCTCCTACTGTAGCTCAATAGCACATTTAGCTAGTGTGTATCCTGATCGACACAGCTGAGAAAATAACATTAAATCACATTAACAATCTATAAAATACAAAACAAGAGAATAGATTGACTGAATCTTTTTTGTTCTTTTTTTTCTTTTTTTAAATGAGAAGTCGCCACATCGCCTCTTCTGTTCACATGTGTTACAATTCTATGAGACAGTCTGTGCCGGGGTAGTCGGGTAGGTTCAGCTCGTATTTTTTCTGGATGTCATAGGGCAGGAAGCGTCCAGCGAGAAAGTGCTTCCCGGAGAAACTCATGGCACACTTCTTTGGTGCCGTAAGAGAAATGAGGACTTCCGGGCTTATCCCGTCCTGACTCGGTTCTTCTACATCCCAACCTGAGGAAGACAGAAAGAAGCATTTGAGGAGAGGAGCTCTGTGATGCCTTTTTTCTTTTTCAGCAGGTAGTGCATTTGGAGAACGATGAACTCATACTGAGCTGACAGTGGCACAGGATTTATCCCCCATGTGTGCCGCCAGACCTGGAAAACTCCTCTTCATGAGCCAAGGCTCCTCAGGAGCTGCCTGCAGGATCATTTATCATGTCGTGTTTCTGGGCCTCGTGTCTGATATATACAGTTTTAGCGAAAGCTCACCGGAGGGCACATCCACACTGGCAATTGGAATCTTGACTTGCTTCAGGGTACTCAGGATAACAGAATACGGCTCCTTTATGTTGGCACAGTCTGCCTCCGGGCCCAGCATGGCATCAATCACTAGGTTGTAGGCATCATTTATGAGCTGCACCTGAACACAACATAACTCAGTATTAGAAAAATTAAACATTTATTCGTTTAATTTAATAACGGAGGACGTGGTGATCCCCAATTGTAGCACAGACCTTTTTTTTTTTTTTTTTTTTTAAAAAACAGCTCCACAACAGATAACCACATCAACAAGTTGTAAAACTCAATTTCAATAAACTACTAACATCTTGAAACAAGACAAGCAGTCAAGAACAGCTTTCATTAACAACATCTGAAAAGTCGTACATTGGCTTTTAAGTGGGTGTTGTTTCTTCACAGGCGGCACAAACCAACAAGTAAGAAATCACTTATCAGTAACTATTTTAAATCAATGACACATTGGCTTTCCAAGTATACCTTCCTCGTAAATCCTGAGAAGAAATCCTATTTATTTTCTTCTTTTTTTTTTAAGCAAAAGCATATGAATTTTTTGTAAAGTCACAGTCTGATGAAGACACGTCACAAGTTTAAAGTAAAAATTGTGTAAAACCATACGTGTTAGAGTTAAACTACTAAAGGCTGCATATAAGGTGTTGCTATACAGCAGGGGTACTCTACTCCGGGCACCGTGGGCTGTAGTCCTGCATGTTTTAGCTCTCTCCCTGCTTCAGCACAGTCTCTGGGAGAGACCTAAAACGTGCAGGACTGTGGCCCACCACGCTCGGAGTTGAAGACCCCTACTATAAAAGGCAAAAACATCAGGAGCGAGCCTCAGATGGTGCTTGCCGTCAATGCAACTGAACAACCTTAAAATGTCTTTTAAAGTAAAACCACAGAACTTCTAGTATTCGATCAGAATTTAGCTTAAGGTATAAATCTAAGTATGTGCAGCCTGGGAGCGTTTAGTCAATTTTAGAGTTATTTGCCGAGTTTGACTCTTGCCGAGTGAATATTGGCAGCCCTGCTAAACTTGTCTGCTGGTGAAATGACTCTCCTCACTGTGAGGGAGAATATACTTTTTTTCCAGTCTGATGCATCATCCACATTCCCAGCTAGACTTATTTACAATCATTCTCTCATTACTCTTGTAACAATAAACAACGCCATGGCCATTGTCCTGACTCGGGATTATATATTTTTGCTATTATTATTGTTATTGTTTTACGTAATTATTTGTTGGTCATATTCTTTTTTTTTTTGCTATTCCTCTATTTACAGTCCACTTGCTACTGCAGCAAATTTCCCCACTGTGGGACAAATAAAGGAACGTATTTTCATATCTTCTTATCTTATCACTCTGCTCACTCATTAAATAAATGTATTTTAAAATGTGTATGAAAACAATGAAATCCTAACTTTCTCTGACACTGCACATTACGTTTTGCCTCATGCTCACGACGACAATTTGGTTTAATGAAACTGTGTCACATTATGAATGTATTATCAATCTGGCTAAACTACATTTGCTGACAAGTAAAACAAATACTGCACAAACATTTACTATATTTGTGTCAAACATAATGAAGTGCTATGAATAAACAACAAAAACCTACCTAAAGGTACTATGTTATATAATTTCATTTTTCATTTTCATTTTAATATGTATAATAACTTTGTAATCATTGAATTCTCAAGTCAGAAGTAAAATATATTGAACGGTATGGATTGTTATTTCCTTTGCCTGTAGCCATGAGTCAGTAGGGTGTTTAAATAGGGGAGTTATTCCAGTTCGGGTCCACTATGTGGTAAATGTATTTGTAACTCTATATTTCTATGTATATGTATGCGTAAAGAGGTTCACTGAAAATCCCCACAGAGCTGAAACTCTTGTGAAATATGTTATTCCATTAAAATGCTGCTGACCTCTGTGGGGAGATAGGAGAGGAAAGGGATGTCCATCTTCTCGCACTGAACCGTGAAATCCTGGTGTAGACTGTGAGTGGTGCGTTTCGGGTGGTAGATGGTGGGCTCGTATTCCTACATCAGATGACGCAACACAGGGAGAAAAAAAAACAGCAGACATAAGGGGTGGGTGGGTGGTGGTATGGGGGGGGCAGAGTAAAAAGGTTACCCAATATCAACACTTCATCCAGCCAACACTGACATGATTGAGTGGGGATGACTCTTCAATGTACATTTGGCCCGCAGTTCAGAACATGTGAAAATACCGTTGACTGGTGATCAGAGGCAGTGGTTTCTACAGTCTGCTTCCTGAATGAATACTTCCCTTATAAACTGGAAGTAGAGAAGAGTAGAAATCCAGACCCTTGCTGGCTGAAAGGTCTGTGGCGCTCAGCAGGAAGCACCTGTGATCCGTGACCTTTACACTGTCACTCAGATAAATCTCTAAAAAAAAAAACAGGATGGGCAGTCAATGGTGTGAGTATATGTTTAATGGTGTAAATATGTGTTTGACGTTTTCTTCCTTTTCTCAAGAACTTTAGTGAGTGTTTTTACTGAGATGACGTACATCGCTACTTTTAAAAGACCTGTTCTACACACCGAGAATCCTCAACGTGTCTGAGTTTCAGTAGCCATCCAAATATGTATGCTGACAACAATTTTCACTATGGCGTAAGAACGCATCTATTCAATGGTGTAACATATTTTCCAAGACCGGATCCATTTGTTTAGATTGACATTGAGTCGTTGATACCGGCTGTGTATTTAAATTTATAGAGTCACTTTTATATGATGCATTCTGTTCATTTCTGTATAAATAATTGCGAATGAATATGGTGGGGTTTTTTTTTTTCCATTTTAGTATTTTTTCTATGTGCACAAAGGTGGATCATTTAAAAATTGACAATCATCAAGTCTGTTTGTGTCCCACAATTCTCAGGTTTGCTCACCGGGGCTGTTTGTCCAGCTCATAGTCACACTGGAGTCCAAATGATTGCAAACAATACGACTGCAGCCACGCATTCGGTTGTTTCTTGTGTTGTTTCAGTGGTGAAATCATCTGTGTTTCCAGCTTGAGAGAGACTTCAGAGTGTGTTTTTTTTTTTTCAGGACACAAATTGGCCCATAAACTTTCCAGATTTTCATTTTTCAAATGCCTATGCCTCCATGCATCATTCTAAATATTGAAAGATGGCAAACCTGCAATAGAGCTTTATTTTACATAAATATCAAGAACAAAAAAAAAAATGCCTCCAATTGATTCAAGATGCTGTTACAAAAGTACTGACAGGAACTAGCAGCAGAGATAATACTTGGGTTGTCTTCATTGTCTTTCTATGAACTCTCGCATATTAAGTTAGAATTCTTCTTTTGACATAAACTTTTAACAACCAGGATCCATCATATTTTATAGAGTTATTTATCCCATATAACCCAATCAGAACACATCATTCTTAGAGTGATCAGATACTGGGGGTTAATCGGCCTTCTGAGGTAAAATGGTAAGGTAAAAATTAAAACGATCAGCTGAAAATTGATGGTTTTCCTCCATTTTTATGAACATGGACATTTCCCTATAAAAGTGCCATCATGTGTCTGTCTTGTAATTGGCACTACATAAATAAAACTGAATGGAATTGAATGTCCTGTTTACCATTTCCTAAAATGCTAAACTATTTTATTCATATTACCAGGTTTGGATGTGACAAACGTGTCGTTAACAGGGACCCTTTTTCTGCAGAACATTTATTTTGTGATACAATATGTACACTTTATTTACACATTTATACCCTACCTGTGCCTATAAGTCATCTGGGATTGGCACCGGTGTCCCACAAACTTGAGTTGGATGAAACGTTTTTCACTCTTTGACTAGACTTTGAACTCGCAGTTGTTGAATTTGTGTTGTTCGGGTTTGTTTTTTTTTAACCAATAGTCAGCTGTCGCTTTTGTAAAAGAGATGCAATCGCCAATGGTGCCCATTACCTCTAATTACAACCAGATTTCTGACTTGAGCATAATAACTGCGTCACAGACATCACGAAGAGGAAGAAATAAATAAACAGAGCACGTTTTTCCAAATGCGTCTCAGCTGAGGCCGCCGTACAAAAGGAAATGATCTGTCGGGTTCAGCTGCCTCCCCAAGGATGCTAAACCAATCATATCGCCACGGCCACCGATCACCAAAGTCATCTCCATCACGAGCTCCACAGAGTGAAGCTCGAGCAAGCGAGACAAATGCAATCCACAGTGTGTGTCTCTCCGGTGGCCAATGCACGCCCTTGACCTTATCAGCAGTTGTGAAATCAAAATGTGTGAAACTACGGCAGACCTTGAAATGACTGTCAGTGTCACTGAGCATGAACAGAAATGAGCCATGAGACAGAAAGAGGCAAAGGGTAAGAAAATGGTGTTTTTCTCGATAATACTAACATTTAACAGGGTTATAGTTCCCTTTCCTGGGTTTTTGTACACAGCCCATTAGGACCAGAAAGATGAGGTCTGCAACAAACTGTTATCAATCATATACTCACATCATTTACTGGAAAAACATTTCAAGCATTAGGAAAAAAAGTATTTATTATTGCTTGAATGAAGTGATTGCAATGCACATTATTTCTTTTAAGAAACAATATTAAAGCTGCTGCGATATAAAACTGTATGACGTGATGGACATCATAAAGATTCCTCGCTGCGATTGGCTACGGAGCAGAGCCAAACCTAACATCATGTTCTCTTGTTTTTATAAAAACTGCAAACCAGAACTAATGACCATGGAATTGGGTTTTTATTATCATTCAACATTAGCTTTGATCAGTGAATAGTTGTGCTGTCTGGTATTCAGCATTGTGTTTTCTCTCTGTACCTCGCAGTGGAGATAATCAGAAGGTGCACAACAGGGACAGATGATTTTTTTTTTTTTTAAAACATGGAAATCTTGAAGTTAAGCGAGAGACAGACTGCAATGTTAACCTGCTGCTGATTATTCAGTTCAACGTGCGGTTTAATCACATTTACAGCTCTGCGTTAGAGCCTCACAGCCGTGTGAGTGTGTGAGTGTGTGTGTGTGTGTGTGTATAGGCGTGTTAATGTGAGCCTCACGTGTTTGCTTGCATGTCGTCCTGCTGACAGGGATCACATCACACTGTGAAAAACACACTTTCTTACACCGAGAGAGCAATTCACAGTCCAAAGTAAGTATTCAAGTTTCTTGAGTCAGAGACGAACCTCAGACAAGTTCGGTCCCAGCTGTATTGGTGTGCAGTCGCTTTAAAATTGATGATGATCAAATTTTATTCACGTAACACATTTGGACTAAGTGCTTTCAGGTGAGTCATACTTGAACTGCAGGCGTAAAAGGTAAAACAATCAGAATCAAACCATCATAAAATGGTGGACACAACACTTGAGATATATTTAAAAAGACATCCAAAGCCCAAGTGAGCTGTTTTAGGGAAGTTTTGGAGACATTTTTGTTTTTATTCCTGGAAGTCCAGAGCCCAGCCGACCTCTGACACTGTGTAAGGCCTGCCGGATGGAAAAAGTCAGAGTCGGAGTCAAGGAAAGAGAAAAAGAAAAAGAGGCTTCACAGAAGACCCATCGGCTGCCTAAATAAAGTCTGTCTAACGTGGCTTTAATCAGAACTATCTATGCGCCGTAAATCTAGTAGGTCAGACACATATGGTAAAGTGTATAGATGCATTCCTTTCTGAGCCAAAGATCCCAAAAACACATATCCAATATTTCCCTTCCAATAAAGCCATAGACTGGGGAAAGGCCACAGCTCCATGTATTGCCGTGAAAAGATACAGAGTTGTGATCAATGGCATGTTCACAGAGAACGAACCCCGACGACTGTAAACTTAACCACTGTGCAGCCGCCACTTCAGACATGATGGTTATGACATCACATCACAGCAGCAAGGCACAAGACGCCTTTAACGAGAGTAACAACAGCATGATATCATGACTGTCTGAGTACCCTTGCAGAGAAAGTAATGGGATAACTGCTCTGGGGCATTTGCAGCAGCTGAAACAAAATCCTGTAAAGCACTTGGAGCAAGTTTAACTTTGCAAGGCCATCAAAATGACTCTGTGTGCACTAGACTGTGTTTTATAGTCGATAACGTGTTGTAAACGGGCACTCGTGCCCTGCTGTACTTTCCAGGATTACTTACAAACATGCGCAGGTGTCGGGCACACACCAGTCCGATGGAGCCGTTCTGATCGGGACCACAGACCACCAGCACCGTGGGCTGCTTCTTTGATAGGGAGCTGAGCGGGTAGGCCTGGCGGAGCAAAGGGGGAGGCGCAGCGTTAGAAACAGAGCATGATGACAGAGAGAGGGAAAAGATGCAAGACAAAAAGGATGAGTTACATATGCAGAAATAGAAAGAGATATTCAAAGAGAACAATAGAACGAGCAAGAGGAAGATAGATTGTGTGGAATATTTAGTATTATCATCTGTTCCCCGCAAGCTTATTATTTGGCAGGCTATTCCATCTGCACCTGAGCCTTTCCATCATACTCTGAGTGCCCGACTGCAGCATGTCAAGGATGCCAGACGAGGGCAGAAACGGCACCAGCTCTACTGTCTCCTTTGTCTCTGAGGAAAGGTCCAATCTCATTAAAATAACCCGGACAGTAGTGGAAAAAATACCATTGTTCTCACTACTGGATGCTTCCATATATATATATATATATATATATATATATATATATATATATATATAAATAACACACTTTCCATCTCAGACCTGGCAAAGCTGCTGGCATCTGCCTCGTTTACTGGCCACACGATCCCTCATAAATCACTGCACACCTCCTTGAACTACTCAGGCATTTACCAGGGAAAACTGTCATCCTGAACGGCTAATCTCCCGTCTCCAGCACCTAAATAAACAGAAGCGCTTCATGAGTGAGTGCGCGAGGGCGAGCGTGCTTGTGTGTGTGTGTGTGTGTGTGTGTGTGGATACAAAATCATTACCGAAGGCCCCAAATGTGTCTAACTCGGTTTTCCACTGCTTCGTCAAAGCAGCAAAGTCACTGCCGCATTATGAAGTGTTTGATGAAGTGAGGAAGTTCATTGTGCGAGTTTAACTAGTTCTTGTTACATAACGTGAGTCTGATTTTTCATCGCTGCAAAGGTCAGAGCAAAACTTTATGAACAAGAAGGGGGGCTGGAAATTGAATGAAGACCAAGGTCATGAGGCAAAAACCTTCCAATTAGTGGCCAAGAAATGTGAGCTGGGACACAAGCTGTTATAATAATTAGCTGACTTTTATCACCGCTGTGAAAAGCCTGCGACAGCAGATCACAGAAATGCTTCAGATTTCAACCCTCAAATGATAATTCAAGTTGTTTTATAATTATAGTGCACATATAAAACCAAAGGATAATGTATTATTAGAATAATCCCGAATGCCTTAAAATAGACAAATGACCATGTCTTTGATACTTTCGGAACTAAATTAACACTGCGCCTATTTTTATTCTACTGGAGGCATGTTCTCTTAAATATAATGAAATCAGTCATGGTTAATCAGACAATTATTAAATGTAGGGTCTTTAAGTTTATTCGCCTAAATTACTCCCTACTAATGACTCCATTACAGCTGTGGTGGTCTGACCAAGTGTCTGTAGATCCTAATGAATCAATGACATGCTCATAAGTGTCTTTCCTCGATTCTTTTTCATTTCGTCATAAAAAATGTCTTTGTCAGAAAAGTACTTGCGCTGTAATTGGCACCTCTAATACAAGAACTTATAAATGTCATTCTGCCATGTGAGTCGAGTTGTAAACACGCTGTAGTCACACGTTAATGACCCTTTTCCTTTGCAGGCTGAAATAAAAAGATTCACATTTAATGCATGGTAAATGTTCGCGCTGGTTCTTCAAATTGGTTGCGATCGTTCAGTTTGGACCCGCGGTTTTCAGATAATAAAGATGAACTTGAAAGAAGCTGAAATTCCTCCACTGTGCATAAAAGTCATTTGCCTCCACTTTCAGTAATGTATTTGCCACAGGAGTAGGTTCACACGGAGAAAGAGGCCATTCCCCACATTGGATAATTGGATATAACAAGACTCAGAATCCATTAACTGGAGTGATGAATCCCAGAGAAGAGACAGCTGCCATTATCAAAATCATAACAGCTCAGCAGAGAAATCATCACACAAACTCAATGAGATGGAGAATAGAGTGTTATGGCCACTAAGGGACCACAGGACGGACGGTAATATTTAAAGAGAAACAAGGTAGTGATGGACAGGAGAAAGCAAGTGTCGTACATTTTCATTTGTACATTAAAGTTTTCACAGAGTTTCTCGCATTTCCAACCATTTGTCATGCTATTATAATTTATTGTTTGATTTTGGTTATGAGCAAATATATTCAAGTGGGAGCTTCTTCAATCTTAGGAAAAAAGATCCCCTCAAGCTCAATTCTTTAGAAATATCACAACTGGATGGATGGATGGATGGATGGAGTCATATTTAGCCCACTTAGTATTGTTACGTCAACATTATTGCAGTTATTGTCTTTACACATAATAATTAGTTCACTTGTATTTCATCCACATTTATTTTAAAACCCTTTAACTTTCATTATGTTTCAGTTCTTTTATTTCAATATACTTTGTTTAGAAGTATGAGTATTTTTAAGAGGTCAATTGAATTGAGTGTCTGCTATTGACAATGCCATTAAATACAGTTAAAAGTAACTAATACTTTAGTTCTCAAAAACAGTATTTTGCTTTGAGAATTTCAAGCAGCAATACTTCTTCTTGCAATTGTGATTCATTTCACTTCAGGCAGTCTGACAGTAATTGTACTCGAGTATATGTTTTCTGTACTCTTTCCACTCCTCAAACCTGCACGTTCAAAACCACATTCGAACTGCAAAGACTCAAGAGGAACATAAGCAACCAACATCTATAAGCTTGGCCGCGCCATGTCTTCCTTTATTTCTTGGAGCGCCCCTTTATTTTTATTTTATACATAAACTAACATGAGAAGGTTTTATGATCTCTTCTATGAATGTCGAGGGCCATCAGGAGAATCAGTGATATCAGTGCTGGAGCCATTTCATGCTGCTGGAGAAACCATTAGAGCCACACACTGCTGGAGGTGAGCAGCCATAAAGGGCTCAGGCCTCGATCAATTCACAGTTCAGATTCATTATGAGGCTTCTTTTTTTTTTTTTTTGTCCCTCTTTCTCGACAGAATAAAAAAAGAGAGGCTTGGTATTCTCACGCATATTTATTCAGACTGTATTCTAAAAGCAAGCTTGCACCGTGAACGGCGAATAAGTGAAAAGCATCAGCAAAACAGGTCCAAAAGAACATTTCTGATGTGATTCCAGCTGGTAATGCTGTGGATTGGGCTTTTCGGTTTATTTATTTATTCATCTTATGAAACATGACAAACGATGAGGACATTGATCAAACCTCTAAATAATCGCATCGCCTCCATGACCAAAATGTCTCTCCATTTCTGATGGACATCGCACACATTTATACCCGGCAGCAATTTTTTTTTTAGTCCAAAAGTATGTCACTTGTTTCAGATAGTTCAAACTGCCTCGGCAACCATTATTCAAAAGAAAAACAAGATTTAACTAGTCAGTTTGAAAGTCATAAATTCAGTTCAGATGTTCTCCAGTGTCTCTGATATTTATGATATTTTCAATATGCACGACTTTTCTACAAGCTCAGACAGGTGGTTTGTTGCATCTGTTCTGCAGGTTCGAGGCGAAGTCGCTTCTTTCTATTTGATGCCGTTTCCTTCACAGCGCGTTGTGTGCCGTTTTCTTAATGAGGACTGTGCACATACATTTTAGGATGCCCGTTAAAAACATCACACCTTTCTCTATTTAAAAACCAAGGACCATCATGCAGATGTTCAATACGCAGCCATCAGATGACACAGGTCTCTCGAGTGACTTTTTCTGCAACTGCCAAATCAACAAAATCAATGTTGTGCTTGTAAATAAGCGATTCTCTCCCAGAAACAGACCAGCAGCAGGTAGATGTCAGCATTCTCACCTCGCAGCAAACACTGCTTTTGATTATGGGATTATCAGTCTTACGTCCTTTCTTTCTCGCCCATGGGTTTTCTCTGGGTGCTTGAACTTGTTCTCACACTTCAAAAACATATTTGGAAGGGTTATTGGTGCTTTTAAATTGGTAATAGCTGTGCACTGTCTGCCGCTAAATGTAGGCTCTGTGATGGACTGACGACCTGTCCTTGGTGAGTCGATGTATAGTAACTGTACAAACTGTTGTTCTTATTCAGACAGATTTTTTCCATTGTACTTCTAATATACTGTAATGAAAGTAAATGCAGATGGTTGGGGCCATCGTTGACCCCTTTGAGGGCCACAAGAATTTCTGTCCTCACTTCAAGAGGGTTGGACAGTGTTTTATGAAACTGATATATGATCCTTTTTTTTTTTTTTTTAATATTGGCTTGCCAAATACAAATAATGGAGATGGGTCCGCCTGTGAGCTGTGGACAACCAGTTGCCCGTGTCTGCCATAGTCAGAAGCAATCTTTATGATATAGGTCACGTTTCACAGGCAAACGGAAAGAAAAACACTCATTTTCACACCTACAAGCAATTTATAGCCCCAAATTATCCTCGTGTTTTTTGGGGGGATTGTGTAGATGAGATTACCCAGAGAGAACCCACACATGTACGGGGCCAACATGCAAACTGCACAGAAAAGGTCCCCCAAGTCCAAACTCTGCACTGAGAAGAGAGGACTAACCACAGCTCCTCAGACTTTACAACCCCCACAAACACACACACACACACACACACACACACACACACACACACACACACACACACACACACACACACACACACACACACACACACACACACACACACACACACACACACACACACACACACACACACACACACACACACACACACACACACACACACACACACACACACACACACACACACACACACACACACACACACACACACACACACACACACACACACCTTTCCTGACTGTAATTGCGTCTCTGAGGGAATGCCTCTTTGAAATGAATGTTGTTCTATTAGAGGTACCTCTAATCAACCTGAAACACACACTGCGCCTGTGAAAACATGATCGACGTCCTAAAAACACAAATACACTCACATGTGCAGAATAATAGTGGCTTTTGTATTTGGTATCAAAGAGACCGAGTTAAAGTCTGGGGGCTCCTGTAAACGATGGATGAATTTATTGCTGCGGTCACAAGAATGTCTCCTGTCTCCACTCAGGTGTTGAAAAGTTTCAGACTAATACAGAAACGCACACACATACCCAGTCTGGACCCGGTTGCTATGGCCGCTGCTGCTGGAACAGTAAATGGATTACAGCACTCACAGATAAACCTGTAATATGTCTGGCATTGCGAGCACACAGTTTTATGGTGATTTGGGGCCCAAAAGCAGGACTGTGTCACATTAAATGGCCTTAAGGTGTTAAAACTGACAGTTACACATGTAGGTGTAAATGTTATGGATATGGGGTAAGCGGCTCGAGGATGCATCTTGTCAACAGAAAAAGGAAGCTAAAGTTTAAAAAGATAGCTCCCAAGTCAGATACACTTTATTGTGCCTTGTCATTTTAGTGGGAAACAACAACAATCTAGGTTATAAGGATATGTTAATAGCCTGTGCTACGTAAGATTCGAGGTTTGTTAAGGTTTAGGTAATGGTTTAGATTAACATTACCAGGACATATGTTCACGTTTACAGTGAATCTGGGGAAACAACTAGAAGTCACTGCAACACGCGTGTGCGTGTGCGCACATGCTTGTTTGTGTGGCATCGTTGGAGGCCAGTAACAGTAGGCCAGCAATGAAATCAGACTGTCTGCATCTCCTTCTGGTGTAATTTTCTTTAAATAGCGGTGATGTAATGTAAGCGGTGCAGTGTTGCTTGCGGCTGTGGGCAGCAGCGGTCCACAGCATCCATGCCGTGTTTGTCTAGTAAGGGAACACTGCTGAGGGTGGTGGAGGACGGCCAACAGTGGCTGATGATAATAGAGAGGAAGTGGACGTGGTGGGTTCAATCACACAGTCTGTGAGAAGAACATAATGTCTCCATTTTGACTGATGCTGCCACTCTGCCTGTCGTAGTGTTTACTTCTCTCTTTTTGGACCGCAACTCATTAGTGCTTTTTTCTTAAGGAAGATATTGTAGGTGTCTCATTTGGCTGTCAAGTCCAGAGGTGGGTCTCTTTTTGTCGCCTCTTGTCTCCTCTCCTTCTGACGGAAACAAAAAGTGTTTCTCCGTCTTGTAGCTCATATTCTTATTCAACACAGCGTGCTGAGGAGCCCACAGAGGAAAAAACAGTGTGGCGTTAAACTGAGCCAGTGGTCTGGTCAACGGGAACCACATGTGCTCCTGACAGGACTCTACCGAGTCTCACGCACACACATAAACACACATAAACACACACTGGCACAGTACAGATGCCAGTGCAGTGAAGCTTGTGCCACACAAGAGAGGAAGACCTGTGGTTTTGGCCCGGCACAGTTTGGTTAGGGATCGCTGCCACCGAGTGGGATGAGGTGTTCAGCCACCCAAAGGCTTAGAAGTAAATGTCAGTGAAACTTAGAACATTTCCTCCAGATAATGATCACATATTCTGTATGGAAGTTGATGCAAATTAGGAAAAATGTAAGTAAGAGCAGCTGTTAGCGTCTCGCCTTCATGTACAATCGAACCAGAAACTTGCCGAGTTTTGTGGCGATTACCACAGCTCAATGTGACGGAGCTGTGAGGGGAATGAGGGGAAATGTATGACCCTTGAAAATGCTTCGCTCAATGATACACGGTGGAGGCTATGAAAACATATCTGCTGGGGATGTTGAGGCCACAGTCTCATGACATTTCAATCGAGTTCTTTAGCTGTGACCCTCTACTGCACTTTTTCATTCCAAAATAAAGTCCTGGGGAAGATTCAAATGATGTATTTACACTATGTGTACTGTATCTTTACTATTTGGTCTCTTGAAGCAGGTTTTGCCTGGATGTGGAAAACCTTACTTGAGGACATGACTTTCGAGGGTTTCTGGTATTGAACAAAACTCTATTTGATGCATTTTAGAAAAAACCCACAAAAAACAGGAAGTGCACATGTTCCATAAAACCCTTGCTCCTTTTCCCACTAACAAGATCATTTACTTTGACATGGTACTGTGGCATAGAAACGGTGTAGATTCACACACAGCATAACTAATGGAACCTTTTGGCCTTTATAAAAGCTAAATTAAAAAGTACCATTTCAGACGCAAAGATGATTTTATCTCCTAGAGTCAAATGTCAGGATTTGTTAAGCATGATTGATTACAGATGATAATGATGATGATAATACTTGGAAAAAGTCCTCATATCTGCATTAACAATATGTTAATACAGATATTAACCTTGCATACTAACCATGCAGATATTAACTTGCGTGGATGACTTCCTCTTTCATATGAAAACATTGACCATATGTTAATGCAGTGGGCAGCCATATTGCAGCACCCCGGGGAGTTGATGGGGATGTTGCTCAAGGAGCCATAGTAGTGACCCGTCCACTGTGTGGCTCGAACCAGCAAACTCCTGCATTTCAGCTCTGCTTCTTTAACCACGGGGCCACCACTGCCCCAAAAACCTTTGCGGAAGAAGTTGATTTTCATGAGACCAGTTACAATAAAACCTTTAAAAAAAAAATTCCATTTAACAGAAGTTATTTTATCAAATAGTTCTCCAGGGATCACAAATGTTTTGTGGACCAGCACTGACTAGTTCGCCAACTTAATATTCTCAGGGTTGTTATTTTTACGCTTAAAAGTAACTCTAAAGTTAATATAATGCTGAAACCTTCCTAGTCATCCCTGCTTTCTACCGATTTTACATTCAAATCTACGACACCGTGACCTTAACCTAATCAAATCTGGAGAGTGTGAGCAATACAGCGAGGATGTTCATGACACCGGGTTTTGTTGTGTAATATTGTCGCCATTTTATTTTAACACAGAAATTCAGTTCGAGAAATAATTTCTCACTTTTCATTTCAGTTCATCGGTTCATGCTCTTAACCATTCAGTTAAAGAAAATTTTAAATTATATCGGAACAACCTGTCGATTCGAAGACAGTTCAAGAAGAATTACAACCGAACCACTGAAGGCTGTGGTCAAAAAAACTCCCAACGGTGTTGATGGAAAAACTAAACACAGTATTATTTGTCTACAATGAAGCACAGGTGTGGACTGGGTCCTCAGCAGTTGCACAATGCAGAGACTCCATGTCAGTTCAGATTTCTTTGTCACTTTTTGTTGGATGAATGTTACACCGTCAGTGCCAAACACTTGTGTGCATGACTTCATCTTGCATAAGAAAGAAAATTGCACCGTCTGAGCGTCGTGTATATTTTGTGGTTTGTCCGAGCAAACATCCACAAATGAAAAACAATTTGCAGCTGTGTTATTCTAGCCGGTGGAAAACAAACCGTGTTTGACAGATAATGAAATGATTCATGGAAAAGTCTGTCTGAGACGTGAAATAAATAAATTTCATGGTCAGTAATAATGATTGCAGTTGTCGGCTCCCGAGGATTGTGAACCCAGTCATGTTTGTTGGGTGTTTGGTTGAAGATGGCTGCAAATCAGTTTATCTTGTAGTGCAGAGCGTCTAATAAAACTGATAAATGGTGGTCTACGTGAGGTTTTGCTTTATATACCCTCACTGTGAATAAACATTTCAATTGTTTTCTTCTCTATGCTTAATGTTGTGACTGAAAATATTCCAGTTCCCATTTGTGTGGAAGCATTTCGTCGCATCATGGCTATATTTAATCTCGTTTAACACAAGGGTCCAGTGCTAGTTATGGAGTACGGCTTGTAAGAAAATGGATGAAAACACACAACTTCAATCACAACTCACATATTCAGCATAGAAAATGTAACCACTGTGCAGTGTCTGGTGCCTCCAGTTTAACGATCCACAGAAACAAGCTACTGAAAGCATAACGGCACAGCGAGTGCAACTGCCATAACATCATGCTGGAATGCTGTTTATTTGCAGTGGCTTTTATTTATAGCAATAAAAGCTGATGAAGTGGGTCGTGACCATAGAAATTTGGACCGCTCAGCGGAAGGAGACGGACTCATGGAGTTAGCCCCGTGCAGAAAGTACGCAAGAAAAAAATAAAATACTTCAACATTGGAGGGCATAAAAAAACAGACACATGACATCATGAGATCTGAACGGTAGAAGATGTGCAAACCTTAGTGATGGCGAGAGCGCACGCCTGTCCCCAAATCTCCGTCAGCTGCTGTAGTCCAAACTTGTAGTCCCTCAGTAGCTCCGTCTCAATGGCTGCAGCCTCCCCTTTACTGACAGACACAAGACAAGACAAAGTGTTGGTGACATACTTAAATGACTTTATATCAAATCCCAACGGCATTATGATCGTACTTATGTGAGGTGAGTTTTGTTTTGAGTTGTGGGGGAGTCGTTTTGACTTCAAATGCATGTTGTTCACCTCCTTTACTGCCAACTACACTTGTTACAGTTTGTTCTTTCTCCTGTTTTGAGTTAATAAAAAAAACAAAAACATTCATCCAGCACTCCTTTATACTTGCTTTATCCCGTTTAGAGTCACAGGGAGCTGGAGCCAATCCAAGCTGACACTGAATGAAAGGCAGGGAACACTGTGGACAGGTCGCCAATTATTCACAGAGCTCAGAAAATTACCGACAGACGCACACATTCACGCTTTGGGGCAATTCTGAGCAATCACTCAACGTAACATGCATGTCCTTGAATTGTTCTGCCTGCACACCACATGCAGTGACAACATGCAAACTCAACACAGAAAGGCAGAGTCCACAACGGAAGCAGGCCTCATAATGCACTTTTCTCAAATCTAAGAAAAATTATTAAAAAAAAAAAAAAAGCACACGTCTATCTGCTCCGTTTTTCAATATCCAATACGTAATGAAACAAATGTTTTTGAAAAAGAATGATGCGCCGTATAATTTCCTAACAAAGAGGGGCTTTTAGGAGAGTGCGAACGTTGTCTACTTTCAGGTATGCTTGAACGGGTGTCAATTATCTGTCGAAAGAACACGACGGGCATCGAGGTTTGTAGGTGTTAAACGGGGAGGTTTCTTCCAGGAAGCATGAACATGAAACTTGTGAAAGGACATGAGATCGATAAAAGTAGCAGTGGTCAGGCAGGTGGCAGAGAAGACGCTTATACAACCTCACAATGATGCATTTGTCAATATTTTCTCGTGCTCATGCATGTTCCCCCTGAACTGATTGCTGTGTTGCCTTCCCCTCCGGCTGCTCGCTGCATGTTGACAACGTGACTAATGCTGCTGTATTGAAGCCTGCTGGTGCCGCTTTTAGCACAGAGGTGTGTGTGTGTGTGTGTGTGTGTGTCAAATGTAGTGAGGAAGGCGCAGCAGTGAGCAGGTGACACTGCCAGTGACACAGCTGCTACAGCACCGACATCTATTCTTCAAAGGACGAG
This sequence comes from Lipophrys pholis, assembly GCF_963383615.2. Lineage (NCBI taxonomy): Eukaryota > Metazoa > Chordata > Actinopteri > Blenniiformes > Blenniidae > Lipophrys > Lipophrys pholis. The sequence continues at coordinate 10,455,746 of NC_137640.1, read as the reverse complement.
GATCAGGAACAATTCAAGTGAAATCATGAACATTTAAGGTCCACCTTCATGATGTGAGATCAGGCTCTGCGAAATAGAACCTATACCTTTTACTCTACAGACACCTGGTGGTCCTCACCAGTACTACAGCTCAAACAGAAAGTTGATGGAAAGATCCCTCTCAGGTGGAAACACAGCTCAATTATTTTTTTTTGCCTCATTTCAGAATGTATTTTTAAGTAGGACTCCAACATAATAAAAAAATCTATTTGTTTTCCATTTCAAAGTCACTCACCACATTACAAAGGTTCACTACGAACACTTGCAAGCCATTAATCACATGAGGATCGAAGTCTGAAAATGTTACCTAATCAAAAGTGGCTTAACAAGGTCTCCTGACTCAACTTTCACACCCATACCTGCCAAGAGATCCGGAGCTAATCGTCTGAGTGGAGGCAACTGCTGTGGGTGAGTGCATTTCTTTGCATTCCATCGTTTGTATTTTGTCTTGCTACGCCGTGTGTTTAAATAAAAAAAAACCTGGTGAACCTGCAGAAAAAATTGAAAATGTGACACGATCATCAGCTCTACAGTAAGATTAACCACTATATACTAGAGATCTTTGATATTTATCCTTTATTATGCATTAGTGTTTTCAAGAATCTGCTTTAAATTGAGTTGCTGAAATCAAAAGACGTCACTGATTTTTTAGAAAATATAAATACTCAATAATATTCAACAACTGTTTTTCTGCATTGTAATAATAAAGAATCATCCATGTCTGTCAACTGTTCAATCCCATCTAGTTTCTGGGTTAAAATTCTAGCAAATTCCAGATGAAGTCTCCATGATGTCTCCATTTGTTTTTGTTTGGGATTTTTTTTCAGGCTGAAAAATTATAATACAAACATCTGAATCACTGTTTATCTCTATTCTTTCATCAATTCTCTGTGTTTGTGTCTGAATGATTTTCGCGTATCTATGAAGAAAAATGCACTCACAAAGATCATTTTGTGCCTGTCGTCTCTGTTCCCTGTGCACGGTGCGGCCAATAATAGGCCTGCTTGTGCACCTTTATGTTCTCAGAAGACACAGCAGTGTGTGTGTGCGTGTTCACTTGTATTTCCGTAAGCCAGTGTATCCAAGTGGGGTTTCTGGCATTTACCTGTGCCAGTGGAGCGGCAGCAGCTGTCACCCACGGCTCACCTCAGGGAAGTTTCCTGAGTCACTGTGACAAGTTGATCTTTGGAAAGTTCACCTCAGTCCACAGGGTCCTCTCTGTGTTCTGCTGTACCAGACCGCAACATGGGGCTTCTTAACAGTTTTCCTGATCCAAATTGATTCTGCACAAGGATGGGCTAAGTTATGCATTTCTCTTTAAAACAGAAAGGAATACATAATTTAATATGTGTAAAATATAGGTGATGGTGTTAACAGGGGCAGGACTCTCAGCACAGGATGGGTAAGGTCCCAGGTAATTACTATTGATCTTCAGCATTACAGACAGAACAAAGTGCTGTGGGTATTCAGCTCAACAGCTGCTGGCTTGAGCCAAGAGGCTCTACCACGAGGGAGCGGTACACAGCGTACAAGACCAACAGATGGATGCCACACGCTGCCAGTCTTTTTAATATTCAGGATTGATCACGCTTACGGTAATTCCGAAACAAGTACAGTATATATTTACTTCAAATGACAAGAATCCATCAGAAAACCTTTTTTTTTTTTTTTTTTTTTTATAAAAGATTATGTTATTTCTAAATTGTACAAAGGTGAATATGAATATATGTGTGATGGAGGAGGTACAGTGCAGTGTGTCTACAGGAAAACAAAAAACGAATTGCCTGTTGAGTATTAGCTTCTGTTGCACATGCAGCCACAGTGGTTCGCCATCCAGCAGCCCGGAGGGACCGAGTTGATTTCCCCATGCGTGTGACGTTCTCCTGCTGTGTCGCACCCTCACTGTAGCGCTGCTTAACTATGATCGCAAATCTGTGTAATGAGTCTGTTTACCTTACACATGAGATAACATAAAATGAAACTTTAATAGCCCCCGTAGGGGATTTGGGACTGTGCTGCAACAAACCACAAAAGCATGTGCCAAGTAGATTAATATATTAATTGATTGTAATCATTTAAATAGCAATGGAAATGAGAGATTTCTCAGAAACAAAAAAAACCCTGGTGTTGAGAAGAGTGCTGCAAATACAAAAACTCAACATTAAAGCTATGTATATCGATGCCTTTTTGTTCCAAGAGACAATCATTTAAAAGTGTGATAAAGTAATAATCAAAGTAAATAAACTGTTAAAAAAAAACAAAAAAAAACAAGCTCGTTTAGTTTTACAGCAGTAATAGTACAAGCAGAACATACCTGCATCATAAATTTACCCGGTTATACCGGCCAATCAAACATCATTATTCTCCCGTGTCTCCTGCTGCGGAGCGTCTTTGTGTAATTTGTGTGACGAATATTCTCCTTAATCTCTGAAGGGCTTCTTTTCTGTTCAAGCTGCACAGGACTGAAATAGCCACATTTCACCACCTCCTCCCTCTCAGCTTGCCTAATTTCCACCTTTCCAGGGTGAGCTGCTGGCGAGATAAAAAAGCTTGATTAAAATAACTCAAAGTAGTCTACAAGCACCAACTCTCTACTCTCCGAGCAGAGCGCTCTGTCGAAGGGAAAAGCAAGTGGAACACAGACAATGTGTGTTTGATATCACCAAAATATCAAACTTGCACAATTGGGAATATAAGAATATAGCTTTTGGGGTGTTGTTTTATTTTGTTTGGAGTTTTTCTTTTCCTCATGAACGTTAACCCACACTGCCCTACTCCTGGGCCTTTGGGCTTTTCTGGTCTGTAGTTAGAAGCTCATTGTTACAAATTGAGCTGAATTTCAGTCATTTTTTCTCTGTTCTGCTCAGTTAATTGATACAATTCATCACCGTGGTGTAGGTCTGAAGACAAAAAAAATTACGTCTAAAGACATTTCCTGCAGGGTCACAGTAACAACAACAAAAAAATTAAAAAACTACTACTCACTCAACTACTATGATATCAGAGAGCATCACACAACTGTAAAAATCATTAAATACACTACTGTAAATGTTAGAACAAGAATACAGCAAACACTATAATACTGTAACCATCACACTACCTTAAAACCGCATTAAAAAATTAGATCTCAGACAATAAAACACTGTTAAAAATCATATTCAACAAATATTTACATTTATAAGCTAAAGTGTAGGTTTCGGATGCTTAACTTGTTTCAACGTCACAAATCTGTCCACACTTTTGAGTTTCTACATTTATCCAGATTTACTTTAGTATGAGATTTCTTCACACGATAGAAATTATACATTTTTCCCCATAACATTGCACACTTCAAGCATCGAGAAGGTTTGAGGCCAAACTGATAAGAGCATGACACATAGAGTTGACAGTCGTTTTGTGCATCTATCAGTGGGTTTGACACAAGACAGACTCAAAAAAGACATAACTGAGATTCAAGATACACCTGAAGTGAAAAGATAAAAAGTGGACACCTATTGAATGTGACGTATGTGAAGATGAAGTACCGACATGGCTGAAGAGTGAACCAGAGGACACCGACATAAGGATAATTCATGAGCAAGATATTCACCTAAACATGGCTTCCTCTTATAAAAAAAATTGATGAAAAAGTCAGCGGAATGAACAGAATTGTTGGCAGAAAATGTTCTCAAGAGCTGGAGTCTTTAATCGGAGAGCATTAGCTATATGGAGCCGAGATGCCAAACATGTGACTCACCAACTGTTTCGATCGTGTCTGTACTGATAATCTTGGAAAGTGTAAACATTGCAAAGAAAACAATTTCTGAATGAGAGTTACTGCGGTTTCGAATTCATTCAACGAGACGAGAAGAAGACGCAACAACACTGAGCCAAGAGATCAGCTAAGCATCTGTTTGCTATAGCATGAGCATCAAAAGCTGGGCGGGCCAATTTGTACAGAGCAACGACTGCAGCGATCCGGTCGAACCTGGAGGGAAACGACGTCCAGATCTCTGTGCAGATTTGCCAGATGAAACACAAAGTCGAGTCGTCCGTAACATGTTTGGACGCAGGAAAATTCATATAGACAATTACAGGCTGCAGACACGGAACATTCCACTGTATTGTGCACCTGGAGGCAAAATGTTCATCCCTCCGTCTTTTATATTGCTTTCTTCAGTCATTTATTTGGTCATTCCCAGCTGACTCAGGTGAAGGGTGAGGACACGTCACTAATTCGTCAGAGGACAAACACAGAGAGAGACGCTCACGTTCACGTCTATGGGTAATTTAGAACTATTTGCCTCAAATGTGTGCCAGACTGTGGGAGGATATTAGATTACATGCATAGAAACCAACACACAAACATATAAAAGTCCCCAACCCGGACTTCAACCGGGGACATTCTCACTATGAGGTGGGAACGCGAACCACGACACCACTGCCTGGCTCCACATGATGTTTTTCCTTACAAATTTCAACGTATTCAGGTTTTGTGAAGGTCGATATTTAATAAAATATAGACTTTTTCTTTATGTACTCCTCTTTGCACAAACAGATTAAAACATGTGAGAGCTTGTCAATCACAGGTTACGATCATTTTACTCTTGTGGACCATTTAAGATCAAACTGGGCTGGCAAGATCAGTTTAAGACCCTTACATTACAACTTCTTTCATCTGTAGTGATACTCCAGTGATGCAATTTACCACCTCCTATTTTTTATTTTTTTTAATAATCCCCATTATCATACTTGTGGGTGCATAAAAGCTGTGTCACCAACTTTTACACTGTGTCTGACTCGTGAGCAGCAGTGACACCACATGAAAGTGATTGCACATTTAATGTAGTGTAATCAACTGAACTGCACCCGCGAGTGGAAGGACATGTGCATGAGGGGGGACGGCTCCGGATGGGTAATAATTAGTCAGACTCTTGCCGTGAAGAGAGCAGAGAGAAAGTGAAATAATAAAAAGGGACTGTTCATTAGTTTCGCAGTCTGTGTTTCTCACGAGTTTTTGCCCATGATCTGTCTGCCTCCTGCTCCATCGACGACTCAGCAGCCATTCGTGACGCTCCGACATGAAAAATGTTGACAAGAAGACCACTACTCTTTGATGTCTCTCTCGGCCCTGTTTAGATTAATAATCTGACATTTCCATACAAATGAACGCCTATTCTTGATGGTCTGCCACAGGTTGTAGCACAGGGTGACGATTCCACCTGAGAACCGTAAAAGCTTTTGTGCTTTTCATTGTTATGCAAACGAGGTTTCTCCGGAAGAAGAGGAGTCGACAACTGGTGGAAAAACCAAAGAAAATGAAATAGTGGAGTATTCTCTGAATAACAAGTAAGTTCTCACAGAAAAGTTTTCTCTGCATGACCTTTAAAAACACACATCTTGGGATTAAAAGAAAAGAAAAACGTGTAGCCTAAATATATCAATCTAATGTACCGGACTTAGTTTTTTTTAATCAGCTATCTTGGCTTTTTTTTCTTTTTTTAAATTGGGCATCGGATTGTGTATATTCAAAATATTACTATCAATACTTTAGTGACGTTTTCGGCAAACATTTGCATCTGGGTGCTCTCATGGGTTACTCACAGGAAAACTGTCGATGTATGAATTTGGCCATCGTAGTTCGGTATACAAAAAAGCTTGCGTCTTGCTAATAGGTAGGGATGAAGAGATTAAATATTTAAAAGCAACAGCACACAATCAAAAGCTTCAAGTGTACAAAGTGTCTACTTGCCGACATTTTCTTTTGGTCAACACATTTCTCCTTGTGACAGTAAGCATGAAGGTATTATTGAGATCAGATTAGTACAAGTGCATCATGAGTGTGTCAGCGCCATGTTAGTGCTTCTGCTGGAGCTGAAACTGGTTTGAAATAATCAACAGCACAAAGAAACATATATATATATATATATATATATATATATATATATGTGTTGTTGTTTTTTTTTGTAACATTATTCTGTACCTAAGTACAAAAATATCAAGTGAAAATTGTACTTAGTTGCTTTCTTTATTTACATTTTTATTATTCTGACAAAATATCATACACGGGCAACTGTAAATATTTCTTCCAAAATGTGTGACAACAAAATACCTTATATATCAGCCATCTTTCTTGATAATGAAATTGAAGTGTGTTAATAGCACCAAAGTTATTGAAAATTCCAAAATCCTCGTATAACATTTTCAGCAAAGGCAATAATGTATGGAAATGCCAAACCAACACGAGGGATATTGAATCCTTGGCTTCCAGTAAGGCTTCAAGGCTCTTAAAATTGGTCATCTATATGTGCAATGCATCTAGCATAGATGAATCATACTTAATGAATCTGCTAAGTCTGCTGAATTATACACATCAATCAATACTCTATGAATTGCAAAGTGAGTGGAAAGGCTGCAGGACTGTGTGGGAGGCTGATACGGGTTTCTCTTTCATTTCAGTCAATTGTTTTAATACATGTTTGAGCTATTCTATGTATCTAAAAATAGATATGAAAAACAAGATTTCATATAACCGTATGCTGTTCTAGTGGTTCCCACTAAACCGGGAATCTTTTCCACTGTGTTTTTCCTTTGTTTCACTTCCATCCGCCACTCAGGGGCACCTCCCTCAGTCACTGCTCTGCTCGTTGATCTTCAGCGTTGCTTATCTCGCCTTATCAGTCACTCCAGTTTACAGTTTTTCATTTTCTTTCTCTGAATTATCTTCTTCTGCCACTCCCAGCCTCCCAATCCACCAGCCTCCGTCTCTCTCCATCCCTGCTGCTCTGATGAAGGTTCACTGAACCAGAGTGATGGCAGATGGACGAGTGGCAGTAACAGCCAAAGACGAGAGAAAATACTAAGCGAGCACTTGGGAGAGGAAGCACCCTGGTCAAATTAATACTGTGTGGTTTGTTTTTTTTTATTGTTTTTTTTTTTTATTTACAGGTTTTTGAGCAGAAAAGAGCTCTCAGAGCAAAAGGCATAGGATGAGCTTTGGATTCATTCTAACACATTTCAAGTCTCACTTTTATCCCTACCCCGACTATAACCTCATTAGATATTCAACCTTGTTCCAGATAAAAGGTTTGGGTGATAATTGTGTTCTGGTGCTGATGGGCAGTCATGTTCATATTCTGCTAGGCATTGAAGCAGCTCGTACTTGGTTTCTAAAGTCTCCATGGCAATTATACCTAGATTGTGGGTGGGCTTTCCCAGGCGTAAATCTGTATCTGATTTAACACGCATCATCTCACGACACCTTTCATCATCTCCAACACCTCCTGGAGTGAGCCTCCAGGAAGTCCCTCAGCATCCAGCTAAGAGATGATGTAAAGGGTGAAACTGACAGGGGGGAGGGCAGGAGAGCAGTGCAGGGAGGTTCAGACTGAAAGAGCCTAAACTTAAGTACACAGATATACTTTTGTTCATAAATATGAGTGTGAAATTGGATACTGTTTTTTATTTTTTAAAACCTCTGAATACGAACATCAACAGTGAAGAGTGTCACTGGATTTATGGTCGCCTGCCTATATGAAGGACGGTGTTTCAGTCCGCCCTCTCACCCTATCAATGTGTTGAAGTGCCTCTGGGCAAGAAACTGAACAGCAACACGCCCCTAATTGTGGGCAAGTTGAGCCCCTTGCATGGCAGCCATGGCCATTATTGTGTGAGTGTGAACTAATAGGCGCATGTGAGGAATCATGTGTTGAGACTGCTCAGGATGGAAAATGTGCTGCACTGGGAGAGTCCATTTTCAATTCACATGATGGTTTACCCTACTTTTGACTTTGAAGTAAAAAATGTCATGATTTGGTCCAAATAAAACCAACCACTTTATTTTGTGTATGCAGACCTTTAAAATCCAATGCATGCTGTGATTTAATGCTGAAGCACAAAATATATTACGTTACAAGTGTTTTTTGAATTTTAATTTATCAACAACACACTTCACAGAATGTTTCAGAAAATGTCTCGCATTTACTGGGTCCGTACAGAGTGAAGATGATAAGTGTTAAAATAGATCATTTTTGGAATAGCAAACATTTGCGCCCATGTTATGAAATGGTCTGGACAGACTTGTTTTTGCACCTTGAGCAACATTAAAAAAAAAAAAAAAAAAGGGATTGGCTGTGATATCGCAAGATAAATCTTTTTTTTTTTTAACTAATTTATTTAATTAAGAATAAAACAAACACAATATAGCAAAACTAAACACGCATTACATTATTAACATCAACATGCAAAAGGTACAGTATTGTCTGGTAGGACTGCACGGGGGAGGAAGGAAAGACACGACCACAATAGAGAGATGGAAGGTCTTACAGTGACATTTGAATTTGGTAAAAAAAAAACTACATAGTGCAGCTGTGATACATTCGCAGGTCATAGATTCTTCAACTAGAAAATGACCCCAAACACAAAGCTAAAAGTGTCTAAGAACACCTGAGAGTGTGTGTGGAATGGCTTTCTTTGAACTCTGATCTGAAACACCACAAACTTACAGAATGAAGAAGACACAGATCAAAACCTGAGACAAATGGATTAGTTTACTCAGAGAGTGGACTAAACTACCACCTGGCAAGCAAAGAGGTCCCACAAAGAGGAGCTACAAAGCCGGTACGTTTTGAAAATAAATTGTCTTCAGAGGTCTTAGATTGATCAACTGAGTCAATGTTTTTACGATAAAGACAATTGGCTAAATCAAAATGTCTGACTTCTATCTAATATAAAACAGAGAAAATGTAATTGTTTTTGTCAGCTTCAAGTGATCCCTTGGAGGATTGTCAAGATCTGTAGTAACATCACCAGCAGCCAAAAACACAAGTGAGCGTGAGTCAGTGAAAGGCGTCATCGCCTTTTAACAGCCCTCGTACGACTGCTGCAAGCTCACAGACACAGTCAGTGCTTCTCTTTACATTTTGATGGGTGAGGAGATCAGGTGCAATGGCGGTGTGGGCGTCTTGTGAACGGCCTCAGCTGGCAGATGGGAGCTGGCCCTGTGCCTCCATATGGTCCCATTCTAACTGCTCAGCATGAGCATGACATGCTGTTCAATTTTTATCAAATCAGGATGTCGCGTCTCCTTCAGGCAATAATCTAGGACGGACTGCATGTAATGCGTGTGTGAGAGAGGCGCGTGCACACAATAACTCCAGTCGCATCTTTTTTTTTTTTTTTTTTTTCTTTTTTTTTTAAATCAGACCTAATCAGTTTAGCTGTCCGCTCATGTTCCGGTACAAAGAGACAGACATTTTTTTTTAGAAAAATCCCAATCAGTGGCTCCTGCGTTTTGCTCACGACTCATTTCATCGAACAGGAGCCATGGACCTTCAGGCAAAAGCAATAAACATAAATAACATTTACCTAAAGCCGCAGGTGTTAGACAGCTCGTTTCTGTGTTATACGTTTAAAGATGTGTAGCAGTCGGTGGGAGGACGTGTTTTTATTACTGTTATGTAGACCGCAATCTGTTTGGATATTCACTTTATAGGGATTTGTCGTCCATTTAAAAAAAAAAAGAAAAAAGAATCTTTGTAAGTAAACATAGTTACCTTTAAATAATTGTAATTATTAGGTTAAAAAATAAATTTTAACACCAGACTAAAGTTAGAGTTATGCCGTGGTTAGTGTGAGGATTCTAGTCATACACGAGGTTACATTACATCGGAATTTAAGTCAAAGTTAATACAAAGATATGGGAATATGAAACAAGTGAGCCATATGGACAATAAGGTGGTTTTGTGAGAAGACAAGCTTTAAGCTTAGGATAAGGTTAAGGATCAGAGCTAGAGGTAGTTTAAAGTCAGGTATTAGAGCAGAACATGTAAGTGTGTGTGAGCACATGTGTGTGTGTGTGTGTGTGTGTCACCCATGTCATCATGAGGGCCCAACATTTTGGGGGCCATAAGGGAAATCATTCCATGTGATTAATGGTAAACAATATCACTGGAATAATTTCAAGGTAATGGTCTGCAGAAAATGAATGTATGACTGTTCAGCAACATAAGCCGTGCATGTGTGTGTGTGTGTGTGTGTGTGTGTCCTGTCCACTCAACGGTTGATAATTAGATGTGATTTTATTTTAGCATGCGATCATATAGGGAGAAGGGCAGTTATCTAGAAGGATGAACTCACAGACATTCACCTGCTGCACAGATGCACTGAGGCACAACTTGACATAAAAAGCACAAGACGTATATATGCACTGACACACCCGTGTGCTCACGGGTCGCACCATCCAATGCCCTCAGAGTGGTTTGCAATCCATTCTCCTTTTTGTCCAGATTATCCATTAACGGCCTCTGCCTTAGCTTTGGACCCAGCCACATCACTTTCAGGCCAAAAGCCATCGGGAGGATGGGGTTGTCACAACTCATTCATTTCCAATCATGCACAGTTTTGTCCTCCAGGTAATCGAGGAAGAGCGCACAATGGCTAACACGTTTAGAAGGGGGCTAGTCAGGAGAGGCTCAGCCTCCGACTTATGCCTGTTGCCGAGTGACCTGAAGTTTAACAGCGCCACTGTCTCAGTTGCCCTAAGCTTGTCTTCGAATTCAATCTGGGTGCAGTCTTATAGGAGTGCTTCCCTCTGACCCAGTTTGAACTCGACAGCGCACGTATTAGATCCAAACCTCAACTAATATCTAAGACCAAAATGTAGATTTTCTTTTTTTTTTTTTCAGCTCAATACATTGAAAACTAGCATGGACTGATGGCAGCTCGTATCATATAAAGATGACCTAATTCCAGTCCCTTGTGTGCCCCTAACGCACAGTCCCAATGCCATAGCAACCGCTGCCAAACTATACATAGCATCGCATACATGGAAAAAAAATTTTTTCACAATCCTTCATATGTCTGATATTACTTTTATGGAATAGTTCATCCTTTATGCGAATGTGCCAGTCCACTGTAACATCAGTTACAATAGGCTCCTTTCAAGAGCAGCCTGTTCACATGAGCACATGATTTGACCCACTTTGCAGAAGGTTTTAACCAAGAATATATGGAAGATGCACTGAAAGAAAAATCCTCAATTTTACAATTGTTCCTTATTTTATAGAAGCAATCATCTGAATATTATATTGATGGGGGCGACATTTCAGGGTTTGCACTGGGGAGTAGCGGTTCATGCTCTCACTTCACAAACAGATAATAGGTTTGGCCCAGTTTGGGGGCTTTTCTGTGTGTGGAGTTTTCATGTTTCCCCGTGCATGTGAGGGTTTTCTTCAGGTCACGCTCTGGTTTCTTCTCTCAGTTCAAAAACGTGAATTTGACATTAACGGGTGAGTTTGAATTGCTCATAAGTATGAATGCGAGACTGTGATTGTCTGTCTCTCCGTTTCTGCCCTGTGATTGACAGGTGACCTGTCCAGGGTGCACGTTGCCTTCACCCATCGTCAGCAGCTAATATTAAAACTAAAAAGTGCACGTCATTAAAAGGATCTGGTTATCACAGAGAGATTGTTTATGCTTTAATGACACTAGGGATTCACCTGAAAACGAAAAGCCTCTTAGTGAAGTACACTCAGGAAGGATCTTAGAAACTAGAACAGTCCTTTGTGGGATTTGATGAAGTGTATGAGAAATGCTGCTTTCCAAGGACGAATCACTGAAATGGTGAAAAACACATCATTGCAATAGTTTCCACGCTGATTATGGCACTCAAATGTTTTTTTTGCCACTTCTGGTGGACGCAAAAATACAAATAACACCACTAACTAGAGCAAAGAGCCCGATACTGAGAAAGACTGGCTTTTCAAACCAGACTATTGTTCTGCTCGTATTTGTGTAATATTCGTACAGTTTATTCAGCTAGATTTTCCTTCATTGTTGTATTGTGGGCTGAACTCACAATACAGCAAAACTCAGTATTACAGAAACAAAAACACAGAACTATGAGACAGTCGCTGAGGTTTATTCATTTTTTGTTAGACATAACTGTATTATAAGCTCTCACAATATTGACAACGTGTCCGAAATGTCCACAACACAGCGTAGAGCAGAAAGGACTCCATGCTGGGCTGCAATAAAATGTGGAAAGCCACTGTAAGTGAGAAGTCTAAACTATTATAGTAATATAACAAAAATTAATGGGTAGATGGTGAGGGCAGGGAGAGGCAGACAGGGAGAACAGAGGGAGAGAAAGTGACACAGTATAATTAGAACGGCCGCCACCGGCTGCACAGAGACACAAAGGAACAACTCAGACTAATAAAGCCCTGCCATGAAGAGGGCAATCTTTCGGCAGCCCCCTGTGCTCTGTGCGACTGAATAAACACTTTTCCTCTGGCTGCAAACCGCAAGCACCATAACTCGCTGAAGCGATTTGAGCCGGTGTTTAATCAGCATCAGCCATCTATCATTACAAGGACTAATGCAACTGGGAGTGGATCGGACCACTGTAACTACCATAAGAAGAAACACTTGTGGTTTCGTTGTTTCATAAGACTGTGCATGGTGCCACAAGGCTTCTGTCTGGGCGTCTGCCGGACACAGAGAAGCAGAGTGGGGAAAATATCGCAACGATAACAAACGTGGAGGGAAAAGATCGAGGATAGATGCTGAATATATGTGCAAATTGAAAATGTGTGCACATTTACTTATATCTTATTACGGATATGCAAGAGGGAAAGATTAGCGAAGAGTATGATGTATATTTATCACGAGAAAAAAAAGAGGAAATTTCATGTGACTGCAATCACTGCATTGTCATACCCCTTTGCCCTGCCTTCTATATGATGTATTTTACTGTCATTTTCCCAATTGCCTAATTCTTGTAGATTTTAAGATACTATCGATGACTGATGAAATAGAATGAATTTTTGACTACTACAATGTTTTATGGTGATCAGACTTCTGTAGATGATTTAGAAGGAACACAGAGAAGCATTAAGTCCAACAATCCATCCCAAACGATGGCGGCAAAAACCCGATATCCGACTCAGCGACAGTCAAGAGCCATTATAGAGCACGGAAAACAAACATCAAATAGCCATAAAATACAATTATTCTTAATACTTGTAAGGCGATATGTGCTCTAAATGTGATTTCTGATTGTAATGAAATCAACCAAAGGATCCATTAAATTGTGTGACAAGGGGATGGATGAGCGGAGGAGCAGCGGAGAGCGTGAGGAGGCGGCCCGAGGGAGGCGCTCGGGAGGGAGGTTTCGCGACCCACCTGAGTCCCATCAGGGACTAATTACCTCCCTCCTCTCTCACGGTAGTGTGGCTGGGAGGCATTAAAAGGACGCCTCAGGGGGAGGAGGAATGACAAACGCTAAAGTAAATGTTCAGAAGCAAGCTGACTCCGCGTCTCCATCTTGAATATCTCACACCAAATCTCGTATTCCAAACTGACAAGAGGCGATATGAGAAAGTACGCAAACGTGGCAAACTGCGTAATCCCATAATAAGATGGACTGAGCTTGTGGGGCTGAACACCTTTCCCTCAGTTGTTCTGGCTTTCAAGAGTGAAGTACTTCATTTCATCAATATTATATTCAGTCTTGCCAATTTTGATGTTAAAGGAGACATATCATGCTTTTAAATCCTTCCTTTTTACATATAAATCATACAGTTGTGGTCTATACAACGCGGAACTGCAATGCTTGGGTCTGAATTCCTCATCATTATAGCTCCACAGGCCCCTTTTCAACCCCTTTTCTGATGTGCTTCTGAGAGCAACTCGTTTTGGGGCGGTCTCTTCAAATGCAAATGAGACACTTCATACCCCGCCTCCTCTCCAGGTTGCAGAGGTGACACTCGGTTCAACGTCACCCTGTTCGGCCATCTTTGTAGTTTGATAGAACAGATACAATTATCTAGCGGCGCAGAAACTTTATATTCACACATTATTTACAAAATGTCAACAACGGAAGATTTGTCCATCCAGCCATACATGTTGGAGCCAGAGTCGGACCCGAGATGAAAATGACGATGATGCACCTACAGAACAACGTCTTCATATGGATGTAACGCAATGGTGTGTTACTATATTTACACTAACTTCTCCATCCATGCCCACTACTACAATACTGCCTGTATTACAACGACTATTTAACACAGAAGTTACATTATAATCTAAAACGAGCACACAGCGCTAACATATGAAGACGGTGCAACTGCTAATGCTAACAAAACAATGACAGGGACGTCTTATCATCACACTTTTTAGCGTTATATACAGCTTACCGAAGTGCTCTGTTCGTCGTCTCCATAGATAGAAGGAACTGACCGCTCAATCAGACCAAGTCTTTCGGCAAATCCTTCTTTATACTGGCGGAGGTTGCTGAAGCAGTCGTCCTTAAAGTGCTTCGCGCACACAAAAATGACCTTACCCACAGATGTGGGTACATTTCTGTGAAAAATAAAACTCAACCAGGCACTTCGAAAAGGTTCTGATGCTGGGAGACGGTGTAACGAAGCTTGTGGGTTACTACATCCAACAACCGAACATTTCGACTTATCCTCTCGTAACTTCGGTTGGACTACAAAATCGCAGCGAGAAACAAAAATGGCGGATTGCTCGAAATGTCGATGTCCTAATTTGGCAGTTCCGCTGAGAATACTGTGACGTCATTGTTCAAAAAACGTAATAGAGAATAGAAAAATCGAAACCGATCGCAAAATATGACCAAAACAGAATATAAAGATATCAACGGAGCACCTGAAGAGACTACTTTGAACTTTTCTGTACTTCTAAACACTCTAAATATACAACAAAATGCATTTAAGGGCTAAAAAAGTGGATTTAGCATGATATGTCCCCTTTAAACCATTAAACCATGAAGCAGATGGCACGTTATCAGAACCTCTCCTTCACTGTTGGGGACAATGCTGAAGACACAATTACAAGAAGCGACAAGAGCTTTCAGTTCAAACAGTGCAAAAATAAAAGAAGGAAGAAGAAAAAAACCTATCAAAGCAATACAAAGCATGTCTCGTCTCAACAGTTTTATCACTTCTACCAGTATTTATTATCTTGCTGAGAAACAGTTGGAGAGCAAACAAAGATGTGAATACTTGTCTTGCATTCATCAGGTGAACCCAACAACTGTTCCCAGATAATAAAACACCAGTGCTGTGACTACAGTTCGTTTTACTGCCAGCTCGGTCCATAAAAGTACTACAAATTTAACAGACACGGGACAGGTAATGATATACTAAGGAAGATCACAATAGTCTACTTTAGTACTCTAATGCATCAATGGTCTTAAAGCTTATACTGGATTTACCCTAGTTTTTATTACATCTGCATATGTTTTGTACAAACAGATATGACCCTCATTTGACTATATTGACGTGTGGCCTGAGACTTTTTTTTTTTTTCCGCTCAAGGTAAGATATAGAATAGCTTTATTTATTGTAGATAAACCGAAAAGTTAGCCTTAAGCACCACTTTCCATATGACAAAACGTGAAAGCCGGGACACCGTCAGACCAGTGCAAAAGACAATCAACAACAGCATGACTTGAATTTTACAGAGTGCCCCCTTAAAGGACCGTTCATCCATCCCTCATCCATCTTCACTTTATCGACACTATAAGGCTGCAGAGAAGCTACACCCAGTCCAGCGCAAAGCAAACACAGAGAGATCCACAATCACTTAAACACACAGCCAATTTAGAGTCATCAATTCATCTATCAAGCTCGTCTTTGGATTGGGGCAAGGCAATTACTTTACAACATATGTAATTATGTTCCTTGAGCCACAAAAAAAAAAAAAAAAATGTTAGATTCATTTTTTTAATCGACATAGCATTTATTGCATTGTGTCATCTATGCATGTTATGTCCACTTGACCCACATTGTACTCCGGACCCACATTAACAGTGCTCGTCACTGATGAATGATTATTAAAGTAATTAGTCTTTACCCAATAAACCTGTTGAGACCTTTCAGCAAAAATGTTTGCGTGTTTCCTTTTTTGACTTTTATTGTGCATTTACATGTGCCATCACTTCAGTGACAAATGAAATGCATGACGAGAGCAAAAAGTGTTCCCACACTCACACACGACTTGTAAAATGAATACTATCAAAACACTAAATTGAGAACGCAGAATAGTTGATACTTCATGTATCCTGGTACTAAAGCTGAAAAATTGCTTTTGAAAATACTTTATAATTAACGTTCTACCCTAGACATGCACCAGTCATATCAGTCGTCTCCAGAAGAACAGAGAAACAGCTCAAATGGTATTAAAAGCAGTCTACATAATGTGATGTACACTGTTGATGTCCATCCCCGGACTTCGGAGGCCCTGAAGAGACGTCTGTGGGTCTCGTCTCAGCTCAGCTGGTTTGATCTGGTTAACAAAAGACTAATCTCCTTCCTGCTCACACTTTTTATAGCTGGGTTTTTTTGTAGCTCTGCCAATAAAAGGAGAGATACCCCCGGCAAAGCTAAGAGAGGACAAAAAAAAAAGAAAATGAGAATGATGCTACTGCTGAAAACTCTTCAAGGCTTGCTTTGAACTCTCTTCATGTAAATTGTTCAGTTTCTTCCAACCTAATCATCCTGTGACGAGCGTGCGTGCACCATGAGGACGTGAATGTGTGAGCCATTTTCTTCACAGGGTAAATTCACAACGTTAGACTCTGGGAAGCCATTTCATAACGAAAGGGAAGGTGGGTCAATTGAATGGCAATTAGATACTGAATACACGCAGCATAGAAACACCAGAGAGCATATTAATGAGAAAGCCGTCACTGCCACGGTCTCTCAATGTCTCCCACCCATTTGGCCAGAAGGCTTCACGCCAAGTGATGGTTTGTTTGTGGCGCGAGTGCATCCCCACACCGGTGCATCGAGCGTGCGCATGCACACGCTTGATGCACTCGCTGTTTATAATTGATGAGCACAACAGTAGGGGAAAGCATGAGAGAGATCATGGCGCCATCGAATTGGAACTGGCATTCAGCCGACCTTTGACGACTTCAGAGGCACGTGCGCATACATTTTTACACTCATGAGAAAAAGTGAAATTTGATTATTTCTTAATCAACTGGACATCAGAAAACTGTTACCACTAGTGCTTCACATAAAGCAGACTCCAGATTGATTCTACTATATGGTCTTCGGTGTGAAGTTTTGCATGTTCTCTCTTGTCTGAATGGGTTTCCTCTAAATACTTTAGTTCAAACGCAAAAAAATGGGGGGGGGTGGGGGGTCTACAGACATTGTAGTCTTACTTCAATTTGGACAGCTTTGAGAACTAATGAAATAAATAGGGGTAAAAGTGGATGGGTGTGTGTGTGGATCGATGGATGGTGGCAAAAATGTTCATTTATAGGTCAATGCAGTTTATTGGACACATGTACATTGACAACAGAAATAAGTAGATTGTCTGACTCAAACCATCAGCTTTTGCTCTAGAATTGCTGGGGCACTCACTCCTGGACAACATAGCACGTTTTACAGCTTTTTGTAATTAAATCTTAGAAGATTCATGGTAAATAAAAGTTTTTTTCCTGATGAAAGTTTGTCAGATCAGATTTTGTCTTGACGACACACACTAAGAATAAAAAGATCTGTAGATTCTGAATGTCAGAGTTTTCAAGAAGGCAACTTCCTCCTGCAACATTAAAAAAAAACAATCTGAATAATGAAGTGTCAGAACTTTTTTCCATATGACGATGCGTATTCTCATAGTATTTTCTGTGTGACATCATATTTCATAATGAATGAGAATGATGAAAACCAAGGTTAATCTATTTGCTGCAGTCAATGTTTTATTTTTTTTTTCATTATCAGTTTTCAGTTAAATGCTGGACTTTCCAATCTTGTACAACAAACACCCAATAATTCACACCTTACTTTCCAGGTGTGTGTGTGTGTGTGTGTGTGTGTGTGTGTGTGTGTGTGGTGTGTGTGTACACAATCGTAGGGTGGCAGCTGGTAGGAAAAAATGTGTGAGAGCTGTAACAGACCTACGCCGAGGGCAGCGATGATGACAGTATTCCTGAGAAATGACGATCCAGGTTTTACAACAGACTTGGACAAAACAGGTTAAAGGAATTCTGTTTAATGAAAACGTTAGACCAATGTGATTCCACCTCCGAAATGCGAGACTCTTCTCTCAGTCATGTGGCATTTTACAGTAACACTGACCCACTCCTGTGGCACCAGGTTGGATTGTTGGCGCACACTTTTGTTACAATTGTAGTAACCTAGCGATTTCATCAAATGCTGTTAAAACTCCAGCTGTCGCTCATACTCGGTAGATCCAGGCTCGACCTTGGCACTATCTCTGACTGACAGGTGAATTCCTCTGGTAAAGGTCTGCGTGTGCAGCTGTAACCTTAGGCTACATCCGGCTTTTCCCACCGACTTAGCAGTGTAATGAATGCACATGTGGCATTTCCTATACATTAGAAACAGAATGTCACACAAGCTGTGCAGCCCGAGGAGCCTGGCAGGAGGCTGTGTATGCAAACTGGGGGATTTCGGCACGAGTGCGTGTGAGATTGTGGCAGTCCTAGAACAAACACATTGTGCTTATGCGAGCGTGTGCATCCAGTCAATTTCTCTCACCTCCCTCAAAGATGATTAGGAGGTGAAAGAGCAATAGCAGCAGGAGAAGGAGGTGCAGATGTGTGAGCTGCATGTCGCGAAGATGTGATGTGGAGGAGGAGGAGCTGTCACGCAAAGCCTGGTTCCAGTCACTGCTGGCCTACGCAAATACATTCATCAACTCTGTGTTACTCCATCAATTTATACCAGTATGTCTGGTTGATCACTATTAGACTGACAATGGTTCTTCTCAATAATTCTCACTCGCGGCCCTTTGTACATGTCGATGTAGTGTTAAAAGCTCTGCAGTATATTGTCAATAAAACCATTACTAAGGCACCGTCTTAATGGATTCAACAGTATGCAACATATTTTTTAATTCAATTTAATATTGCATAGTTCTTTAACACTTATCCAACAGCCAGTGGTCACTCGTGATCTTGGCAGTTGTTCACATTTTAATGCAACCAACCAAGACGGCAGAAATTTTCAGATTCATCCAAACATCTAATTAGATTATCTTGATTGAATCTCCGCACTGTAAATTATGTTGACCTTAAATGTACCCTGGAAGGAAGTTATATCATCATAACAGCTTGGTTTGTCTAAAAACCAGTTTGGTCCCATTTTATTCCTCCTCGTCCCCCATTTACCGTCCACTTAATACTTTTGCTGCCGAGTACCAGGATCCTCAAAAGGTAACATATACAATGTCTATTTTACATCAGGACTGTAGGCATACCTGACCAATGAAAACAAGCAGAATAAAAATTAATTTTACAACAGCTTGTTGATAAATCATCGTCAAAGCATAATACAAATTTTCCCAGACTCCCCGATCCGTGACGGAAAAGACAGACTGCAGCATTAGATGACAGCTCTGGTTTGTTTAGGGTTTAGTGTGCTTATCAACATCAGCCGGTTGCCAGTTATAATGAAAAAGGAAAATGATTCAACACCAAGTATTATATATTGAAAACAGCTCATGAACTCAGCTGGATTGTTTCGGTTTCCAATTGATTTGTGCCAAACTCCAGGACAAATTCGAATGCGAGCACAGAAAAAAAACTGAATGAACTTGACAATTTCAATGATCAGAAATGGAGAAAACCACGGAAAAAAAAGAAGTGTCACCCTAAAATGCATTTCTCATTAGAATGCAGCAATGACTGACCGCCTACAGGTGGGATGTGTGTCTGCTGGCTGCCATATCAACGTAGGAGTGGGCGTATTTAGTCTACATGTGAATGCGGGGGGCTACGTACGAACCCCACTGATATTAGAACAAAGCTTAAGTCATAACATAGCGTCGTTGAAAGCAAAAGAAAAAACCAGATCGTGAATGTCGAGTCAAGCTCCATCAGAACAAAAGTCCTGACAGAAATGAAGTGTTTAAAGTTATTCTAAGTGATGAAACCGAGATTGTAAGTAAACAACAATAACCTGGGGCGTCTTCGCATAGTGTTGTGCTGTACATAAGAGTGTTGAATTTAGCTATTCACACAATCATCACAGATTATACTGGAGCAGGGTTGAAGTGGATATTGGATTTGGCCTCACAACAGATTTATGGTACTCAAAGATGTAATGATTCATGGTTCAGTAAACTGCATTAACATGAAGCAAAGTAGTTAGTTATGAATAAAGATATCTTTTTAAATCCGTTAAATTGTAATGCTGTGATGTCTCAACATTCAACTAGTTACTATGAAAAAACACACATTTAAAATAAACCCTGTGTGATGATCTCGAACAAAAGTGAACACTATCATCATCTTTGTCCCATTGTATGCCTCAGAGGACTGAATTACATCAGAAAAAAAAAAATATTCTCTTCAGTTCAAAATTATTCATGTTCAGAAAATAACAAGCAAACAAGCCTTCATGTTCATAACTCCCTCATATTGCTTGGGGCTCTGAGTGGATCTACAACTTCCATTTCTATCAGTATAAAAGATAAGCCTCCTCCATTATTTTTAATTTAGAGTTTGATGAGATTGTTTCAATGCCATTACATACCATGTCCATCGGTCCACCTTCTAAGGCTGGTCATCCCTCCATCATGGGGGACTAGACGGGGAGGCGAACAAACTCACTTTGACCATTTAACCTGAAACACATGTTTCTGGTCTGGGAGGACGTCAGAGTAGAGGCAGAGAATATGAGCAGCGCCACATGGGATTTGAACTGTGGGGTGAGAACCCTAACCATGACACCACTGAGCAGCAAGTTTGGGAATAAAACCCACACATGGCCCATGGTAATTTTATCAACCATGCTGGTCTTCATCGCTTCACAAATCTGACTGAATTAAATACTTGTATAGACAGAGAGTCTCCTTTTGTTTTCACTCTGTCCTCCTTTATAGATTTTTATAAAGTACAACAATGTGGGGGTTTTTTTTGTCAGTGTTACATAAAAAGCCTTTTGACAATTCATGTCTAGTGATAACAATTTTAGAGCCACCTACATGTTCTCCCATGATTCTGGTGGATGTTTTCTCCCCCACACTGAGCAGACAGAAATCCCAAAAAGGCTGTAAAATCCTGGCTGCTTAAGTCCTTTTCCAAATAATTATCGTTCGAGCAATCATCACACAATTTAAACGCAGCAGTTATATTTGAAGGACCACACATAAGAAATGCACAAAGGAAACCTTATTAAAGAAGGTCTGACAGAGATTTCCGGTCCATTATACATGTTTGCTCTTTTTGTGTCCTTTCCTGTCCTGCTTCATCCGTCCTGGGTTTTGATTTGCTCCCTCTGCATAAACCTATATTATTTGACTGCATGTCTGGCTCTCCAGGCTGCCGTCGTCCTCACTCTGGGCCTCTCCCACAATCACCATTAACCTGCTGATTCTCAAGTCACTGGGGAGTCTGCACTTAGAAACTGCCTATCAAAGCCTGCAGGAGGAAGAAAATCCGCTGCACCTCTACCGATCGCCTTATAGGAAATCTTTGCCGTGACTCCCAGACAATATTGGATCAGATCAGTTTCCATGTGACCAGACCTGCCAGCAAATCAGTTAAAAAAATATATATTACCATTCGTCTCACGAAAGCCAGACTCTAATGCAATGTGTCAAGTTTGAGGCCAATCCAACTATGTACAGACTATTCGCATTGCACTTCCTGTTCCATGGCAAGCGGCCTCAAATGGCACTCCAAGTGAGAGTCACCATATGGTTGTGGTGAGGGCCAGGCGTTACACAGGCTTACCATTTGTCTCATGGACAAAACTATTTGGACAATATCCTTAGCCTCATGGACGTTTTAGCTCTAAATGATAGTTTGCCTTTGAAAATAAACTGGCAGTGTACATCCATGAGGGTTTTTTGTGGACCACACGCAGGCAAACACATAAGCAAAACAACTGTTGAGCTAATTAAATTTGCGCATTAGAGATTTCATTAGTTTGTTATCTTGATTTGAAAAAGCCAACTTTAATTTCTATTCATATAATCCACCAGTGAAAGGAGAGCATGTGGTAAACAACAGCGGAGAACTATATAAAAGAAAATCCATTTACATAATCAGAATTAGGTGACAGTGTTCCTTCGATGGGAAACAAAACACAGCCGCAATCAGGACTCGGCAGAGCGAGACAGTGAACCCAATTACTGAAAACTGGGATAGCCTTCCTGGCAGTGAGCACTGGCGAGCTCTCAGTTATTGTAGACATGCACAGTACTGAATCACAGTACCTGAGGACAAATACAAACAGAATAGAAAAACACATTGTTCCTTTTTTAAACTCCCATGAACGCAAATGCTTTTATAGCACACCAAAAAAGCTAGTACATCAACGACGGTGTTTCTCATGCTGCCTCCTCCATCTCCATCCTTTCACAACCGATTCAGTTGAGAAAAAAACACATCTTATTAGAATTTCACAATAGGAAAAAAACAAACAAAAAAAAAAAAACAAGCGTCCATTGTTGTAGCAGCAACCTTTCAGAACAGACAAAAACAGCCACTTTACAATTAACAGCCATTTAAAAAGAAGAGAAAATCTACATATTTGGCTTGATTAGCCTCTTCCATCTCTGCAACGGTCTTCAACAAGCCAATTACCTGTGAGCACCGCAGTCAACTAGGAAACACCAATCTCCCCCTGAAGTGTCGCTGGGGTTTGTTTCTATGGCAACAGGCACAACGTCGCTGACAAAGTGGTAATAACCGAGAGAAAAGTTAGTGCTCATACATCACCGCATCATCTTATCGGTTTATTGGTGGTCACATATACTCCTTTCGCATTTAATCTACATCTAAACTTGGCCCTCGTTCCCTTTATTCCCCTCTCATCCGCTCTCTGCAACCCCCCACCCCCCCACCGCCACTGATTTCCAAGCGGAGACAGCATAAGGCGAGTTGCTAGTGGGCATCGCTCCCATTCTGTCACCATGAGAACACTTCACTTTCTAGTCACATTCCTCAGAGCAGCTCTGACCTCTGTCAGCGTGTCTCCCACAGGGTTCAAAAGGAAACCGCTGAAGGGGTTCAACTTCAAAATGCTAAAGTTTCATCATAATAGGAGACACGGTGACAAAATGATTAATTGTACAAAGTGGGATTGTCACTATCTATAGGACTAGATTGTGGTAACCCTCAAGACTTCAAATGAAACTGCGCGGTATCTTGGGTGTAGAGGCAGTAAAGCTGGATGCTTTTAATCGTCTCGTCATCTTTGTTTAAGAGGAGGGGATTCCACTTCGACTGCAGCACCTGTTTGCAAGAGGAGACCTATCCAACGGTACACAACAACCTCACAGCTGTGTTATACTATCAGGCCTCCTAGAGCAGTCTAAATCTCCCTGAAAACTAAACTTCTAGGGGGGATATAGGTCAATTTGAAAAATACTGACCTTGAAATTATAGATAATGTGTAGGGGGAATTTTCTTGCCGAGGACAGTCTTTTGGTATAGTTATTAATGGGAGCAGTTATTTTACTAATAGTCTCCAAATCTAATAAAGTGTTCAAAAATGCAGCACAATTTGGGATGTAAAACATGTAACAATGTATCGGACTCTTTCTTTGTTATCCATGATCAGCATTTCTTTTCATGTCTATATCTTCTCAAATATGCAAATCTTGTGGTACATCAAAGAAAAGCCTCACCAAGAACACAGATTAGCTCTTTTCCATTTCTGCCTGTGACAACCATCCGTCTACTGTCAAAACAGGAAGTCTCCCACTGGAGTCTAAACACAAATGCAACGGCTTTAATGCAAACATTTACACTGAGCCTTCACGCATTCTGTTTGAATTAGCATGGCTGTAAATGTCACCACTGGCAAGAGTAGAGCTTATATTGCTTTGCTAGTTCAAAAGCGTTTGTCTCGGCACGCAAAAGAAAATATGGAAAAGGATGTGAATTTCTAAATCAAAGAATGGTGACACCTCGAGCCACAACTGTGCCTCGCACTGGCTTGGCACAACAATCCTGTCAGTTTGAAGACAGTAAGCAAGAGAACAATTGGTTGATGCTTTGTAATTGTTGATGCTCGGAGTGCATGTGTAACCCTCTGATAGCATATTGTGAGAAATAATCACTGTAATGGATGACAGGGCTTGAATTCAAATCACAGAGAAAAACCATTTCTACTTTTTGAATATGATTCCAAGCCTGTGCAGTTCTTTGCTTGTCGAACACTGCCTGCAAAAGGAGGCCGACGACAGAAAGAGAATTGTCAGTCATTATCTTCCAATAGCTGCTATGATAATAAAGGACAAGAAAGCTTGATTTGGGGATTCATTGTTAGCTGCCTGTTTTGTGACTCATTCAGCGCATTGATTCATTTATAAACAATCATTTACAGCAAGCAAGCTTCCATCCTTCGGTTGATCAGGTTTGATGAATCAGTGCCACAGCCATAAAATATTAACTTTTCTGACGACGCAAAATGAAAATTTTAAATTGACTTTTTCACCAAATGGTGATGCATGATTCATGTCAAGCTTATCAAAGCAGATCTGCATGCACTCCAGTGCGTGCAGAGATCAGTAACTTTCAACCTGCAGTCCGGCAGGCCCTTGGGGGGACACCCTCATTCTGAAGAAGTCAAAACGAGACGTCAAAGAAAATCAGTATGAGACACTTTCGACAATTTAAAGCAGACTAGAGACCCTATCTGCTAGATTTTTGAAGGCTCCTGTGTTTGTACAGTGGTGGGAGAAGATGAGTCCTCTGGTGTTTAGTTTCACGGCAATGTTTTGTAAAACGTAGAAAAATAATAAATGGTTAAAAAAAAACAAAAAAAAACAACTCACAAGACATGTGGGATGGCCAAAGGGAAAATGTTAAGAACCACTTTGTTAGAGGACCACTGCTAACTGTGCAAGGTTTTCTAACCGGTCACATTGACCGTGTGTATTTTACAGAGCAGTTTAAATTGAGTATATCGTCACAAAAGATGTACGTTGGACATTATGTTTTCCCCGTTATTTTCTGAAATAAACAGGAGCAATACATCAGCTATAATTTGTGTAGAAAAATAAAATAAAAATAAAAAAACATAGCTGAAGATTGAAGATGCCTATAAGTCATAATACAAAATGTGTCCATGATATCTTTCAGAGACTCCCCAAAAAGTCAGGATTATTATATATAGTACAGAAATCATTTTATTTTGTCGAAATGGATTTGATGGATGATTAAGAAGCCACTAAAATCTAAATGTTTGGGCAGAAGTTATTGAGAGGTTGGAACTATTTTATTATCCAGCTCTCAGACCATTCCTCATCTGATATCAATAATGCAACATAAAGCCAGAGCAGAATGAAGGACACTAATCACTCAGACCTGACAACAAAGATTGTGTGTAATACGGTGTGCCTTTTCTTTGAAGCAGCCCTTTACAAAAATCTGTTTGTTTTCCAATCAAGTAGAAAGCTGCTTGTTACCTTGGATATGAGCCTGTAGCAGAGACTGTGATATGGCCTGAATGCTTGGAGGGCTTGCAGAAACAGAGGAGCCAGCTCAAGTGTTCTCGTTAAAATCCGACCCTTATTGAAACAGAAGAGCCCGGTGACACAAAGGAAAAAAAAAAACATTTTGTCATAACCGTGTTTACCTTTCACCACCATTAACACACACATATGCACGGACACACAATCCCATAATCCTTACCTTTTGTTGTTTTTCTTTCATGCCTATCAGCTCTCGAAATGTAGCTTGGTAAACAAAATATTCAGCGCAAGCTCGCACTCAATGATAATACACCCTGTCCACACACATTAAAGACAATATGAATATCATCTCTGCATATAAACAAACACTCACCTCGCACATTGACTAAAAGCTCACACGTACACAGTTCTGATTCATCACCTATCTTTCTCAACAGTCTACCTAAAGCTGTGGCAATCCGAGCAACGAAAATCCTGCCGTGTATAAGATAGACTTCAAACCTGATGGTGTTTGTGTCTACACTATTAAAATGGGATCCGTGCGGTAATCATATTAAAATGAAAAGTTCGGCATCTAGAGGGACGCTCCAGGGAAAACTTTTGTTTTTCTCCTTTAATCTGAAGCTATATATATATATATATATATATATATATATAAGGCCGGGATTTCCATCGTTCATCACGACATTTTCTTCACTAATTGCATTGTTGAGATCTGGAGAACAAACAGCATCAAAGGCAGGAAACGGGAGCCTTCGCTGATCAGGCGGATTGATAACAGGGCGTCAAAACATGAGGCGTCAACGCAGGACTGAACATGGAGACCAAAAATTGAAATGTGCAGGGAACATAAAAAAGGAACGCGTTGAATGCAAGCTTGGTAAAAATACTAAAAGATGATAGGATTTAGCTGAACACAGTGATGAACAGCAGATAATTGAGACACAGTGAGTAGTCAAATGAAATGATGGTCGCCCTCGAGTAGACGCCTGGTTCTTTGTTTTGCCGAGTCAAATAAAAGCCGTCATGACTACTTTCACACCAAATGAAAGGCAAAGTGGATAGAAAGTAAACAAAAGTTAATCTGTTACATGGAGTAAAATTAGAGTAACTTGTAGAAATGCCATGAATCATGAAAAGCTATATGCATAAAACATTGAGATCAGTGATTGTGAAACCAACAATATGCGCGTGGCCCATGTTCCACTGTAGTTAGAACTGACATACAGCTGAAGATACGTGGCGTCAACTTTTGTTACCTCAATACTGAATAATCTGAGCAAAAACATGAGTGAGTTAGTTTTTGAAATAATCATGAGTGTGTTCTGGTTTTTAAAACGAAGTGCTATCGTTCAATCTCGTTAGAAGGTTACTCTTACTCTTCCGTTATTGGTTTTATTCTCTAAAAACTAGAAGGCTGTATGTACATTCAAACTTTATCCTGAGATATTTATATACTTTAGGTGGGCCTCTCACCTCATTCTTGAAAACCCCAGTGCCAATTAGAAGCTGTAACACGTGGAGCGGAGATTGAACGGAAGCTGCAGACTGAGTCACAAAACCCCAAAATATTTTTGCACTCCTCGCTGCCTCATCAAGGAGTCCCTGGGTTTGTTGAATAGGTTTTTGATTAGACGCCTGAAATTAGCAGGCAACGATCAGACTCCTATGAGTAGATACTAGACTTGAATTTGGTCTTGGGGGGGGGGGGGGGGTAAAGTTGGCCACTATTAAGGAGCTGTTTAGAGTCTCATAGGGTTATTGTGTGCACACACAAAACAGGCACTAACGTACATTAACAGCATTGCAATATTTATAATTGCACCAATCAGCCAAAATCTCATGAACGCTGTCAGTTGAAGGAAAAAAAGAAAAAAAACTAGTTATAAACATCTCCTAAATAGGATTTGGCAAATTGCTGTTTTTTTCAATCATCTTTTTGGAGTTTGTGACACTGTTTTCACACCTCCTCGAAAATAATAATGGGTGATTTTTTATTTATTTTTTTTACAGCCTGATAAAACAAGCGCTGCACTTGTAAGCACTGGCGCCAAATCAGGACAACAGAGGTTCAATATAAGTAGAGGTTAAAGCTGGTAAATTTTTATCACTTGTTTGGTGCAACTTACAACAAATAAGTGCTAAAAATGCAAGTAAAATGGTTAAAATGAGCTCTGGCATGACACTTTACAGTTGCAGATGTGCAGACCCTTACATATTTCAAATGAAAGCCTGTAACTAGCATTATAAGAGCTTTTAAGGAAGTCTAGCATGTCTTCAATCTGATATTCCTCAGGTGATAGTCACTAGTCTAGTATTCAGTGTAACCACACACTTGGCACAAATGCTTTGAAGCACGTTAAAGAGAATGTCCATGATTTGAAACTCCACTAAGCCTAGAAATTGAAGAACCTTTTTAAGACACAAATAGGCAGCACATCGACTATGTGTCAGAGAAACAAAAAACCCTTATTGTTATTAACAGAGTGTAAATTATTTACATATGGACAAAGATGCCTCCCTCGCCTTGCAGGCAGAAATAGGTTTCTTCTTCTTTCAGGTCTCCATATGTAGGTGTAAGTTTTTAATGAGAATTTAGCAGTGAGCCAGCCGGCAGCATCTCAAAAAGTTCAGAGCAGATGCCACGCTCGAGTACAGTTTTCTGCCACCTAAGAGACACTAAATCCTGTGAAACTAATCTGAAAACATATTCCGGAATAAACATACACAAACACACAATCACACACACTCGCATGAGCATCCTTGAGAAGTGAAGGAAGAATATTAAATGACCTCCGTTTCTGTTGGACTGCGACACCTCAAAAGGACCGACCCCCACACGGCATTCCTCCTCCATAACCAGCTCCAATTCTGGTGAGTTCTCATCAGGGCCCGGTGTTTCAGAGTGGAAGAGGAGGAGAACCGAGGGGCACAAGCAAATGAAGGGACATTTTGAAGGACAAGATGTTCAGAGCTGCTTCTCATTTAATAAAGAGCAGGAGAGAAGCTCACCATTAAAATTTGCTCTCTGGCGCCCGAACACACACACACACACACACACACACACACACACACACACACACACACACACACACACACACACACACACACACACACACACACACACACACACACACACACACACACACACACACACACACACACACACACACACACACACACACACACACACACACACACACACACACACACACACACACACACACACACACACACACACACACACACACACACACACACACACACACACACACACACACACACACACACACACACACACACACACACACACACACACACACACACACACACACACACACACACACACACACACACTACTCGGCCTCTTACTGTATCATACAGTTATCAGACGTGAGGAAAAGATAGGAAAGTGATTATAGTTGAGGTGGAACGTCAAAGTACGCTGCTGTGCTCCCACATGCAGGCCGTTTCCTATCACAAGAATACAGATTGACACGTGCAAAAAATGTCAAACTCACGCTGGTGACATAAAGGAGGAAAAGTGATAATAGGCTTGCTAAAATAGAGCTCAAATGGTTTGACCCTTAAAGCAATATACTGCATATGGACCGTCTTCGAATTATGGGTGCCGTGTCTCTCTCGTTTGTGTGTTTGTGCATCCAGGTGCAACTGCTGCTGTTTGCATAGTAATTTATTGTATTTGCCTTATCACTCCGAGTAAGGATAAGCAAACTGCCCTCACCCTATCATTTGGGTCCGCGGTAAGTGTTTAACTTTTCACTCTGCTCACGTCTCTCCTGAAATCAAATGGCGAAAGAAGCAAGATTACATTTTATACTTCCCTTTTATGTAAACCCTTCTAGGGAGTACGTTTCATAAAAACATAAATTAGCACCTTGGGAAGAGTAATTCTCTCCAACATGCCTTAACATCTGAAGTCCTTAAATGATTTTCAATGTGAACATAATGAGCAGGGTGCCATTTTGGCTCTCCTGTGTTCATTAACAAAAGCCTGCTGCAGGGAGACTAATTCAAACCTGAATCTGCAGTGTGCTGAGCTGAGGCCAAACGAGCACGTCAAACTACCACAAACACAAATCTCAAACTTTTTTTTTTTTTAACGTGCCTAAAATTGTTTTGAATCATATTCTGACTCTTACAGCTAATAAGTGATGATACATCTTACACAATTTGTCCAAATCATTGGTTTGTGGCTCAGTACACGTGAAACTGCAAACTCTGCCATCAGCCTCAGCCCATGTTCAATTTAGCAGAATGGCTCACAGTGTTTCTTTCCACCTGAAGCCCCCTGCCTATGAGAGGCGGCAGTCCCCTTCAAACACTGACTCACAGCTTGTGTGGATGAGCGATACCACTCAGCTCATCACTGTCCCCCGATGTGCGAGGCTCCTGTAAGGTTTTCGCAGCTTAGGCCCCGTTTACTCGACAACGCTTCACCTGACAACACCTAATCTGTTAAAAACAAAGGGAGCGCGTTTACCCTGCAGCAGCGGACACACTGACAAGGATGTAGTTAGTATGCCGGGCCACGGGGGGGGCGCTGTTGCTTGATTTTGAAATGAAACCACACAGACGTGTGCAGAGAACAATACACTATGAACGTGAAGAAAATGGAGAGAATCCGACATCCATATGGACTGATGACGCATCGGATGCTATCGGGGGAGAGTCTCAAAGATTAAACTACTGAGACCGTGAATCTTTCCACCTTGGGAGCCGGTATAAAAACTTTGCAGATACAATGGATCTGCACACACGTGTCGTGTAAACGGACCCCCCAAAAGTGAAGAAAGTTTTGCGGATACACTCGTATTCGTTGTCGTGTAAACGGGGCCTTAGACAGAAAAGATTTAGTTCTCCATGTCTGAATAAAAAATGTTTTTTTAAAAAACACACGCACAGTCCACTAACTGCATAACAGGCCTCATTTTTTTTTAAATAAGCAAATATAGCTCATGTTTTAATCTATTTTGAAGTGAGTCGATTGATAGCCGCTAAGATTGCTAGTCTGACCTGCAAAAAAGATTAGTGGAAAGCTAAGAAGCTCAGAAGGTACAAGCAGGAGTTTTCTCATCACCTCATATTCTCATTTTTTTTATCATCTTGTCGTTATGGCTGCTCGATGGCCGCCTCACTGGGAAAATCACTGAAGTAAAAGATTTTTTGAAAATGATTCTTTAATCATACTGAGGGATTTGTAGAAGATGGGAGGAATGTGAAGGGTGGAGGGACAAGGCAACATGTCGGTGGTAGAAGGAAGCGTTTCTAACCTGTAAAGCACTTTGTTCTTCATTTCGATTTGTGAAAAGTGCTCCATGGATAAAGATCACTCGTACAACCCTGATGGAAGGGAGATGGTTTGGCTGACATGATTTCACAATAACATCATAACCTCTCTATGCTTTATGAGCATCGAATGGTGTTCTAGGTTCTGTTTGCAATAAATTAAGTTCTATGATTGTGTGACTGATTAGCACTTGTGAAAAACAGCGACTTAGCCCTGATTATCAGATATAGATTTGTCTTAATTAAAAAATAAATACGTAAAGTTTGCTCAATATAAACACATCACACCTAAAAGTAATCCAATACAACCTGCACTTCAAACTATGAGCTCAAGGCAATAAAATCCATTTGGTGAACGCACTTTCACAGCACTCCGGTTACTTCTGTAATTCCTTTCGCTCACACTTCCCCCAGTGCAACATCACTTACGAAGCAAAGATTACTGTGGATCTAATAAGTGGCTGAAAATCGTGCACGAGCACGGATCGTACTTCACCTCTCAGCCCGACTTTTCCTCCTGCATGTCGGCTTTTTCAGGCGGAGGTCAAATGGAGGACTCTTACAGCTGATCAGGCTCAAACGCAAGGAAGGATGATCGCCACACAACGCGTCGTCCCTTCACCTCTCTGGATCCAATCATTACATTTGACCCATTGATAAATGCCCCGAGCTGTCACACAGACAAATGAAGTCTCCAACATGGGAATTAATGACAGGGAAGTGAAACCTGACAAGGAAGCCAAAGGAATGACAATGAGCCCGATGTTCATTGTTACGAAGCCGTTATATTCAGACAGCTTGACATACCAGCAGAAGCTCTGGAAGATACAGTAGGTAGGCAGAGGAAGCGAATGAACAGACAGAAATGCATCTCAGGATAGTCAGACAGTTTGCCGTGTGACTGCAGGCTTTAGATGGGGTTGGGCAGAAAGACAATAAATACATCGAAGAAAATAGTCCATTAATGTCAGCTTAGTAATGACGAAATCAATTAAGCCAATTGAGATATTTTACACACCGATATTGCTCGTCACCGAGACATTTTTTTTCACCCCTCTTTTCACCGAGAGAGAAAGAAAGAAATGGCCACTTAATACAGCAGCCAGATCCACGGTAGCTTGGGAAACATTCAGGCTTTTGTACAAAAGTATTTTCAGCTCTCACCCTTGCTGCGATACCTGCTCATGAGACACCCTCTGCCCGAATAAAACAAACATAGAGGGAAAATGTTTGCCCTCTGCATTCACTCGTCTGAACTTTCAGAAGGAACACAAGGTAACAAACAAACAAACAACTGCGCCAGATCCAAGACCAAGACCTCGCCAAGCTCAGAACCACTGCCAACATTTGCGGGTTATCAGACGCCTCAGGCGGCACTGCAAAAAGAGGTAGCGCTGCTTTAACGTCAGGAGACATTTATTCACAAGAACGTGGTGCCATTTGTTACTTTACAAGAAGTGAATGAAACAGAGAAGCTCGTTTTAAGAATCAGTGATGCATGTCATGTGGCTGCAATGCCTTTATGCGTTTAGTTTCTTTAATTTGAAAATCTGAGAAAGTAGCTGTGTGTAAAATGAGTCCCGCTCGGAGTCAATTGTGATCGTCTGCCAGTTGCACCCATTTTTACCCTAAAAACAGCAGGACAGTCACATATTGACAATATGATGCATGGGCTTAATGGCCTCATATCTGCTTCTGGCACAGTGCCTTACTTAAATTTTCTATTTAATTATATCAGCTCTTGGAGGAGCTCTATCACACGACTGTCCTGGGAGCCTCTGAGTCACGAAGCTTACGGTGCCAAATACCAATTATCTCCATCCAACCACGGTTTGTTCACAAAATCCTCTCCGAGCTTCTGTTTTAATGACTCGCTGTACCAGCTGCTTGTCAGCTATTTACTTGATTAGTAACGATATAAATGAGGGTGAATTGTGACCCACTGGTGTAATTCAGAAAGGGAGTCAAATTACAAGCATGAAGGCCACATAAGTCCACCCGTACAGTACGTGTACGCAATGAATATATATACACACCCCAATTATGATAGTGGCTGTGTAATCAGTTACTCCCACAATAGTACATGGGAGCTTTAATTGACAACCAGCCAGCTTCTGTCAAGCAGCAGAGATCAGAGAGGTTGACGACTGGGATGAAGCCTCTTGGGTGATAGTTAATCTGCCAGCTTCAGCAGCTGGGATGTCAACACACAAGGAGGAGAATGCAAATGCAGAGTGCAATTACATGCGTTATTTAGGACGGCAAAACAGGGCTCTCAGAATAGGCCTATTAAATGCAACTTGGTATTTAACGTCAACAGTGAAAAAAATACCTATGGTCAGAAGATTTGTGCAGATAAGTTCATGAATGTGACTGTGAGTATTACGTTAGAGGTACAATAGAGGTAAAATATGAACATTTCTACTGAATCTGCGTGCACACGCCAGCTGAGACCCACAAAATGATTTATATTTATGAATGATCAAGAGAAAAGGAAGAGGCCATCTGTCTAGGCTCGGCTGAGCGCATAATCCTATATGAAATGCATGGAATGAGAGGTTGAGCATGGAAGTGTTTCCTCCTGAGCAACAACACGGCCCATTTATAGTAGATTAGCAAAGAGACAAATACAGCGAGGCCAGAAAGCATTCATGCATTCACATACTAATCCTGTCACCGCACTGTAGAATTTAACACCATTTTGAGTCTGTCAAAGGGGTCCGATATGCACCGTGATGTGTGACTGGGCATGCATGTGTGTGTTATTTACTCGCTCTGCCGTCCCATAATTTTAGCCACAGATTGCAGTTCGAGGCTGCACAATCAGGCCCATATGGAAATGTGCTGCGCTGTGTTCACATTGTAAAAAGAGCAAACAATTCAGCAGTTAACCAGATAACAGTGTTGAACTCTGTGGAGCCTCAACTTAGAGAAGTCGATGAAGAACAACTTATTGTTATTCGTGTAGTTGTAAAGTACAATTTTCACTGTGAAGCTGGTTCAGCTGTAATTTGATTATAGTAAGCTATACAACTTGCAGTTTCTGTATTAAATGAGCCATCTATCCCTCATGCAGCTGTTAACAAGATTGAAACATCAAATTAGGTCGTTTCTTACTCCCACTAAAGTTGTTGTGATCTGCGAATCTAATTAAACTTCAGAGGTTGTTCTCGGAGGGAAGGTTCATATATGAGATGCTTGCTTTGTGTGTGTGCATGAGTCACAAGTTTGATCACACACACACACACACAAATTAAGACTCATTTGCCCTGAAGACCCAAAGATTGTCAATCTGAAGTTCACCCACACAGTAATCCATACCTGCGCATTTCAGTGTCTTGTGTTTAGGGTATGGAAAACCTCTTTATATTTGTTTTGTGCTCGTGTCACGTATAAGCAGATGACATCACACATAAACGCATCTCTTTCCCCCCCCATCTCCAATTATTGTGTCACTCAGGAAGTCAAAGTGGGGCTCCAGAGCCACAATAATACTTGACTGCATAATGAAACGATTAGACATCTCATCCTCAAAGACACTGAATCATAAGATGCTCAGCTAATATATATCCTGATAATGCCAAATTAAACACAGGCCGCCTAATCTCAATAATAGCCCGTATTTGTAATTCAATTTGAGGCTTCAGTGGAGTGGAACAAAGTAATGAGGGAAATTCAAGACTGACACATCAGAGCGCCAGTTACCTGGGGCAGATGGAGTTGTTTCTGCAGGTAACCAGTAAGCCCACAACTATCACTATCATCATCACTAGTAGTCTTTAAAATAATTGATTTCTCTCATCATAAACCCCTGATGTCATTATTAAGTTTCACATTTCAAATTCTAAATGTGAACCAGAAGGTTTCTGTTAAGATTTCTGGCTCTTTCACTCTAAATCTTTTTTTTTTTTATTACTTTCTCACATGAACATTGATTTTAGAGCTGCCATGAGAACTGGCAACTGTGATGGAGTCTGGCAAAGAAGGAACACTTCAGAAGAGGAGAGCAGACAACACAACGGGAGTGCTTTAGGGGGGCTCACCTGAGGAAACGCAGTGGTTCTATGGTTTCAGCCTCCGCCTCGGCCGAGCTGTGGTTCATCTTCTCCATCTGTTTTCACCCAGCGCACCTTTGCAAAATGTGAGAGAGGGACAGGCTGTGTCAGTCCAACAAATACCTCTGAGCTTCCTTCTGCCCGGCTCTGACTCGGTAAACACGCGGTCTGCCTGGGAAAGAAGACGGGAGAATAGAAATGTGCCTCCTCTTCTCTGGATCGCTCCCTCTGCTGCTCCGGATTGGCTCAGGCGCAGGGAAGGTAATTACTGGCTACTACACACTCTGAACCTCGCCTGTGTCTCACACAGCCTCTGTCTCCTCTCCTTTTCCTCTCCGTTCTGCCTCTTGTCGCCCCCCCAACTGTGGCTCCGGCTCGTTCCTCTGATAAAACCAGCTGGCTCTGTGGATCAGCTGCGCTCGCTGGGAAATCCAGCCAATTAACAATCGGGAGGCGCGGTGCTCGCAGGCTGATTGGCTCAGGCTGCCAGGCTCATGGGCGCGCGCGCGCGCGCACGCACGCACACACACGCACACGCACACACACACACACACACACACACACACACACACACACACACACACACACACACACACACACACACACACACACACACACACACACACACACAGATCCCTTGATGTAGAATCCAGATCGAGGAGCAGAGAGAGGAAACACTCAAGGGAATCACAAACAGCTTCCACATGATGACAAAACTATAATAACAACCCAGAGACCCCCAAAGGTGTGACGAGCAGGGCCTGAAAACCAGAAGGGGTTGCAAATGAGCGTCATATGGATTTTAGGGCAACTGAAGAAGAAACACTCAGAGAGACGTAAATATGTAAGCATGCAGTACACGCACGCTTGTGAGCGTTTTTCATAATGAGATCCTGAAGCTCATTGGTGAGGTTTTTAAAAGATAATGACTTTGTTTTTCTCTCTCCAGTTCGCCCTGACTTCATGGCAAAGCCATCACACCTCTGCTCACACAGAAAGTCCTCTGATCAGGATGAAAGCAGCCCTCAGGAGTAACTGTTTGTTTATCAATGGAAGAAAACGAAGGCGGACAGGTGCCGTGAATGTTGTGGTCGTCTGCCCCCTATGGGTTGAAATATAGAACTGCAGGAGAAGCAGCAAAGACCTGGGGAAAGTAATGAATTGAATATCGACGTCAGCAAGAACGGGCAACTTTAAACACAGTGAATAGGGCCACAAAATACATAATCTTCATAATCTGACGGCCAAGCTGTGTCTGAGCATTTCTAACATATACAAGCGTTTTAATCCAAGAACTAACTGTATAACTTATATATGATAACCCTTTAAAGAAAAATTCAAAACGACTCCAAAACCTATAATTTCAAATTATATTCTTAATTTTTAAAAGTGTGGAATAAAACAAAAACTGTTATGCTTATATCGAATGAAGGCTGTTGAACTGCACAGCACTAAGATTCTTCATTATTTGTTTTAGTGTATTTCTTTTATTAATTTTTTTTTTTTTTATTTCTTTGTAAAGCTTTTCTGTATTTCTGTACTTTCCGGTATTTCTTTGTAAAGCACTGTGAATCGCCCTGTGTTTGAGTGGTGCTTTAGAAATAAATTTGCCTTGCCTTGGCTTGCCTTGCACACAATGGACTAAAATGGCACAGGAGTCACCAGTCCAGGCAAAATTCAACAAATGTATGACTTGATTCCTATAAAAGATTGACTGCAAACAAGTGTGAGCACCATGGCAATTCAAAAGGGTTTGAAAAGTGACCGTTGCACTGCAAATACGTTCCTACCTTTTCTTGAGTGACTTTATCGGCAGTTTTGTACTGAGATTTTGTCCCACTGAACAAAGACATGTGTATAAAGTGAATTGGTGTTTCTGTGTTACGGACGGGCAACGTTGTGCTCATAGTTATCAGTTATAAATTCCAACCCCCTGCAGCCATACGTTGGAGAATATTTGGAGAAACAAATGTTTTATTCTCTTGGTTACAATCTATCAGGGTAAATACTAAAATACGTTTATCTGGTTTCATCTATCTATCTATCTATCTATCTATCTATCTAATCAAAGATGCTATTTGGATGACAAAGTCTGGCCGTGGCCTAAGGAGTTAATGTTGACCAATCATCAACATTTAATGGCAACATTTTTAGGGAAAAGGAAAGTCTATTTGCATTATCCATTCATCGGTTTTTTTTTGGTTTTTTTTTCGTGCTGCTCTGTGGTAGGCCTGTGCTCATTACTACCATCATTATCCTGTTATGAAGTCCACTTTTCATCTGTGGTCTAGACTCAGTTCTTCTCTGCTCATCAAAATTCTGACACGATTCCAAAGTCGTTGAGTCAGTATTTTTAAAGCAGGCCTGTCCCCGCTGAATGTGTGCCTACGACTTGATTTTTCTTTTTTAATTCTTCATCTGACTTCGGGTTTCACTTGTCCCTTTGTTTTATCCAGTTCATCCAGTAAAACAAGCAGCTACGCACTTTGTTTTTCCACTATTCTCAAATAACTACAGGTTACTTTAATTTCATTTGTCCATACAATATTTCAGTAAAGATCATTTTACTTGATTTATCTCTTGAGTTATCTCTGACAGCTTTTGCAAGCATTTTTATTTATTTTTTTGATGGATCCATTATTTCCAGTGGTGGTAGTGTCCTTGGTAAGAGTTCCTCCTGATTGGATTAACAGAAGCACTTCCTATTGTTCCTTGTCAGCCTGAATCTCATTACGGATCCTGTTTGTTGTTGTTTTAATTCAATCAAATATACACAAAGTTTCAGACTTTAGAGGAGACCAGGGATGATTGTAAATCAGGTTGTAACACTCTTCGAAATTGACTATTCAGAAACTAGCTGTGGCCGTGTCCTCAATACAGTCCTTGCCCACTAATGAGTTGAAAATTGTTCTGGAGCCCGTAAAACAATTTTTTGGGGCGTACTATTTTTGAATAGTGCGAAACATTGTGTTGTAGATATAATTGTGTCACTTACACAACCTCAAGTAGTAGTTTCTGGAGTTTATTTGATGGGTTGCATCTGTGCCAGCTGTGAAGCTAAACGCTTAAAAAAAAAAAAAAACTACATTTGCTACAAGTACCTATCTAATTAATCGTGTTTTATGCCTTAGTAAGTAACTACGCAAATTGCCTAAGTACTTCCGCACCTTAAAAAGATAGTTTAAAAGTGTTTTGTTTATTGCTCAATAGACAGGTCAACTTTTTAAATGCCTTTTAGTACTTACCAAGTACTCAGTGCAGCTGTTCAGTAGTTTGTTGATTGAGAAGACACACACATCACACACCAGTTCGTACTTTATTTTTTATTTTATGTTATCTATATTTATTATATTTACTTTTATTGTATTTTACCTATACTTTTTTTGTTTATTTTATAGTCTCACTGAAGTGCCTGCATGCACACACATATTAATGTGGGTCTTTTTTTAAGCATAATTAAATTTTTGCATCCATCATCAAGGAATGCTCCAGCTCACCCCGGTACTGAGGTAGGTTGTAACAACATACGTCTTTGTATTTGACATTCATTTACATAAAAGGTGTAGTCAAAGTCTAAGTGTATGTCATATATAACAGATAAATATGGGTACCACGTCAGAATTTGAGATCTCTAGTATAAACATGTTTCACTCGTTCAAACAAATCTTTTTACCATCTTCTCCGCTCTCCCTCGTCGAGTTTAACTCCACAACTGTTTCTGCATTTTTATTGTGTAGAATATATTTGGAGATTTGCAGAATTTTTTCATTGATTCTGGTTTTTATAACAGAACATAAAAACAGGAAACGATGAATACAAACTTTAATTGGCTATTTTAGACCATGTGCATACCAAGTTAAGAACAGGCATCGGGTCTGCTTTTGATACTGCTTGAGAAACTGATTTGCCATTAATTGTGATAATAGTGCATTTTCAGTCTGCGTTATTTCCATGGCGCTTTGTACAGTTTAGGGTTGGAGTCGATTCAGGCAGCGTGCACGTCGGACACGCCACCAGTCGGTCATAAAGCAAACACACAAACTTAAATTGAGAGAAGCTGGAGTATCCGGAAAAAACCCACAAGCACACAGAGAGAACATGCAAAGTCCACACAGAAAGGCCCCGGCAGGTAAAGGAATGCTTGACTTGCTGTGTGCAGGATTACCCGAGTTAAAGTGGGCGAAAAGTTCAGAAACTTCAAAACATCTCCCTGCAGCTCAACGGGGCTGAACCACAGTGAATAAATGTCACCCAGTCATGACGGAGGGGTTAAAATTAGTTTTATTATTATTTGATAGAGCAGAAAAAACCCCAAAAAAACCAAACATTTCTCATACGCCCCCCCCCCCCCCCCCTCCCCCCCTCCCTCCCCCTCCCAACTGGGCTGCCCTGCATTTAACAACACATCAACCCCCCCTCCCCCAACCAAACGGAATGGTGAATCTGTATTCAGAAATACAGCAGCAACAGCAGCAGCAGCAGGCAGTAGTCAGGACAGCACAGGGTGACACCTCTCAGGTCACAAAAGTGATGGGCTCAATCCAGATTGCTTATTTTGCATCAACAAGTCACCGGTTGCTCCCTTCTGCCTGTTCGGCATAGACAAGACAACCGGGAACACTTCCGATGCTACTTGGAGACAGAAACACGACAATCTCAAACCTTGTATTTCCATCTGCAGTGTGCATATCGTGTCAAAGCAATATCATAAACATAATCCTGGGTTGTACAGCGATGTCAAACCGAGCATAAAAGAAAAACAACTGCTGCCCATTAAACCTGATGTGTCCCTCTGTGAGCTGAAGAGTGCCCTCGGACAGGACATAACTAGTCTTGTATAAAATCAAATCGTGGGTGTTTTGATAAAATCTGGAGTGAGGTAATAATCGAGAACAAAGAAGCCAACTTAAGAATCAGTGAAGACAAAAATGAACAATAGATTCTGAACGAATATGAAGAATTTCAAAGGAGAGAAACGATACCTGAAAAGCTCAAACTGCTGGTTGGTCGATTTCTTCTCAGTGGCATGCGTAATGAATTCGTTTTTGCCTTGAATTTGACAGAGTTCTACAAGAATACAGAAATGAGTGGAGAAGCCGACATATAACAGTAAAACCTCAGTGACTGAGATGAAAGAATTTGCTGAGCAAACTGGATTAATCCGGTCTGAGGTGGGAACATACTTTACTAGCTTATCCTGTGCTGCTGCGACCTGATCGAAATGCACTATAGCTCTTGTGAAAGGCAGGGTTAGTTCAATTCAATGATCGGACAATAATCATACACACCTCAATGTCAAAGACTAACACGTTCAGGTTTGTTTTGTTGCTATAGGGGTTTTTGCATAACTACATTCTGAAAGCTGTCCAGCTTCTTCTCTCAGGACCAATCGTGGGGTGCGTGGGGCGCCACTTGACACACAAGAGAAAACAATTGTAAAGTGGAGATCCATTCAAACGTGGGGCATACGGATATGTCCCGACTAACATGACCCTATAAATAAATTTAGACAGTTTGTCTATAGAAGGAAAATAATAATGCACCACAACCTATGACTAAAAGCAAAACCATGTCAAAAATATGACATTCCTTACACCCCCTCAGTTTAGCATGAATACATGTTTATATCCAGAGAGGGTTCAAATAAACTAGAAACCTTCTAGCAGAAGGGATTCCATTTGGGCTCCACTATTTCTTTGGAAGGCTTATTTTACAATATTCAATAAGAATAGTTTCTAGTTTATCTTAGAAAAAAAGAAAAAAAAAAAAAAGGATTTAATATTAGGCCACAACATGGAACCCAGCAGATGTAAAACCACCTCAACAGTAACATTAGCCTGTAAATTCAGACCTTCATAAGAGGCCACTTCCAAAGTATCAGGGAGCACAATATTCCAAACACAGTATATGACTTACAGAAGAAAAAAACAAAAATCCTAACATTCAGCCATACAAAATAATCCAACACACATCAACTTCTCTACTGAACACGCTGTGGGTTAGAGAGAAGAGGCAGTCTGTGTGCAGATAGAGATCTTTTTTTTTTTTTTTTACTTTTATTTAAGTTGTTTTTTTTGTTTTTTTTTTAAACAGTTCTTTTTTCTTTTCTTCCATTTTAATAGTTTTTGCAAAGCTGAAGCAGTTAATTTGTGGATGGTCCTCAAAGCTCGACAACAATCCCCGTGACAAGGTCTTCGGTTAAATTCAGCCCAACATGAATCAGACTGGAGAGGGTTAGGACATAAGGCGAATATCTTATCGTATACAATAAATGATTATTACTATGCCTCTCCTCATCCAGAGGCAGGGGAGAGCTCGGGGATTTTGTGGCAGCTTCCTCCTGTTGCGACTGGGATACTCTACCAATATACAGGAAGGAAGAGGCGACATCACAGGAAAAATTCGCAAAATTGTACACACCCCGTGCCGACCCCTTCCCTCCCAAAAGTAACTCACAATCCAATGTGACACAATCCTTGCATCCCGAAAGCTGTCTCAGCACAACAGCAGTTTGGGAAGGATTCAGATCAGGAAAAAGGTAGCAGTAGAAGATGGAGAAAGATGTAAGAATATGTTCATCCAACAAGAAGAGAGGTTGAATCTCCTCTTTTCCATTTCAACATGAGTCCATAGAAAGGATTAGAACAATAATGACCATGGCTGTTATTGATATTAAGAGGGATAATAGTAATGGTGTCAGCAGGGAGTAAGATTGTATTATTTCCATGTGTTTGCTGCTTGGGAGATAGAACGAGAGGGTATCATGTCCAGCAGGTATTCTCGCTGACGCTCCACAGCAGAGCTGCTCTTATGAGCAGACAGGCTGGGGTTCACGTAGGCCATGGTGACGCCTGTCAGGAGAGATACACACAAGAAGTCAGCTCACGGGCTATTATTGACACCAAACCATGTTACATTGATTTTTAAGCTAAAACTGCAGTATTTTGATAAACAGACTCGGAACAAAGAAAGATGCAAAGACTAAAAGCTTTCATCACTAAAGATATCCACCGAAGGAGAGAAGAATCACGCTAAGCAGGGACCGTCAGTGAGAAATGGTAGATCATGACTGATGCACGCTCCACTTTCAATAACACATACCTGCGTTGCCGCCACCCTGCTTCCTCCAGGCTGCCATGTTGCTCTGGTTACTGCTGCCGGCGCTGACCTTTGCCCCCTGGTGCAACGTCCGTGCTGCGACATGCTTATCTGGCCTACCACCCAGCGCCGCTGCTGTGACGGCATTCTGCAGCTGGGAGGAGGTGAAGGAGTGGGCCATGCCATGAGCTCCTACAGACTGGAGGCTGTGTGACAGCTGACTCTGCAGAGAGACAGAGGGATATTACTGAAGGTTACATTTACATGATTATCATAAATGACTGATGTGGGATAATAAGCTTTGAAAGTACAGTGCCTGAATGATTGTCACACTAACCTGCTTGATGGAGTGATGGCCCACAGATCTGTGCTGCATGGCAGCCCTGACCTGCTTGTACTGATGGGACACCAGTATATCACTTTTGGACAGTGAGGGAGAGGACGAGGAGCTTTTAGAGATGGAGGAGGCAGCCTGCTGGAGAATACGCTGCTCAATCTCCTGCTCCTGTTGGAGTGCCTTAACAAAGGCTGCCTTAAGCCGACTGGTGTGCTCGGCCTTCAGGGCCTTCTTCTGATTGGACGACATGCACTGGTCACACAGGATGGTCCCAACCTTCTCCTTTCTCCAGCGGGAGGTGAAGTCCGTCTTGCACTGGGCACAGGTGTACGGCTCTTTGGGAGTAATGCTGGCCATCGCAGCAGCTGGGCCAAGATTACCTATGTAACACATGAGCAACCCACAGTAAATATAATGGGCTTTTCATTTTTACACTCTACTGTTCAACAAGCTTCAGAAGTTTACCCACCTCTGCCATGCATCTCCAGGAGTTTCTGTACCACTTCTTCCAAACCCAACAAGTAGATGAACTCATTGTTTGCTGCAGAAGGAAGAAAGTTGAACTCAGGAGCAGGCGGTTTGGGTGGAGGGATCTCCAGCAGCGTCTTCTCCAGCTGTTTGCGCAGTGCCAGTTTAGCAGCTGCCTGTCGGCTGGCTGGGGAGTCATTGATGCTTGAGTTGGGCGACACTGAAGAGCCTTTGAGGCCAGTTGGAGAAGCCTGAAAACGAAAGACACACCAGGGTTCAGCAGGACGGCAATGGAAAGGGTAGACGAGAAAACCAAAGGGAAAGATCTTCAATTTAAATGTTTCTTTGTGAGAAAGTGTGCGATAACTGGACTATGTCTACTTCACCTGAGGGATGTTGACCATGACATTACTGTTTGCCACGTTAGCCACCCGAATGAGTCCCTGTTGAATGATCCTCTGGCCCTGGACCTGGACATTGGGCACAGAGGCCCTGGGAGCCAGAAGGAGTGGAGGGGGCCCTGAACCACTATGCTGCTGCTGCTGCTGACGTAGACTGGCTATCTGCTGGGGAGTCACAGCAATAGGCTGATAATCCCACACACAGATACAGCCGATACAGAAGACAACAATGCACATGGATGGAGGACAGAAAACAGACAAAGTGAATATAAATAAAATTCAAAGTCCTTCAACTAAAGACAACTAAGCAGTATCTTATAAGAGCAACTGGGATTGAATGACTACATTTCCCTCACCCACACACTAACCTGGGCTCCTCTGACCAAGGGAGGCATGACAGTCTGAGAGTTGTGTTTGGATGGGATGTGTTGTCCACCCCGCACCAAGGGAGGGGGGATCACTGTGCCTGAGCTGCGACCAGTCCCCTGTAAACACAGCAACAGTGTAAGCAAAGACAAATGGCAATGTGCACATTGATCGTGGTAGGAGCCATCGCTGTAAAACAGAAGAGTTGTCCAAGCATTAATATACTTTAAACTCTATAGCAGACCTGAGCATTGTAAGACCTGTGTGTGTTTCTGACTCATCCATGTAAGATTTATGAAAATATTGTAGTATCAGCCAAATGGAATTATTGTTTAAAATGCTACAGCCCTTGTTTAAATGAGAGCACATAGTTTCCTACATACATTTTTTGACACGTCTTAAATGTGCCGGACATCACAGCAAACATTTGTAACCATTCATCTCTTATAGTGGAAAAAAAACAACAACATACTGACAGAAAATTTAACATTTTACCAAGATGTTAACATGCAAGTTCTTATTTACTGAAGCTCAAGGTAAAACAGTGAGCTTTTTTTTGTGAAGAACAAAATGCTGCACTTAAGAAGTATCTATGTGTAGCATTACCAGACATAACCACGAAGAAGTACAAGAACTTAACTGATAAAGAAAATTGTTAGTCACCTATTGAAATTTAGATAAAGAAATGTGAATAGTTTGTAGAACTAACATCTTTTGACTTGGACCACCACCGAAGGATTAGTATTTGCCCACTATGGCTCAACAGTAGAAAGTAAAAGCTTGTGGATGAGCGACTACCTGAAGGGGTCCTTTGCTTGATGTCATGCTCCCTCTCACCAGAGGAGGAGGAGTAGCCACGGAGCCAGTCGCCTGAACATTAATAAAAGAGGAAATGTTTTTCATTAGTACGTAAAACGGTCTCATAAAGGAAACGTTTAAGGGAAGTAAGGCTCTTCTGATAAATAGCCCTTGCACCTGACGGCTCCAACAACACACACCTTCTGTACATTGCTCTCCTTCTGGATCTGACTCTGTCGTAGCTTTTTAAGCAGCACCAGTTTTGCCTCCTGAAGTCTCAGCTCTTCCTTCAGCTGTTTGATGATGCGCTCTCGCTCCTCTGGTGAACTCTTCTGTAAACGCGATGACAGGTATGACAGCTCAGAGGAAACTGACAGTTTGACGAAAACATGACTCAAAATAAATAAATTTAAATGAATAAAAATTGTTTTACTACCATGAGTTTATCAGTGTCTGTCTTCGTGAAGCAGTGACCATTCATGACAGGACTGG
This sequence comes from Lipophrys pholis, assembly GCF_963383615.2. Classification (NCBI taxonomy): domain Eukaryota; kingdom Metazoa; phylum Chordata; class Actinopteri; order Blenniiformes; family Blenniidae; genus Lipophrys; species Lipophrys pholis. Next base: position 10,410,969 of record NC_137640.1, on the reverse strand, counting down.
ATGGCTCATTGTCTGATAACACGATCACATCATCTGATGGTGATGGTGGCTGCCGCTCTTTCTTGATGTCACTGTGGGGACAAAAAAAAAAAAAAAAAAGGTTAATTACTTAACAAAAATCCAACATTTATTAATTATTCTTTTTGTCTGGAATTTCAATTGATTTGTATTTTTTTCTTCCAACCAGAAGATGGCAGCATACAGTTATAATTCTAGCACCTGAGTTGTGTGACTGTGTGCTAGGACACACAAAAAGGCAAGAACCAAGAGATCAATAATGGAGTAATGGCGGCAGGGGAAGAACGCAGCAGCCCATTATCTCATCCAAAAGGTGGCGTCGATGAAACCTCCTGCTGTCTCGATTCTAATGGCAAAAATCATTCACAAACACCATCCAGACAAAAGGCCGAATTAACTGAATTCTTATGTACCTATGGAATACCGAAGACTTTTAATAAAATGTTAAGTGGCATTTCCTGAGGACGGAAGAGAACAAAGACGACTCGGGGGGAAATTGTGTGTGTGTGTGTGTGTGTGTGTGGGGGGGGGGGGGGGGGGGGGGGGGGGGTACCGCAAATACACTGCATGGATCATTGCAGAGGAATAAGTATGTTTCTATCATAATGAGGATCCTGCGAGGTCCCCAAAGTCTGACGGTCAAAGAAAGCTAGTGGAAGATTAAATATGCTCGAGGTTGTGATATACACTATGGCGCTATGTAAGGGGTTTGTGTCATTCTGTGGAGCTATGCATGCAAACATGCAGCGAAGTTATATAATCGTTCAGTAGCCGTCGAACGAGGCGCTTCGGGGTTTCAGACTCAGACCCAGTTTACCACCCAGACAGGGCCTCACCCCTCCCCTACCTCCGCGGTGAGGCCTATGGCCTAGCCGTTTCGGCACAGCCTGGACCTCGGCTCTGCCCTCCCTCCCAGCTGAGTCACAAGTTGAGCAGAGCAGAGGTCCGCTGGAGACACTGGAGGTGGTGACAGTGAGGGGGGGGAAGGGAATGCATGGCCAGGAGCCAACCTATTGTGTACACTCTCCCTCTCTCACTCAGTCACTCGCAGTCACTACTTCACACACCCCTCCCCCACTCTCACTTACTTGTTCATCTTTTATATTCCAACCCACTGACTCAGTTCTTCACATTTTCCCTTCCCTTTGTGCACTCCTGTCTCCAGACACACTTCGTAGTTATCGTCTCTCTCTTCTTCACAACAGACGTCTCAACAGCTCCCCTCAACATACAGGCTGCATGCTCAGCTCAATAAGGTCACCCATACGACCATGAACCAAGGTGCTTATATCTACATTATGAGATGAAAGACCGAGCAGCAATCACAACATGACTGCTAACGATCATTAAGAGTCATAATAAAACTTCTCAAGGCTGCTGTTGAGAACACAATCAGACCCTGTTAGTGCACAGACAATCCCTGGAAAGTACTTCTGATATGTTCCATTAAAAACTAAAAAGACAACTTGGTGCTTTCAGAACTGCTATTCTGAGAAAGATTACACTCCTTAAGCTCAGCTGAAGCCTGGACTGACAGCAGTGTGTCAGCCAATGCTGTTTACATTCAGTACACACAATATGAAAAGTACCCAAACGTCCCAAAACCATCATTGAGAGCTTCATTATGACCTTGTTTTGAATTACTATGCTATGCCTTCTTGATGAAATGTCAGGACTAGCCTGCGATGGTTTGTTGCTAACTATTGAGAGCAGCTTACACAAGCATCACAACACGCTAGCTTGGTTATGCAAGGTCCACTGCTTCAGCAGGCCTTGGCTTCCCCCAATCATGGCTTCACGCTGACCCCGCTATAGGATTGCTGAATCAGTGGTTATGAGATGCAGTGAGGATTCTCCATTCAGAATGCAACGCAACACCGCCGAGTGCCATTTTAAGCCACGTAAGGCTCTTTGAGTTAATGAGATAGCAGAGCTGCACATACAGGTGATAGGCTGAGTAAAGACGTGCTCAAATATTGACATATTGTTATGATGCAGGCAAAGCAAACTCCAAGTGGCCTACTTATCAAGATGTGGGGGAATTCTATCATCTCTGTAATCACATCTTTACGCCAAACTACATTTTGTTTCATTAATAGTTTTCCAAAGTTATTTGCCACGGACTTTGCATAAAGCCGTAAATGAACAGCCGTGCCCTGAGTAAGTCCACAAACACATGTTGAGGGTTAAAGCTGGGCCAAAGGTGACACTTGTATGTAATTATTTTGCAGCCGACACACGTTCAGCTGAATCACGGCTCTGTTCTACTTTAACTGCCATCACAGTGTGTGTGTGTGTGTGTGTGTGTGTGTGTGTGTGTGTGTGTGTGTGTGTGTGTGTGTGTGTGTGTGTGTGTTTATCGCTCTACCACAGGTCACATGACATCAGGCATTTCTCTGCATGGTCATGTGACATACCCACCACCCCTGAAGGCCCCTCCTTCCTGCCGCTGCTCCTTCCAATGTGGAAACCATGGCAACGACCAGTTTGAACCAGTTTGTGACACATAGGCTTCATTTTGTGAGACATGTCAGGCAGAGTTCAGGTGGTTCTGAGGAAAAAACGGAGCTCAGGCCCCGAGAGCCTCAAAACTTTCCAAAATGGGGGCAGGTTGTCGAGAGCCGCACAGCAACTTCCTGTGCGACTCCGGTCAGACCACCAGCTGGTGCAAAGAAAGAAACCTGAAACTCTGGTAGACTCATCTCTTGCACTGTACATTTACACTTGATCCCCTGAGGCTTACAGTGCATAAATAATCCCCCAGAGATTTTATAACAAACTTGCACACAAAAATGCAGACAGTTGGTGGGCTTCAGTTCTCTTTTTGACTGTGGTGGCCATCCCACATAACACAAATACAAAGGAAATGTTGCTATCTGGATCTTAAACTCAGAAGCAGACAAGTTTGTTAATGATTTATGTGGGTTTTTTTCCCCAAAATGGTGGCCAGTGACAAACTTCATCGAGGATTATAGTTGTGTTAAATATTTCTGAATATTGATCACAGGCTATAGCTTTGTCTAAACCAGAGGTGTCAAATTAATTTTCAATGCATGCAAATATGCAGCAAACTATTTGAACTTTATTTGACAGATTTGCTTAAAGATTAGGAATTCTATCTGCCAGAGTTTTTTGTATGAACACTTCCTCTTTCGGCTGCTCCCTTCAAGGGTCCACAGCAGAGCTATTGAGTCAACTAAGCACCTCCATGTCCCCATTCACAACATCCCTGAATCTTTTCTGAAGTGTTTTTCCTCTTGTATCATGCCTGGTGCTCCATCTACAACATGATTTGTCCAATATATCCAGTATTTGTCAACAGCATGTCCAAAAGCTTTCTCTCTGATCTGTTCCTTTAATTTTGTCCAATCTGCTCATTCACACTGACCATTTCAGCATCTTGATTGTTGACACCTCCAAAAAAATTCTGCTTTTATAGGGAGAATTATTTCTTTGCATTTTCAGTCCCATAGTATAGCTTTGATGCTAATGGCACTTTGCACTTTTATTTTGAATACCATATAAAGAGACTCTTATCCACCAAACAGTATCGCATGTCTGATTGCAGTGCCTGCTATAATTACTTTAAAGGTTCAAAACACAGAATTTCCATGACTTGAATGAAATTCTCACCTTTTGGATGTGCTCATGTCGACAGGCTCATCTCCAGTCTGCACCTCAACCTTGATGGTGGCCTTTACTTCCCCAGTCTTGAGGATGCTGGCTGCCACCTTAGCAGCCTGCTCGCTCTTCAGCTTGACGCCATCGCCGCCATGTCCCACCAGGGGCAGTGGGCTCCCAGCTGCATCACTCTTCTCCAGTTTAACCCTTTTACTGTCCGTATCCCCGGGGGTACCAGGACTGGTTGTGTGATCCTTCTCCAGAGCCCGCTTCTGGCTGCGTGTTTGACGCACTGCCTCCTCTGACATGGCTGCTCTCACCCTGGAGAGAAGGGACACATAATTACACTCAGTCTTAAATGTATTTACAAACCAAACACAATAACAGGCAAGAAGAGTTTGATTGTAATAAAAGATTTCTTCAGGGTCCAGCTTTCGTTGTTGAAATAAATGCCAGGATGGTTTCTAACCGTAGGGTAGCATTATTTTCTACAGGCCAATTACACTTGAACGATATACCAAGACCAACTCTCAAAGTGATTCTCCACAATACAATCACAATAAAACCGTACACCAAAACCAAAAAACCACAATATTTGAACACTGTGCGAAACCTGATTTTGAGCACAGCAAATGAGACACACTTTAACATGTTATCAAGTGCAGATTGTCTGAAAACTGATTTGGAACCATTAAGGGCAAGTGCAAGCCCTGCAGGAAGGCCTAAAACATCGTTGGTCAGGTTACGTTGGCTTGGGTACAATCAGCTACTCTAAAAGTGAGACAATGAAATTGGAAAACAGCAGTGCCAAGTCTAAGCTTTACAGTGATAACTGACCTCAGTCTGCCTTTGTTTGAGAGGCAGCAGTGCCAATAGAGTGACTGAAGACACTGAATCCAATCAACTAAAGTAAATCCATTGTATAGGTGCCAAATTATAAGTTCATATAGCAGATGTTCCTTAATTTATCGCATCGCATCGCATCGCATCGCATCTCACCTCACCTCATCTGATCTCGTCTTATCTCATCTTAAACAAAATCATTTTGGGAAACAAAAATTAAATACTTATTATCATACAACATCGGAATATTTTGAACAATTCAGTTTGAGTTGATTAGCACCAATAACAACATAACTACCTTAAAGGAATTTCAGATAAACTAAAATACAATGATAAAACCCTGTAATGGGATTTCCTGGAAAGAAAAAGCTTGAGCGAGATTGTACTTTACCTTTCGCTCAAAGAATTCTGTGGACAACACGGAATCCTCACCTTTACAAGGCTAAACTCTTTTAGATTTGACCTCCATGTTGTAAGAAATACTTATTTATCTATTCTAATAATACATTGACAAAATTGTGAAATATTGCTCGGCTTAGCTGATATTTTTAGTTGTATTTAATGGGTAAAGGCAGCCAAGCATTACATGTCCTTCTGTTACTGCCCCATTAAACAGTATATATATACACAACGCAAACAAATAAACAAAGGAACAAACAAACAAGTTATTGTATAACATTCACATTACACAAGTGCACTAATATAGGCCATGTACGATTATAAAGTGATACTCTGAGATATATTTGTAACATAACTCATGTAAAAGACAATATGTCACGCATACAAACATTTGAACGTTTTGTACAATGGTGACCAAATGAACTGCTCACGTCATCAAAGTCCTTATAAAGTGTGATACAAAAGTCTAAATGACCGCAGGACTGTCTGAAAAGTTACATGCAATTATATGCAGTCTCAGGAATCTGGCTCAAGATCTATTGAGACTGTGAATGCATCTCAGCTCACGCGCATATTCCTGAGGTTTTACGAGACACAAGAATGGCTTTCCTGAAAACCAGTTCAATCTGGTTTGCTATTGAAAGAAGGCGTCAGTTTAACCTGTGGAAAGTCAGAGTGGCAAAGGGAGGGGAACAAGACAGAGAGGCCACAGTCACGTTCAACATTGGAGGCAAGGCAGGAGGGAGGAGGAGAAAATGTTGTCTTTGGACGTACCAAAAACACGACGAGCAGACAAGAACGGGGTAGACTGATATGACACATAACACAAAATGCCTGTCAGTGACCGTTTCAGATATGACTCTAAACACAAAAAAGTTTGCATGTATTAATGGACACTATAAACCTCTAAAACATCTAGAAATGTTTAGTCTGCGATCGAAGGAAGAGGCCTTGAAGACTGGAAGGTGATAATTCACTAGACACAAATACTGCTACGATTTTCCCTGTGAAACAGCACGCTGAAAAGACCTGCAATGTTAGGTGAGATAGTGAAGCTGCATTTCAGCATTTTTTTATTTTTGTGAATTGCTACATGCAGTATTGTTGCAGTTTGGTCTGATGAGTCACATTTTATTTGACTTTAAGTGAAGTAAGCACACAGCAATCTTTGACACTCGGAGGGAAAATGCTGAGCTTTGGTTATAAGCAACGCATCAACGACACAGCTTAACATTCAGGTCTACGAGCAAATGCAGAGCCTGAAATGCTCCCTGCTCTGATAAACAGCAAGGACAGATGTGCCCCTGTATGATCTCTGTATGATCCCTGGAAACAAAGGCCATCTATTTGACAGTCATGACAGCTTTCATGGAGGCGTTTACATGTGCATGCCCGTATACTACACGCACACGCGCAATCAATGTCAGACATAGTTTTTCACAGAAAGGCTATAAAAAAAAAAAAAGTGGTTATGCACTGCTCCTGCTGTAACGGTGTGGTTGTGAAGCTTGTCAGGTAGAAAATGACTGTAAACCTTTGGGACGGAGAGCAGTTACGTCGTGGCTTCTTGTTTCAGGTCTGCAGACACGTGTCTACCTTTGTCCCAGAGGATGCGGATGGCATCATGAAGCCAGTGCTTAATGCAGTGGATGCGTTGATGCTAAGCAACGGAGGGGTGGCAAAGAAAATTGTTGTCCATACATACTTTGTGATGTGTCCCAAATGCACTTGAGGCTGGCTGAGAGGAATGTGTGTACTTGCATCACACTCGCTCCCACCATCACTCACTGACTGACTTAGACAAGAAAAACATCCACAATCTTTTCATAGTCATTAAAATATCGTGCAATACAACTGTTTGTTATTATTTCTAACATCATTATTTGTTCACCTCTCATTTGATACCATGGAAAATGAACAAGGTTTTGTCAACCTTGCAGTAAATGCAACTATAAAACAAAAAGTATTTTTCTTTAATGAATACATGATACATGAAGCCAACTGTGACCTTTGTGTCATTTAGTCAAGTGAGGAGTAGTTCAGTTTCGATCAATTTGATGAGACATGTTAATTTGGAATGAAACAATATTTAATTTTAAAGCCAATATTTCATCAAACTCATGTTGTCCTCATGAGATCATTTAACTGAAAGAGTGAGCAATGTATAATTTGAAAAAATATGCTGACTGTGATACATTTATGTCAGCAAACACGCGACGTCTGTCCTACCTCATCTCATCACTACCACCACCATCAGGAAACAGTTTTTCTATCACTGCCAAATAGACATCTGTTTAGTAGCAGGAAAAAACAAGCAATGTCTTCAAGCAGTTCGACAAGAGAAATTATAGGTGCCAGTACCTCAGTGATAACATGTTATGAGGGAGACAAAAGTTTTAATAACTTCTTCCTTATTCCAGGTATACCCAGATACAACTGAACATCTTTTCAGATTATTTTGGCTTTAACATCCGGATTTTTGTTAAACTTCATGGTCAAGTAATCAACTGTGTCGAACACTGCATGAAGTGACAGGATTTCCGAGGTAAAGCTCCTCACACTATCAACTGAACATGTAAAACTAACCTGATACACAAAGCTCACCAACAGGTCTGACTGGTGCTTTGACAGATGCCTGGAGGGAACCAGTACCCCAAACAGCAATGTGTGGGACATAACAAGCCCTGCGAGGCCATCCTACTAAAGACAAGAGTTCTGCCTTTCACAACTCAAAACCATCAAAACCATAGATCCCTATCAATCTCAGACTGTCAGTGATGTTGGATTTGAGCATTGTGATGAAGGGGACAAGTTTGCAAGTTCTCCCCATGTGTGTATGGGTTTCCTCCCACAGTCCAAAAACATGCATGAAAGTTAGGTAAACTGGTGACTCTAAAGTCCTGTCCACACGAGCCAAAACTATCTTTTTTTTCCCGCCGGTGTTCTAAAAGAAAATTTTGTCCAGAAGTCACCACGAACACGGTTCAAGTTATATAGGTCTATGCTCCCGCTTTTCCTGATGCTTGAGAAATTCAACATATCACTTGATTAGATGCGATTGTTGTGGTTATTAGAGGACATCGTGGATCGCGGTGAGGGGAGATGGGGGTGATGACATCATCGTTATCCACAGATATGCGTCTTGCCCGTCCACACCTCACAGTCAAGCTTAGGATTGTAAAATTGCCCCACTCTGGGACCGTGTTTAAAAGTAATAATAATTGGGGGCTCCTAAAACGCCGCGCCCATGTGGATGATCGGCCAAAAACGGTATGTTTATGTGAAACAGCGTTCTTGTGTGGACAGGCCCTAAATTGCCCTTAGGAGTGAATCTGCGTGTGCGGTTGTCTATTTCTCTGTTTGTCCTGTGATGGACTGGCAGCATGTTCAGGGTGTATCCTGCCCTATCCTGACTTCCCACTTCTGAAACAAGCTCTCCATTATTTGTTTTGCGTCAAGATAGTTCTATAAGTTTTCAATTGTACAACCCATGCAACACCATGGAAGAAAGTTTCACTATCAGAAGGAACAGACTCATGGAGTTACAGTACAAGTTCAAGTTCCAACAGACAAACTCATGCAGTAGTAGCTTTAACATGTCTAAAAGGTCAGCAACTTTCCGCTCTGAAATACATGACATACTTAAAATGCTTTCTTATATCTCATGTGTTACGTGCATCTCTTCCTACTCGCTTTTCACAAAGGACCCAATGTGGTCATTTATATATTTCACATATTAACTAATAAACTGTTATCATCCCGAAGAATGAACAGCATTTAACAAGTGGGCATGATCATTTTGCAAGTATTCCTACAATGAATGATGACCACATTAAGAATTAATAACTGAATGTAGAGCACATTAAGCACGGGTGATATTAGTTATACATATTAATTCAATTAAATCAAGGAACAAAATGTAATAAGAAAACAGCTAAGTATCACTAGAGTTGTGATTTTGATCAAATCCTGATGACAGAAACCCATCTTTGTATTCCAGGAAGAGGGATTCATCTCATCAATGTACCAATGATCTACCAACAACAGCGACACAGAATGAGAGGATGAGAAAGAGAGGGAAGAAGAGGACCCGCCAATGATTAGTTATCTGTGCCTGGTTCTCTCAGGAGACTGAGGAGGAGGAGTAGATGCATGTCTTCCTCGTTTCCCCCAGAATAATAAGGCCAGAGGGCAGAGCAGATCTTAAGACAGAAAAAGAAAAGGATTATGGTGATGGGGGCTGTGAGAGACTGGATATCTCTACTACCAGTTCAATTTAATCTAAAACGCATATAATGTATAAAAAGGTTTGGAGTAAACTGAAAAAGACTTACTTCAATCAATACTGTTAATAAACACGCATTTCTTTGTTGGGGTTGTATAGATCAACGGTAAATCTCTCATCTGGCTGTTCAATGCGGCAGGATGAGATATGCATGCTTGAAAGAAAATGGTAATCTTGTGACCTGGACTGACACTGCAAGCTTTATTCTCACTCTGTCTCCTATTGTGTCCAGTAGTTCATAGAGACCAGATCAATGGCAAAGTCTCATCCCCTCAGGTAGCATGCTAGCCTCTCATCTCTAGCACTGTAATGATCTCCCCACTGGGATGGGACCCAGCCAGCCAACACATTAACAGCCATTTTTTTCAAAAAACTGAGCCTTTTTAACTGTGTCCTTAGGGTTCAATATACAGGGAAAACAACAATTATAGTGTCCAATAAAAGCAATACAAGTATGGATTATTACTGCCCAATAAAATACAATAAAGGGACATCTCTTTGTCTTGTGCAGCTAAGGGGCCTTGGCCCTTGTAATATTGATTTAATCACTCAAAGCACCAATTATTTTACTGGCAGACATGATCAGGTGATGATCTCATGATCATCTTAAATATAACATGATTACTCACTACTGCTGCCCTCAAAAAGAAATGACTTCTGCTGCCGGCTGAATGTCGTGTTGAACTTAGAAAACATTTTGCTTCAGCACAAACATCCACAGCAGACTTTTCTTTGCTTGGATAAATCATCTTAACAGTATTAAGAAAAGATTAGACTACCTATATTAATCTGTGCACCAGGCTAAGAGTGGGGGCAGGGATCCAGCTGAGATGGTGCCATGGTTGGGGGAGGGTGCAGGGTGCAGAGCGCATGTGGTTAGCTGAGCCATAATCTCACTGTACCCAAGTGAAAAATATTCTTACTTGTCTTCTTTCTCTCACTTGCTCTCTTTCTGTCCTTCCCTCTACCCCTCCCTGATGCGCGCGCGCGCACACACACACACACGCACACGCACGCACGCACACACACACGCACGCACGCACACACACACGCGCATACAGACGCACGCAGACGCACACAGACGCACACTTGTTCTGTGGTCAGCCAAGAAGTATGTGTCTGTCTGTTTGTCTGTGTGTGTGCGTGTGTGTCTTCCCATACTGGTTGCGTCCCGAACATTAAGGGTTAAGCCCCTGCCATTTTAATGCCACTGACAGATCAGACCATTAGGGTGTTACCTAACAAAATGGAAGCCTTTAACCCTGATTCTGCCAGATTGCGTGTGTGTGTGTGTGTGTGTGTGTGTGTGTGTGTGTGTGTGTGTGTGTGTGTGTGTGTGTGTGTGTGTGTGTGTGTGTGTGTGTGTGTGTGTGTGTGTGTGTGTGTGTGTGTGTGTGTGTGTGTGTGTGAGCCACAGGCAAACAAAGTGCATGTGCCCGTCTCCACCTGGATTCTCCCTCGGCAACGTTACGACGACAACAGTAGTGAGTCCAGAAGTGAAAACAGACTTAACCATAATCACACAAAAATGTGCACCTCCATTAGGTTCCATTAAACATAGGGCTGTTCAGGACACGGACAATTGACAATGTATCCTCATCACATACAGTTTAATAAAAAAAGAATTATTAAAATACCACATCTCATAGTATAAATCTTATCAGAATATCGATGAGCATACAAAGACACATGTACAATAAAAATGTTAGTGCTATCTACTTGGAGTCAATAATTTGACCAATTAATACTAACACAAGTGATTTCCAGATTGTGAAAGCTCATTCACCCCAGCACCTTGGGTCAAGCGTCAGTAGCATTTCTGAGCCTTTAATCATAAAATGACTGGATACATTCTCAACGACTAGTGTTTACAAGCTATAATAAAAAGGAAAAGCTGAATGTTAAAAAAAATACTCAACAGGGATAATCTCCAATTTCACCCAAATTGCTTCCAAATGGTTCCTCAATAATCCTGTAAAACCAGAAGCACATACCCACATATGGACTGGAGTGCCAGGACACACGCAGACGGCTATCACATTACATTTCTTAGAAATGAACAGTAGCAGGAAGTGACCGCAGTAGAGGGAGAGCAAAACAGGGCTGAAAGGGTGCAATAAAGTTGAGCATATCAAATGTCACATCTCCAGGCTATCCAAATTATCACTGTTCACAGTTTAAAATGCAACTGGATGTAATATGGTCTCATGTGGATAAAACGGGATGACAAACAGGAATTTTCAAGTAAAATTAGATTAGAGCCAAGTAAATGAAACAATAAGGAATGAGCATGTCCATCCAGAACTTTACACTAGATAGATTTATACTGGTGACAATAACATTTTAGCTGGTTCCAAACATCAGTACTATGAATTATTCCTATGACGTTGCTCAACTATTGGACATCCAATGAAGATTAACTTTATTTTCAACTTCAAACTATTATACTGGGAGAAAACAGACCATTCAAATTCAATCTAGAAGTCCTTATTTACGATCTTCAACAATCTGTAAATTTGTAGCACAAACTACTGGGTCTGTGTCTACAAATCAAAGAAATTAAAATTGAATTAATATTTTTTTTAAATGCATTTATGTCTCACAGGACTTTTTTGGTAACTGTATGCATAGACTGTGAGATAAAGACGTTGCATGATTTGAATTCAATTTGGTGTTTTGCGTTTTATGGATCATGACTGGTGACTCCCTGCAAGAGAATATGTAAATTATTGGCAAATTTGACTTTGGAATTACAATGAATTAGTACTTTGAAAATGTAACACAAAAGCCGCATGACTGTTGCAAATACTCCAGGTAGAATTGCCCAATTATGTTGTACAGGTGACATGGTTGTGAGGCCCTGGAACTCATGTAAGAAATATTGCGATCTGCTGCACATATTTTGGGATACATTTTGCAAAACCTGTTCACAATCTGTCACAGCCCAGTAAAACAGGGGCTTAACTTGTCAAATTACTCCCTTTGAGTTAAATCTGCTTCAAAATCCAGTGGGCTCTTTTTTGTCTATGCTGTACACCTCCACCCCAACTGAATCACACCAAAAAGATGTCCTTCATGGTGAAAGGAATAACATAACTTGTTAGCATCATTTAGGGCAACCGATATAAAAAGAGATGATCGGAAGGCCAGTCTCTTGTTCCTGATACTTCAGGATGCTTTGTAAACAAGAATGCAAGGGACCAGTGAGTACATAAATCTAAGTAAGCCTTTTTAGCAACCAACTAGAAGTCATCTCTTTATTAATAAAGCCCTCCTTCGTGGCTGTCATGAACACATTCAAAAACCATTGTTTGTGCAGTATGTACCAGTATGCCACGGGTTTTCGTGTGTTTCCACTGACAAAAGTTGTAGATAGTACTGTATCCAACCGTTACCATTTTTTTGTAACCCCTCTGATGAGTTACCTCGCACATTGGAACGGGTTCCATAAGGAGGAGCTACGACACAGCCATCTGCTGATTGGACATGACGATCATCACTCTTGACGAGTCCACAATATTTAACTGAACCAAGCAGTTTACCTCAATAGCAAATTCTTTAGTTTGTGAAATAAAAAAACTCAATTAAGTTTCCCATTTGCAATGACATGCCTCGTTGTGTCATTCACGCTTGACAGACATGTTAGCCCCATTCTCTGCCCATGCTTTAATCGTTGCTGCGACATTGACCGCACGTCGCCATCTTTGAAGTGACGCAGCAACGGAAATCATTGCTAATTGTTGTATTGACGTTGACGAGTCACGTCAGCACTAAAGAATTTGATAGGCCGATTTATCGGTTATCAAAATTTTATATTCCTTAATATCAGAATCGGCTTTAAAAAAAAACTGTATTGGCTGGGTCCTGGTCTAGCTATTAAAGCCTCTAGAAAAAAAAAACTACAACAAGGAAAGACCAAGACTAGGTTACACCCGCATTTCAAATCAAAAGATAAGGGTTTTAATTATCATGACCACACCCAACAAGCAAATTATTATTGAGCACTTCTATATCATGAGTCAGTGCTGACCCTTATCACCTTCAAGCTTCAAGCATATCGTTTCAAAATCATGCTGGCGCAAAATATTTGGTGAGATTGTTGCTTACTTATGCCTTTATCAGTTTGTGGAGGTGAAAAGTAGAACGTGGCAGAGGAGGTTGGTATGGCTGTCCATGTTGTTATGAGGCGCTGTGTTTTAGTCATGAGGATATGATGGAATTTTATACTGAACCATGGCATTCACAGTCTAAAAATTTAACTAATCTGACATGTGTGCCCTAAACTCAGTATCTTCTTCTGCATCAGTATATTTCAGATTTGTTTTCATTTCCCATCATGGTTTTAGGCAGCGGGTAGTCCAGCTGTCATTTGGATGATCAATTTTCAGAATACACGGACGAAAAAATAGTGGACGTGTTTCTCAAAGCCTCTACAATACGTGTATAATTCCCATCACTATTTGTCACTGTCTAATTTTGCCTGAATTGATCTTTTTTCGCCGAAATATAGCGAATTATCGGCTTGAGTGCGCAACTACAACTGACTTCCGGTTTGTATTACGCCCAGTAATGAGCAACGTGATTGGTCAATTGATACCATGTGGTCGATACCTTTTGAAAGGCGGCTTCTGATTGGGTCGTAATTCTATAACTCATCTTGGTGCATTCAAACGCTAAAGCAGAGAGGAGGATTTTCCTTTCTAAGATGCTGAGGAATCATATCTGCATGATCCATATGGGTGGTATCAATTATATGGACCTATGATCTATCTAATTTTTCACTTTCAAAATGAAATGAGAAAAGGACGCCCCTTCCACCGACTAAATGAATTTTGGACACACATAATTTTTGGATGGGCACCAAAAACATTAATTTCTGCCTAAAACCAGCATGCACATGTTGATAAATAAAACGTGCCATTTTCAATGACACTCAGCCAAAACGTTGTCTCTGAAGTATCGAACACCTACTCCGTGTGACAGGGCTCTGAACAAAAAACATTCTGAACTAATTGCAGCCTTCTCCTTTTTTTCTTAATGCTGTTCCAGACAAGCTGCTCCCCACTCATGCTAAAGTACATAACTCTTGTTTCATAGTAGCACTTTGTGTTTCACCTGGGTCCTCTTAATAAGCCCTAAAGCTCACTAGTTGTGGGCTGACCACTTTAAAAGGAGCTTGAAGCCGAATTGATCATATTATAGCCAGTTTCTTTATTTGATGATGTTCCCTGTAGCTTTCTGGTATCAGATGACGAGAAGGCAGCAAATACTGCATACTTACCAAAGTCTAACCTTAACAAGTTTTACTAAAATGCTAAAATATACTAACCAAAAAGTTTATCCTACACTTGTGTTGCAATGTTTTTGTTGTGTTTTTACAGTCAGTCATAGTTTGAGGTCTTTGTTTTCTGTGCCTCTTTTCCAAATTAGTCAAATTTTTTTGTTACATTATATACCAGATTTTATAGCAGTTTCACAAGAAAAACTGCAATGCAAGGAAACCTCTGTCTTGCCCTCCAATATTATTTTTAATAAAGTTTTTATTAAAGAAATTATAACAGATACTGTGCATGTTCGTTTATCCACCATGAAGCAATAGAGCAAAAAAAAATTTGTGTCATCTTCCTGGGAGTCTACTGTTAAAAAACTCGAGCAGTAGCAAAGAATGTACAAAAGTCTACAGATAGATACCTGTCATACTTTCATACTTTAGAGTAGAGTATCACTTTAGACCCATACTTTGAATTTCTTCTCCAAGTACATTAAAGACAGGACCTACAACATGGGCCTAGAATTTTGTCTAAAAATGTAATAGAAGAAACTCAAAGGGTGCTTGTGTGTGAGATTTCAGAGAGTGTTAAATTCTGGAATATTTTTCTTTCAGAGCCACAGGATATATAAAAGGTAAGATATACACTTTACTCATTGCACTCTGCCACAAAGAACATGAATTTAGGTACCATTTTTGTATTGATCATTGAATACATGATTATAACGATGATAATACAAACAAAATTAGTAGACGTCACAAATATTGTCTGCTCATTTTTCAGTCTGTTCTTTTCCTATCCCTCATCGGCAGCTGTAATCTGACAAACCCATCCTGTGTCTACTCTTGTAAAATTTCCATGGCAGAAAGTTGAAGAATCAAAAGTCAATTCAGAATTAAGGGGATAAGTGAGCTCAAACTTATTGAGAGGTATAGCAAATCCTTTTAATAACTTATCTGCTATGTATGGCAGGGCAGAGATGAAATGCAGCATGTATACACAACTAGCACATATAAGCCATGTAGCTGAGAGTCAGCCAGGACACTTTGTCCCCTCTTGCATACATGGCTTGATGTTACATATATCCAAGTTGCTGCTCTGCCTCTTTGCTGCACTGAGAGTTAGAAAGTTGCTATGTCAGCACTGGCCACACAGTAGACGCATTTGTTGGAGGCAGATTGAAAAACAACATTAGAAATGTGTATTCAATAACCTGTAATGTGAGAGCAAATGAAACTTAACTTATATAGGATGAGACAACCCCTTCAGGCAGCGAAGGTCAGGATGTCACTTGAAAAAATGTAACCGAAAGCAAAGAAACACAGGATTGCTATGAAAATGTATCTCAGGGTCTTTGAGGCCATCAAGCTACCAAATGTAGCAGTAAAGCTAGGATCTACGTTGGCAGCAAAAACCAGTGACCAGTGATATGGGTTCAATTGTAGAAATGAACAGAGCCCTGTTGGCAGCAAAGCTCCAGTGTATGCATATGACTGTATGGAGCAGCACTGAATTGTCACACAAAGCATAACTGGATACTTTACCACAGCAAGGATTTGAATATTTTAATGCCTTCCACAATACCTTCCAAAACACCACTACTAGCTACCATGGTGATGCTTGTGCTCCCTGCAGCTTTGCTTTGTCTTGTACATTTTATATATTGATAAGATAACGACAATGAAATAACAATCGAGAAAGCTTTCCTTACGCTCATTGCACAGACTGCCTCACGACTACTGAGAACCCTTTGGGTCAGCTTATAGCAGCTATAGCTTTGGCTTGGTTTGGCAGCTATAGCTCCGATAACAGAGTGGTTTGTCCTTTCATCAGAATGTTTTGAGTTCGATTCCCAATCACCAAGATTCATATGTCGAATTGTCCCTGAGAAAAACACTGAACCTCAAACTGCTGACCAGTGGATGATAGCGCACTGTAAATGTGGCAGCCATGTCCCATTGGTTTAAGAATTTCCCCCAAGGGTTAAAGTACTTCGATTCTATTCTATAGCCAACACTCCAAGAAAAAGAAGATCTAATACAGGCAGTGCCAGGTAACATCTTAAAATATTTTATCAATGACAGTTTTCTTTCAAATGAAAGTAAAAATGGAAGGTAAGTTAAGGTAGACGATGAGCAATTCAGCACAAAAATCCACATCTTGGATGAAAACATTTAATAAAACCAAATGAGATTAATGGTTTCTGACAAATCTTATTACCTACACAATTCTGTAGAAATGTTGGGTACCAATATAGCTAATGTTTTTTTGTCCGTTTACTTAAGAAAGCCAAAATCAGTATGAGCTTAAACAGAGGGCAGTATTTCACTCATTTCATTTACAGTCCAAGGTTTCGACAGATTAACAGAAAACACAAAAGATAACATTCCACATATTGTTTTTAACAGTTAAAGAAGGGATAGTCATATTGTAAGCACGCATGCTTAATGAAGTCCAACTGGGTAAACAAGAAATAGTTCAACCGGTGTTGGATTCCTCTACTCATGCTTCAAGTATTGCCCAAGGCCTTTATGCGGGGACCTATGGACAATATGTCTACGTTTTTCTTCAAGCGCCTGACGAAACCAGGCACTGAGAGGATGTGAAAACATTAGCTCATTAAAAAAAAAAAAAAGAATCTGCTCAGGTGAAACACTACAAGATGACAACCAAGGCAACACAAGGAAGCAGGGAAGCCCATTACTTACTCAGGGAAAACTTAGTGGTTTGGCAGTTATTATGAAGTTAAACAAGCTAACTGTAGCAAGCATGGCATGTTATCCATTAAAAAAAAATACAAATTAAAATACACATACACAAAAGAAAGAACACAAAGCAAACTATTCCAATGGGGCAAGAAGTTCATGTTCCTTTAATGGAACATTTTGTACCATATTTGATAAACAATTAAATCTCTTGGCAAAAAACAACAAGGGTAATATTTTTGGTTTTACCACCAGGAAATGGTTTTACCAGCTTTTCCTGCTAACCCAGTCATCGTTGTTGCTCTCTATGGGTTAGTGATAGGCCCCCTATAGCAACATTGCCACACAGAATATTTTGGCAAAAACAATAGTCTCAACCATTCGATAAATACTTTATTCATATTTCAATTGTAACAAGGTATTTGAGCACATCACCCAAAAAACATAATTTTGCCTTCACACTTTCAGCAGAACCTAAACAAAGGTATATTTCTTTCTGTAGATTGCATACAACTGCTGTTGATGTTAACAGATCAATATATTTAACACAGGCTATTTCAATGTGTTGTTACAACAATAAATCTGTATTTTTAAAGAACATATTAAATAACTGGTCTTGAATTATGATTACCTACAAATAATTCAAAGGGGGGTACAGTATATATTTTCGAGGTCGTTGTTGCAGTCTTTGCAGTTGCGATGAGGTGTACTGCAGTCGGACTGCTCTGTAGCTCTGACTAGCGACGGGCAGCTGCATGACACTTAAACGTCACCTTGTACAGGAGTGAATATATAATAAAACAATATTTGATGCTGATGTAGACGGAGCCACATCTCCCAGTTTAGCCAACGTCTCATGTGAAATCTCCAATTTTCAATCCAGATTGTGAGAAACGGGTATGATGTCAGATTAAACATTTGTGTGATATAAATCGGTTATATGTAATACACCACATTTAAAAGTTAAGTCCAGAAATGTTAAAAAGGTATATCTATAAGGTGTATGCGGAGTTATAGAGGTTTCACTTTCATGCCAAATGCTCAGCATTGAAATGAACAATTTCAAACTCTATTGTATGGAAAAAACAATCAGATCAAATTCCAGGCGCAAAGATTTGCGCTGAAGATCATAATAAACCCAGGAATGACAATTGTGATCAACATATCCTTGATTCTTGAAAATGACAAAGGCCAAATAAAAAAAAGTGATGGGAAATAATGATTTCACATCCTGATGCAGCAGAATAAAGAGGATCTCTTATCATGCCTGTCTAGTTACATCATTCTCATGAGGGTTTTTTTTTTTTTTTTAAATAAGAGGCACCCCTCCTCAGGCAAATCCAAGGTCCATCATAAAATGCAAAGCGACATGTGTCCCCCATCACTGGCCAAGGGTGCCAACTCTCTGGTTGCTCTATAACAAGGGCACTGCTTCGCAGAGGTATGCTAGACACACCTCAAAGTCAAGGGAAGACAAAAATTGTCCACTCAGATAACATGACCCATAGTTCACAGTCGACTACACACAAGGTGACAGTGTAAAATAAATCCTCAAACACTGAGACCCGATGGGTCCATATAAAGCAAAATAATTATTAGAAAACCCCTCAGCAATAACATCAGCTAAAAGGCAAAATGCCTTCATTGGATTTGCTTGAATAGGTAATAAATGGTTAATTGTGCAGCGTGCCCACAGACTTGACAGTAAACCCCTCATCACTTAAAATAAGTATTAAATTTGGTCTTAGTTACAGGTATTCTGAAGCAAAGACAAAGCCTTGGTTCAGATGTGGCGGTGTGGGTGATCGCTGCTAAGCTGTCGTGGACACAGACACACACCCCGACGAAGGCTCACCGTCCACCATTACGCCTCCATAAAAAGGCTTTTCACGGTTGAGCTAATCTGACAAAGTTGTGGGATCAATGGCTCATAAAGCCATAACCGGAGCCATCCGCTGCTCAGACGGGCACCGGGCTCAGCGAAACCCGGCAGGGATGCATCTTGTGATATTCATAAACTTCAGTCATCCAACTTTTTTTTTTTTTTTCCTGGGAGAATTGCTCCTTATTTCAACTCACCCATCAACAACAACAAGCTATCGCATGCTAACGTTAACTTGGCTTGCAAACAACAACCTGTCCATCTGTCCGGCTACAAACCCAGCGGCTAACCCAACGCCAGCTAACGTCCCCATTGTGACCGTAACCGTCGACCAAGATCGCCGGGCCGAAGGGGAACACTTCGGGAAAGTGTTTCAAATGAAGATTATTGTGTGCATTGTCGCGTTTGGCCAGGATGTCTGAACGCCTCCAAATAGCGATACACGACAGACAATGAAACCGACCCCGTCTCAGTCGGCAGCTATCGAGCTAAGTTAGCCTGCTAGCGCTAACTCCCCGGTCACGGGCAAGACAGTGGCTAAATGTGTTCACTAGTAATACAGCGTTCATTACACGTTTATAACGAATCGCCGCTCGGCCCCGGGGTGTTGTACCTTCGTTGTAAGTACATAAAAGGAACAACTTACGTTTTATCCCAAATGGTGATGCACGCGGATACAAGTTTTTGTTTTTTTGTTTTTTTTTTGCCGGGTAAGTTTAGGATTATCGCCGTAGTCCTGATATTGCGCTTGAAGCTCGTACACGATGTGTGTGTGAGAGTGTGAGTGCGTGTGAAGCGGAGGGACACACAACTGTTACCTTACAACATTAGCCGGGCTCGAGCTACGCTAGTTAGCCTAACTTAGCCGACCTGACGCCGACAGATAAACTTCCGTCGTCGTCATATTTCAATTGAGGATTAAAACACTTAGGTGTGATCCGATGGCCCCGGGAAAGAGTGGTTTGTTGAACTTACAGGGTTCAGGAGGAGCTTGGTGGGGTCCCCCCGCGATGTTCAGTCGTTAGGCGTAAGTATCTCGCTGGCTTCGGTGTAAAAATCCCGGGGATCCCCTCTCTTCTGTCCGCTGCCACTCCGGCTGCCAGATAATGTAATGAGCCACCACAGGCGGCGTCATGCTGCGTTCACATACACCTCGGAAATGTTACGTTTCCCAATAGATAGACGGAAAATGATGCGTTTACGTCTGCGCGATAGATAGATAGATAGATAGATAGATAGATAGATAGATAGATAGATAGATAGATAGATAGATAGATAGATAGATAGATAGATAGATAGATAGATAGATAGATAGATAGATAGATAGATAGATAGATAGATAATCTTTGTTACAACAATAATGCCCCCAAAAGGTGAGAGAATGTAAAAAAAAACACCACATCAACAGAATCGCAACGTTTTAAAGAAGTTTAAAGAGTCCATTGGTCAGTCTCAAAAATCTGTCAGAAAGTAACAGAGACATAGATCAAACAGGTCTACATTTATTTTCATGTGAAACTCAAATTTGTTAAGCATAATGACTGAAATATAAACAAAAAGAAAATGCAATGTTAGCCATTCTAATAAGCCCATGTTTTTATAGGCAACACAGACGTGTTAGACATGTTATTGTGTAAAGTACAGTATGTCTGAACTTGATGGCAGCAGTACGGCACAAAGTTTAGACAGAAGAAACAAAAAGCTATGAAAGAAGTCATTTACATTCAATTAGGTTAATTGGAATATGATACTTTTCATGTATGTATTTTACTCCGACTTTAGTACAATATACGTTACTTTTACACTTACCTGTTTACCAAAAAAAATGACCATGTCATATGATTTTATATACATTGTTTTTGACTTCAGAAGTTTCATACAAACAGTTCAACAGTACACAATACTTTAGTTTCAGCGACAAGTAATTTGTATTTTCACTTTAGTTTTTTCTAACAACATTAAGTCAAAAATGTAATTTAAAATGCCTTGATTGTCATTGCATTGTTAACACAATTGGTTTCCATTATAAACATATATCCATACAACCATCTTCTATACTGTTCCATTCTGTGCAGGGTTGCAGAGCGCTGGAGACATTACCAGCTAACTATGAGTTTTAGGGTCACCAATTAACCTCACAGTCTTTGGACATGTGGGGGGAAACCGGAGTACCCAGAGGAAACCATGCACACACTGGGAGAACATGCAAATGACACACAGCAAGGCCCAGCCAGTAAATTAACCCACAGCATTCTCACTGTGAGGCAGGAGCACTGTCCACTCTTCCATCGTGTGGCCCCATCATAAACATAATTCATCAATGTTACATACAGTTGTAAGACCACAATCAAATATATAAAATTGGATACTGGAGGACAGACAGCTCTGATGTTGACAATATGCTGGGGGTCATATTGTACATGTATAATGCACATTGCGATTGTAAGTTGTTTGATATGATGGAGGTGTATTGGCTGTTTTGATGCATCCAGGAGACCTACTGAGGTGGGAAAAAAAAGTCCATGAATCATAAAAACTTTTTTTAAGGAACAATTTGTTTGACTCATGTTGTGTACCGTTTTCACTTTTGGGAAGAGGTAGAAGAAAGGGAACTGTGAGATTTGTCAATCATGCACGCCTCGCTAGATGATGCCAACGTAAAGTTGCGTGAACTAATTATTTGTTTTGAGTTTTATAGAAATGCTTACATTACATGTTCTTCAGTATTCAAGTTTTTTATCCATGTGAGGTCCGATGTGAGATTTAGGGAAACACTTTTCTTTGACTATGCAACCCTTTCATGTAATTGTTTTCTTGCGATTTGATCCATCTATTCATTACCTGCGTGTCTTTTGAATTCATTGGCTGTCTGACTTCAATCTGTAAATAAAGGTAGTCACTTCTTTTTGTAAAAGTCTGTGGAGGACAACTTCTTCCAGAAACTGAAACCATACTGATCTGATCACGAGGTCTTTCACCCTAGTCGCATAATCATATTAGGTCAAGATCAAGACAATAATTTCTTTCATTTATGAGTTGAATTATTACCCTGGGGCCAAGAGTAACCTTATATGGGTTGATTACACCATACCAATTACAGAATTTAATCTAACACTGCAACGCAACAAACAGAAAGACTTTATTTTATTACCTGATCTTCTTGTTTTCTTAACATTTTTGTCAGTATTTACATAGTTTGTAACTGCTTTATATGCTGTGCATTTGATCCCTTTGGTATCTATTTAATCAATTCACCATACATTTAGCTTTTTGTATGATTGTATACTACTTCATATCTTCTAAAGTGATTTGTTTTTGTATGCTCGTTTTCATAATGGCACAAACAATGTCTTTCTTAATGACTGTTACTATTGTGTTCCATTTTTTAATGAATGTCTTTATTGAAAGTATGGCACATCGAAAATATAAAATGAACATTTCAAACAATGACTATTTTTATTGTTCAGAGCAAAACACACATCAAAAAATTCAAAGATCCATACACCGTTTTTCTTTCCCCATTTTAACACAGTATACAAGAGGAGAGCAAATCTACATGAAGAAATACATTCAGAGAAAAAAGAAATATTAGATGTATTAAATATTTTAATATGTTTTGGTTTTCACATTTGTTGATGTGAAGCACTTTGAATTGTCTTGTTGCTGAAATGTTTTATCTAAATAAAGTTGCTTTGCCTTGCCTTGTTTGCAGAGAGTAGGTATCAAGTTTCATACTGTGCCAGAGCAAAGAAATTGACCTTTCGTAATTTTGGCTCCATTTATCATAGCAGCGAAGACATCAGTGGAGACTACCAGAGCCAAACTCTCTGTGTGCTCTCAGTGTCCTCGCTGCCCCAGGTAACCACTGCTGCCCTCCTTAGAGCTTCTGTATATTTCCAAGGAACATTTTGTCCTGATGGTAGGATGCGTCGGCCAGTTCCTGAAGTACACCCGGAGACGCCCGCATCGTGGGACACTGCTAAAGCACCAAGGCCGCATCACTTGCAACAGTTTGTGGTGATGTTGTGGGAATTCTGGGGGTTATTGTCCATGTTATTGCGTTTTTCTGTTGTTTTGATTCTCTTGATAATGATCACATCTGAATTTCAGTCACCACCCACAGACAAACCTGGCAGAGGAAGATAGTGGTGCAGGCCATCTGTTGCAACTGCTGTAGTGTGTAAAGCACTTCTATTCCAGCATATCTTCATGATCGGCACCACGCAGTAAGGAAGAGCTAGAAGCCTTTTGGTATTTTGTCACCTTTCTATGTTAAATCATTGATGAGACGACGTTTGATCATTTCTGCAGGTGCAAATGTTTTTTTCTTTTTCATATAACTGTATACTGGGTCCCAGTAACATGTTCTACTTCTTTTTTTCTAAATTCACAGGTATTCCTCTCTAAATCCTATCCATCCATTCCGTGTACTACTTCATCCTGTGCAGGGTCACGGGGCGCTGGAGCCAATCCCAGCTAACTATGGATGGGGACAGGATACATCCTGGACAGGTCGTCAGATCATCACAGGGCAAACACATGGACAGACAAACACACACACTCACATTCACACCTATGGGCAATTTAGGGTCACGAATTAAGCTCACATGCATTATTTTTGGACTGTGGGAGGAAACCGGAGTACCAGGAGGAAACCCGCAAACACACACAGGGAGAACTAGAAAACTTCACCCAGAAAAAGACCTAGTGGTACCAACTGGGTGGCATTGCCTGTCCTGGTATTGCTCACTATCCTATTGCCTGTATAGCTAATCTCAGAGGCAGTTTGGATTTGTTTATAGTTTGTTGCTGAGGAGACCATCCAGGTCACCGTGGGAATGACAAACCAACAACAGCAATCTAACACCGAGCACTGGGCAGCCAAGAATTCAACAGATATCAGAAGTTCCATCAGACTACTTATCCAGGCTGATGTGTATCACTCAAGGGATGAATGAACTCACATCTTGTGGGGGGAAACACACACCTACATCCTGACATATGATAACACAAAAAGCTGATTTAAAGCTCATCAGGTAGGGACAGGGCGGGACACTGAACCCCAAACTGCTCCCAGTGGATGGCGTGAGTGCCCTGCATGGCAGCCGCCTCCATTGGTGTGTGAATGTGTGTGTGAATGGGTGAACGTGATTAACAATGTAAAGCGCTTTGGGGACTGCTTACGCGGTGGAAAAGCGCTATATAAGTGAAATCCAATTCCCATTTACAGTGAAACCAGCAGCTTGTTTGAAAGAAGTGGATTTTATGCAACTCACATACCAACTCAATAATCTACTACATTTCAGGCTCTGTATCCTCATTTAAAGCTTTTTTTTTTATTTGACAGACCTGTATATCACACTGAAAGTCATAATGAATGAAACATTAGAAACACTCTTAATGCAGTTACAAGTAAGAATCTGCCATGTAATGATTACTGAGCTACAAATCTCTTTTCAAAGGCATCACACGGCCAATTAAAATGACTGAAATCTACATTGAATCGGACCATTTGCTTCCATATGCTTCATAAATCAGAGGTACTGCAGGTCATGATCTATTTTTCATTGTCCCCAGGATTTAAAAATCTATCAAGCATAATTTATATACATTTGATTGATAGTGCTTCATTTATTCACTTGTGGTAAAGTGATATACTACACCTCTCGTGAGGAGCCCACTGTCTCATATAGTTTTCTTTTGTGAAAAGAACAATATTATTATTCTTTTGTGCCCTCAGTGAAAAAAGGTAAGACATCAGCTATACATCCAGACATCCCATTTCCAGAGATAGACATGGGTTTCTTTTTACAGTAAACACAAAAGTTAGCCGACATCGCCATGAAGCCTTAACCTATTATCAGGCGAGTGGCGTTATTCCGTACATTCCTCAGAATCCTTACCAGCTAGAAATGTTGAGTTGATGAAAGTCAGAGATTACATAGCAAAATAGTTGTACTAATCACATTGACATAGGTAAAACCTGTGCAGAGTCTGTAGACTTTATGAAGCTTTTGAAAAAACATGATGCCGCTGGTATTTCACACAAACAATCCAGCAAAGAATAGCAATGCATTTTGCTTTTAGATAGCATTGCTTTATTATTTCAAAATTTAAAGTTATATAAAAATGTCACAAAATATTTAATTAACGGTGCACATAAAATTAATCCACGAAGCAGTAACTTTCAAAGTGTCTAGTAATATTTAGCCGACTTTCTCCATCAATAACAAATAGCCTCGTCTGACCGCAGTACTCAATATTGCACGGCAGCGGTTTCAAACCTGGGATCAAGGTCCCCTTCCATCTTGGCTAGACGTCAGGAGTTTTACAGGAGTGGGGGGTTGGGGGGGGCGAAGCTTTGTCTGCTCTTAGCTGGTCAACTTTCAATGTGCACATGTTAAAGAAATCCATAAGTCACTTTCTACAATCTACTCAAGGATTAGTGACACTACTCATAGCTTTCAATTAGAAGAGTGTTGAAGTCCCCCAATCTTTAGATGATCTGGAAGATACAAAGGACAAAAAGGTATGCAATCATTGACAGTGGATGTAGTGAGAGTAGGACTAGAAGCCTTCATGGAAATCCAGTAAGAAATAGAACTGTAGCTTGAAACACTATATTATACAATCATGATTAAAGTTGTTTTTAACTTGCAACACCTTCAATAAGCCTATAGAAAAAAACTCTCAAACGTCTTATAGAACTTCCTACAGGTTCATAAACGCAATTTACAAGCTTTCTGAAGTTCCCCATAATAAGTTTAAAAGTGATTATGACACACATTTAGACCATTACACATCCAAATATATGCATATACTGTACGACTGGAAACCTACATCAACTACAAGTTGGCTTAAAACTAATTCTCACTTACTGGAATACAGTATTTCTGTCCGACTGCCACTGGTAACCCAAGTATGAACCCTGATCCTTTCTGTACTTATTAAACGGTATCAGGTCCTCTTTGTATTTTTAGGTCCAGTCAGCATATATCTTCTTAGAAAATCAATCACAATGAAGTCCTATGTTTACAAATGATCATGCAAGTCACAAAATGAGTCATATATTTATTGAAGAATTATTAAAAAGCAAATACAAGTTAAAAACATAGGATTTAGATAGAATATGGCAAGTACTTAAGCTTCAACTGTGTCCTTACAGAGTGCTTTAAATACCAAGCAACAAAATGCCTACATAGTATAACTAAAATAAAATCACACCTTACTAGGGACTTTATAAAATGTTATTGTACAGTAAAAGGTTCAATGAGTGGCAAATCTAAACCGACAATGTGAGGAAAAACATGTAGTCAAACTATCAATACAATATATAACAAAATAAAAAACATTTTGATATCTCTAAAACTCACATCAAAATTGTTTCATATATTATGGAACTTGGAAAAATAAATCAGGTAAATGCTTTATCAGACCAATCATTCAGGTACATCATGTAGTTTAAAACAGCAGACCTAAAAGAGTCACTTTCCGCACCGCATTGCCTCAAAATAACTGCACTTTTGCAAAATGACACATTTCAAATCGACATTTTGTGAAAAAAGAAAAAAAAAAAAAAAAAAGAAAAAAAAAATCACAAGAGGTTTATATATTTTTTTTCCTATTGTAAATTCTGTGCAAAAAAAGAAAAAGAAAAAAAATTGTTGAGGATCCGATTGTGGGGATTCTGCATCAGTAACTACCATGCACGGAAAGACACCCTTCATACCAGAAATGCCAAAAGTAAAATATTTACCATGAGTTTAAAAGTGACAAGAATAAATTAATTTCTCCTACATTTTCTGCATTGCCCCCTTTATCTAACCCACATTTTCCAACAAATGGAAATAAATCCTGGCAGACCAAAACAAGTCCTGCCTTTGTGCCCCGTAAGCGTCCATGCCAACAAAGATGATGAAACATGTACATCAGCAGTTGCTGTTGAATGACATTGAACAAATCTTTATTGAGGAAGAAACCTTGAGTATACAAAAAGGTGAAAAGTCCAGACGATCAAATGCTGAAAACCAGTCAAGCTACAGTGGTCTGGATAGCGGGTTAATAGGCATCCGTTTGCTGCCTGTGATTAAATACCAGCTGCAGTCGTACGCGAGCCTGCTCATAGCAGGCTGGCGAGGCTGGTGGTCGGGCCATTCTGCGCCTGGATCTGGACAGGAGGTGGGCCATCGGTCCACTGCAGGACAAAAACAAACATTTTGAGACATTAGTAATTCTCCGAGCGAAGAGCTGAAACATTAGGGCGAAAAAAAAGAAAAGAATGCCAAACTAAGTTGTTTCACATACACTGATGAGGTTATGCTCAGGGAGGCTGCAAGCTGCGATATGATCCTGCAGGAGCTGCTGGGAGAAGTTCTGATGCATCTGGGCAGCTTCGTGGGCATCCATAGTGTTCCCAAGTGCTTTGTTCAGGTCTGCAAGAACAGTACAAACAAAATGATTTGAGAGGTTTAAACATAGCTGATTATTTTGAGAAACGTGCAGCTAAAATCTGGAAAAGCAAAGCCCTTCATTCTCACAGCTTCTCCTCTACTCTACTGTACATGGAGGCGAGTAGAAATGGCCGATTGAGTACCTTTCAGCAGAGCTGAAGACCAGAGCTGGACAGACATGTCGGGGATCTTGCTGGCCAGCTGCATTGCAGGTACGACCATGTTGTTACTCTCCTGGACAGAAAAAGATATATAATTTTAAGACACTGCCAACAGCCATCAAAATCCTCTCATTGAAAAAAACAAAAAACTAAATACAGTCATTTAAGATGTTTTTTTTTTTTGGAAGTCTCACAGATTCAATTCAGCTCTTCCAGATGCACAATCATTTTCTCTTCAAATAATTTGCCCAAATTGAAAGTCCTCAACACTAAAGACTAGCTTCCTCATATAAATGAGGCACAAACCAAAGTTTAAGGGATCATCATAGATCACTGAGAGGAGCCAGCTTAGAAATGTGTTTAGTGTAGAGATGCCCAACAAAGGGCTGGATCATTTATTCAGTATTTTACAATAGTCATAGATTCTCTCTCTGTCTTTCTCTTTTAAGTCTTTGTGCTTTGTTTCAACTTCAGCTAACAGGCCGGATGACAGGACATTACTCTACTGGTTCCTGATAATAGGTTGATAGTAGTGAATAGTTCCATGGGCACGTCTACAGGTCTGCCTTCCTTCTTTAGGCAGATGCATTAAAAAAAGCAAAAAAAAAAAGCTATATTGTCTCTGTTTCGCTCAAAATGGACAAGAGAAAATGTTCTGGTGACCTTGTTCTTCAGGCCCTGATTTAAGCAAAAAGTCAGCTTTTTTCTTTTTTAATTTAAAATTAAACCTTCTGTGTGAGCAGCAGCCTTTAATCAACTATCAAGTCTTACTCTGTGGTTGCCCAGCACATAGAAAATGTGGCCCAGCAGAACCAGGGAGCAGGCAGTCAGCCTGTTCAGATCCTCGGCGTTGGACATCTTCAGGGTCTCCCGCAGGAAGCGTCTGCAGCACATTGAAATGTAATTATCTACCCAGGCAGGACAAATCAGTTGGCGGGTTCTCCATCAAACCAGTTAAGATTTGTCATACTTTGCCTCATTGTAGCGTCCTTGAAAGAAGGACAGGAGTCCCCTGATGTAGAAGGCTGCCGCACGGAGGCAGTGGGAGCTGAAACGAAAATAAAGCCAGGGGCTCGATATTTAACAGTTTCAACAAAATGCTTTGCTTCGGTGCAACATATTATATCGCCTTGTACGAACTGTACAAGTCCTTTGCCACTTACCTTACTGGGAAGTTATGGTCTGGGTTTATTCTCTCCAGGAGGCTGTACAGCTACGGAGAGGATGAACACAGAGGTTAAATGAGGCAACACTGGGAATATTTTCTTGTTTTCTTCACAGCAGATTCCATTCAAAGTAACCTCAATGTCCTGATAATGATCTCAAACCCAAAATAAGGAACACATAAGCATGATAAGACCAAGTGAGACGTTTCGCGTCTACCACGTAAACGTCTTAGTGACCTCTGGTGGACATATTGTGTATCAGCCAACAGAACATTTCTCCCATAAAAAAAACAATATATGTGATAAGCCACTGGCCCGGCGGGTTTACTGACACAGAAATGATACCACAACCATAAAAAAAGAAAAGAAAAGAAAAAGCATAAACAAACACGTGCGTTGGATGTGGCTTTCTGCATTCCACTGTGAAGACATACAGAGGTGACCCATTAATAGTTAACTGACCTCCTGGTGTCGGTTTCCTTCCCTTATGTACACGCTGGCCAAGTTGGTTACAATGTACGTCCACAGTTCCTGGTGTGCGGTGAGCTGAAAGGGAAACAGGAAATGGACATGTTGGTGAGGAATGTAGCCAACGCAGAGGAGAAGTGAGAATGGTCGCTGCGTCCGAGAAAGTACAGTCGAGCGCTCACCCTCAAGGCTGTAGTAAACTGTGCCTCTGCATTGTCCATACAGTTCACCGAGATGCAGTACAGACCCTGCAGGATGAAAGGTACAAGAAAAAAAAAAGGGAGGATGTAATGTAAATTTACTCAGTGACTACATTTAAAAAAAACAAAAAACAAACTATTCTGTTCTTTAAGCATTTTCAAGTATTAGACGAGTTTCATTCAGGTTTTTTTTAACCACAACCTTTATGTTTCAATACATTTTAATGTGTTCTTGGTTTGTATGTCATCTTGTACTCTTAACCCAACAATGTCTTCCTATGAATGCAAAGCATTCCGGAAAAAGGCAAAGCATAATTTCCAAACTAATTTGGTCACGTTAAAACATTCCCGTTGATGCATGTAATGATCCTCTTGTTGTCTGTTTCAAAATAAAATAAATCAACATTTATGGTTTTCTATATAGCACTGACAGCAAGTTAGAGTCGGCGAGGATATTCTACAACAATAAATCCTTTTTTTTGAATAAAACAGTCAAAAGTGTAAAACGCATGAAAAAGTTGAACAGCACAATTCTTGACGATGCAAACATTCATGTTGAAACAAGCACATTTCTTTCGCTTTTTAAAAAAAAATGAGGACTTCAATTGAAAGTACTTACTAATAGCGTGTGAAGCTGAGCGGCGTGGTTTGTGAAGAGCCTGGGGGACTGTTGGCACAGCTGACACACCTGTGAGATCTGGACATAGCACACAGGGTGTTCACTTCCACACGCTCATCCGGTTTTGTAATATGGGAGAATACGAAGCGTTCAGGGCAGTTTTACATAGTCTAACGATTAAACGTTGATGGTTGCACGTGTTGCAAAAAAAAAGAGATATCAAAAAACAGAAAAACGGGAGAGTGAGAATACCTCTTGCAAGGCAGTGGCCTTGTGTCCTGTGACAAGTCGGCACATGATGATGTGCTCCAGTAAAATGACTTGAAAGGTCGAGAGGATGGGGCTGCAGTCCAACACTTAAATGTAAAAAAGAAAAAAAACAATACAAATGACAAATTGTTTTTCCTTTTCTTCATTTGAAAAACATTTGTATATTAAAAAAAGGCTAAACATGAATTTCATATTTACTTTTTAGCTTCTCTAGTTGCATCAGAGCCTTGTCTGTGTACTTCTGAGCTTTCTCCAGATAGCCTGCTTGCATGGAGTGCATCACCGTCACCTGCAAAAGTCAGAAAAGAATGATGAACTCCACGACAATTCTACACAAAATGCACATCTAACTTTTAAACAGCCGCATTTCGTTGTACAGTGGCAGCTAAAACAGTTCTGAGAAATCTCAACTTGAAATTGAAAATGACAAATAAAACCAAAGTTGTTTGCCGCGGTCAGTAATTTGTTACATAAAAGAAAAAGAAAAAAATTGCCTGAGACTGTAGAATCATAAGAGCCCACTGTTCACATCCCCACTAAGCGGGGTTCACAATAGAGGGACACCAGGTGACTATAAAATTGTCTTAATATTCAGTTCTCCGAGTTGTGTCGAGTTCTGAATAACAGTAATATGGCTTCAGAAACGAGAGGAACATGTGATTGGAGTTCACCCGGGTGAGCTGGTCAAACGTCATACCATCAAGTCCAATGATCGACTGTATGACTTGGTTGGTTGCTTATGACATAATTATTCATTTATAATGTAATGCCAAGCGATTGTTGGCTTTACTCAATAACTACACATTAACTTGCTCAACCCCAGGAAAAACACTGAATGGTTTTGATATCGGTTGATGGTTGGATGAAAAACCCCTGCTGCGAGGCAGAAACGAAGATGTGACCGCGACACTGCCGTTTCAAGAGGTTTAAACTTTTAGGAGATTTTAAGTGGGGGGGGGGGGGGGGGGGGGGGGGAGAAAGAAGCTGCATTACCAAATATACAAGGACACACATGTGTTCCTTGGGCAGCCAGTGGAAGAGGTCGGCCGGGTTGCTGGGCAGGATCTCATCATCATGGAGTGTGGAGATGGTCTGGATGCACTGTTGCAGCTGCTTCAGACACGGCTTCACGCTCTTCACCTAAAGAAACAAGCCGTTCATAATCAGTCGGAACCTCCGTTTTGCACAAGGATCACTATCGAATACACGCGCTGCCTCACGACATTCTCGCCCCGGGAGACAAGCGTATCCTACCTGTCCAGCATCCAGGTAGTGTGTGACCTGCAGCACCAGGAAAAAGACCCGCAGGGACTCCTTCTGGATCGGGTTCCCCTGCCAGTTTTCCACTATAGTCCCACATAGTGTGAGAAGAGGATGCACTTCTCCAAGCTTTCTCTCCATTAGCAGCAACTAGAATGTAAAAGAAATAAAGAATACTAATCCATTAATTTATGTTTATTTTCATCTCGCACAACTATCACTGCCATATACACGACCAGTCAAAACCTTGACACATCTTGATTCTCAATGAAGACATCAAAACTATAGATAAACACATATGGAATTATGTAGTAAACAAAAATGTCTAAAATACCTCAAAATGTTTTATATTTGAGAGTCCTCAAAGTAGCTACCCGTTACTTTGTTGACAGCGCTGCAAAGCCTCGGCCTCTCAATGAGCTTCACGAGGTCGTCACCTGAAATGGTTTTTCCCTTCACAGTCGCGCCTTGTCAGGGTTCATTTGTGGAATTATATTGCCTTCTTAATGGGGTTTGGACCATCAGTTTTGTTGTGCAGACGTCAGCCATATTGACAACTGTTAGAATTCATATTATTGGCATGAACCAATCAGCTGAGTAAAGAGAAAGCGCAGTCAATCATTACTTTAAAAGAACCGAAGGTCAGACGGTCCGGAAAATAGCAAAAACTTTTAATGCGTCCCCAAGTGCAGCCGCAAAAACCATCAAGCTCTGCGCTGAAACTCACACCGCTCCAGGAAAGGAAGACCAAGAGTCACCTCTGCTGCTGAGGGTAAGTCCATCCGGGTCACAAGCCTCATAAGTCATACAGCACCTCACGAGTAGAACCCAGATCAATGCCAGACAATCTCTACATCAACCATTCAGAGGAGACTTGATGGTCAAATACCTGCTAGGAAACCACCACCAAGGAAAAGCAACAAGCACATCACAAGCACAACAAGCATCCTGCAACGACATGCCATCCCATCTGGTTTGCGTTTAGTTGGACCATCATTTACTCTTCAACAGGACAATGGCCACAAACGCACCCCCAGACTGTGTGAGGGCTATTTGACCACGAAGGAGAGTGATGGAGTGCTGCTCCAGATGACCTGGCCGCCACAGTCACCTGACTTAAACCCAATCCAGATGTTTGGGGTGAGATGGACGGCAGAGTGAAAGCAAACCCCCCCCCCCCCCCAAAAAGTACTCCGGCTCTCTTAAGAACTCCTTCAAGACTGTTGGAAAGCCATTTCAGGTGACGACATCGTGAAGCTCATTGGGAGAATGCCAAGTGTGTGCAGAACAGTAGTCAAAGCAAAGGGTGGCTACTTTGAGAAATCGAAAATCTAAAACAAGTTCTGAGTCATTTCCCACCTTTTGTTTACTAAAAAACTCCAAATGTGTTCATTCATAATTTTGATGCTTCGAGTGAGACTCTAAACCGGTGGTGTGTCCATACTTTTAACTGGTAGCGTATGGAGCTGTTATGTTAACGCTTTTCATAGCAGAAACGTAATAGATATGGCACAAAAAAAATAAAAGGTTGGCAGAAGACTCACCATGCCTTTACTGAGAAGAAACAATGCTCTGGGGAAAAAACAAAACAAAAAACAAATTAGTTTTTCTAAATAATTGTACCCAGCTCAGTGAATGCTTAAAATTGTAGCAAAGTTGAGACAATATTGAAAAAAAAAGAATTGTACTCAGAAATGTGAACTCTATGCATTTATAAAAGGCAACGTTAACATGTAAATATGTAAAGACAAACAATTTCTTTTTCTCAAACGCAATGGGGCCATATTGATTTTATTTCTTTTAATCTAGAGGACATAATTTAATCCTGTGTGGGAGCAGCATGTGCATGAAAATAGTCACTTTATCAAGAGGTTAAAGTTGTACTTCTATCAATGTTTTATAATTTGATGAACACAAGTGTGTTTCGCAACACTTGGGTAACAGGATGGTGGTACTGAGAAGTAGGTGTCCGGATGTTCAGAATTCACTTCCCTTTAATTGAAATGGAATAATCGAGGACAGAAAACAAACCGCCGCAGAGTGATTAACTGGGGTGTGAAGACTGGACGGATTATCATTAATTACTCAGTCTTCCTGTTCGAGCTCAGAGTGTTTTTTTTGTTTTTCCACACTACAGATTCATGAACACGGTTGATTGAGGTGTGAGAAACCTCCACACAAAAAACTCTAAACGTGCACGCAGCAGAGGAGAGGGTGACCTTTACCTCGTATATTCTGAGCCCACCACTCTGGCATACTCGGCTCCAACTCCCAAAAGGTCACATGCTGACACCAGGTCTTTCTCCAGTGTATGAAGTTGCTGAAAGTCACAGAAAGAAAAAGTTAGTGTGCACCCGCCGCCTGTCATTGAACAAACACACACACTCCAATCCAATAAGACCTACCATAGAGAAACAATAGAAGTCAATCTGAGAGAAAGCAGTACTCACACTAACACCCAAAGTTTATAGTCAAATCTATTCGCATGAAAAAAAATTTTTTTTGGGGGGGAGCTGCATCTTAAACAACAAATAAAGAAAATACATGAAGAAATACATACCGCCAACTGGAACAACAATCTGCAGTGCCAGTATGGTGTTTGCTGTGAGATCTGGATGGCTTTACGCAGCAGAGGCTTTGCAGAGTCCACCAAATTCTATAAAAAGACAAAAAAACAAAAGATACATAACTATCAATTCACTTATTCTAAACTTTCAGCTTTAACACCAAGTGGTATTTCACACCACAGTAGTGATTAGTACTCTTGCCTTAAAAACTTTTTTTTTTTTGGCGAGTTTTTAGTCAAGGCCAGGCATTCCTGTAGAGTCTGCATGTTCTCCCCCGTGCATGTGTGGTTTTTCTCTAAGCATTTCAATTTCCTCGCTCAGTCCCATTGTTAGCAGGAATAAGCTGAATTGGATGAAGCAGTATAGAATATGGATGGACCGAGAAATGATCTGGAGAATATCAACAGCACACTGTATTCATCAACCTATACAATGGTTTTAAGAATTTTGTGAAAATACCAATAAGCGTAACTAAATTCAGTAGTACACTAATACTGAAATTAAAGCAATATTTAAATCTAACATGAGCGGTCTAAATTCCCAACAAGAGTTGCACCTCAATTTGTACCTATGCTACAAATACAAAGACAACAACTACATTTTATTCTGTTTAATTGTATTAGTGACCACAGATTTGCCTTTGGAGTCTGTTAGCAACATTAAAAATGAAATCCTTTTTGATACACGAGTTTTTGAGACGCGACTGACCGACGATAGTTTTGTTCTTGCAAAGCTTGGTGTATGCAGCCACACAGGTAGCGTACAGATCAACCGCCAGAGAGTAATTCCAGCACCACAGCACAACTTAAGACTTCTGTTAGAGCTGCCATCTCTCAGTGACCCAAAAGTGGTTTTTAAGGAAAATTTTGCTATTGAGAATAGGTAGAAGCTAACGGAAACACAACTTCAACGATTGATAGAATTAATCAATTCTAAATTTTTCAATAATTCAAAGTGCAATTTATAGTAAAAACCACTTTGAAAAAAAAACAACTTTAAAAATCAGGTATGTACATTCATTCATTTGCAAAACTAGAAATTGTCAATATATTGCATGGCATTCATTATGCATACAATATATAATACGTACAATAATTTCTAACCTTTTATTTATGCAAAATGAGCTATGATGATGATTCATATCCAGGTGAGTGTTGCTAGGTTCTTCATCGATAGTCGTCTTTTTGTCCAATGATTTCTACAAGCTGGCAACTAGGAGGTTCAAGTACAATTTCCACAGTTGATTTAGAAACTGCATCCAACTTAAAACTTGTCAAATGTACGGATGACGGCTCACTGCGGCAACTTCAGCGGGGAGCCGTAAAAAGATGCCGAAGATGATGATGGATAGAATGTGACGTGACATGGAGCAGTTACAGTCACTGAGTGAAGATGAGGAATACACTCCTACTGAATGTGTACTAAGGAACATTCATTAAGCAGGGACGAGGAAGATTTACAAGATGCAAGTTGCGTATCAGAAAAGTGCAGAAGTCAGCACACAGGATAAATAACGCAGGTCAGCACAAGGAAAACTAAAAAGGATAGATCATCATCCGTAGAAGAAAAACTTTCAACTTCTAGGTCATAAATTTGATGAGGGTGACGACTGAGATGCAAAGATTATTTTTCTGACTGCTTGACATTCAACTGGGTGCAGCAGTGGCTTGATTCATAGAGCGGGCTGTCTCTACGTTTCCAAGTTTGATCGCTCAGATGTTGAAGTGTCCTTGAGCAAGACACGGAATCCCAAACTGCTCCCAATGGATGGACTGAGCACCGTGCATGGCAGCAAATAAAACTGGTGCATGACTGTGTCTGTGAATGGGTGAACATGACTAACAAAGTAAAGGGCTTTGGAAGTTAAGAAAACTGTGAGAAAACTGATAAAAGCAACCACATTTTCCAGAAGTAAAGTCAGTGAACTCGGCTATAGTAAGGAAACGGAGCAAATTTTGGGTCACACGTCATCTGTGATAAATTTTCTCAGTTATCACATTTGCCTGAAGATTCACAGAGACTATTTCAGGCCTCAAACTGAAAAAAAAAATGAGGTTACCGAGCAAAAACGGATCCACCATGCTGATTCCACTGACTAATTTTGTTAGTCACTTGACCAGACACAGGATATGTATGAAGTTGATGTGGAATATGAAAGATGTATGTTTGAAATGACTAGTTTAGAGTAATGTTTCACTGGTTTGAAATGCTTTTCACGTTTATAATTAACTCTGACCAAATTATTGCACACACCTGTAGGAAACCGCATGCAATTAAATACACAAATTGTTATTTAGTGTGTTGCTATTGTGATTTCAGAGGTAATTGTTTAGGCTTCGGTCTTTAAATAGGTAAACCTTTCTTATTTCCGTCAATGTTTACAACAACCCCAACTTAAAAAAAATAAAATAAAATAAAAAAATCCTTGTAAAACTATCCCACTTCTTAGTAAATGGGAACATACAAGTACAACATGTAAATTATTGCCTTTAATTCTTTCCCCTTATTATATTTACCCAGGACAGCAATTGATGATTTGACCAGCTCTGGTACAAAAAAAAATAAAAAACCCTCTTCAGTTGAAAAGATCGTGCTGTCATGTACCCTATATCACAATGTGACTTACAAATATTAAATCATACACGTTACACTCTGTCCAGTTTGTTTTTCATAGAAAAATAACGTTACGCGCGTTTCACTACATCTCGCCTACTGTACTGTACATCGATGGCGTTAATGAAAATGATTTACCTGTTGGCAGAAGAGTTCAGACAAAATGCTGGCAGCTTCAAACTTGACATCTTCAAACTGAGGAACTTGTTGAGAAATGTACCACTGCAACAGAAAAACAAATGTTCAATATCAGCGCAAGACAAGCAGCAATAACACCAACACAATAGCTAACACAAGAGAAAGCCGAACGCCACCGACTGAGGACGAATATGTAACAAAACTTCCGCTAATAATACACGATTAAGCCTTAAATGTTTGTTTCGGTTTACGCTGCAGCTACTTGAATGATGAGTAATCTAAAGTGTCCCATAGGTCTCAGCGTTCTCCGGCTGCGGCCTACACTGGACTGCTTCTACGCAGCATCCCCGCTCTTTCCTCGACCGAGCGCCCGCTCACCGCTTTCTCCAAGTGGCTGCGGGCCAGCTCGCTGTTCTTGGTGTGGTGGTAGAGGACCGAGCCCAGCTGAAGATGCGTCCGAGCCTCGATCCTCTGCGGGGGCTTGAATTGGAACACGGCCTGGAGGCAGTGCACGCAGAGTCGTATTTTGGGAGGACTGGAGGTTCGGAAATGTTCCGCAAAGCCGAGAAGGGCGAGGTACCAGCGCTCCGGGGCCTCCACATTAGACGCCATCTTTCAGACAACAACAAGTTTTTCAGCGCTGAGAGCACTATGGACGGACTCATGGGTTGCCAGGTCTGTCATATACAATCCATGGCCAAGAGGTCAAATTCTTACTCTGTCGCTTGTTGTTTTTGTTGACTTTTTTTTTTTTTTTATCACATTGCGAACAACTATTTAATTGAAGAGATATACAAAAGAAAGTTCACATTTTGTCAAGTTTGCCAAGCATGCTATAACCTCTTTGCTTTATCGATTTACAATAATTGTTCTTCTATTTTTAAGTAATTCATTCATTCATTAATAGCCCTTCGACATAAAGTTAGCTCAAAATCAGCCTCTGTACTATTAGAAAATATCCTTAATAAAGCCTACTTAACATCCACTGAGGCTTCTCTCTCACTTTTAGTGATTCTTACATAAGACTTTAAGTCAGTGAAGATTATTATGGTTTCATTTTCTCAAATATTGGAGAGAAAAAAAGTCTTGAAGGTGGAATCTGGCAGCAATAAACGTACTGCTTGGTTCTAGAAACCCAAATGGATCTCGCCAATTTAACACATTTTCAGGGCTTCATCTCAAAGTACTCATTCCCATCCACTGAATTCTATAGTCGATCCACTGTGCATCACCTGCATTAAAAACAATTTAGGATTCAATTATTATGGAAGTTTGCATGTTTAGCTGCTCTGTATATATTCATGAATGAACCACTGGATGATAAGTTCAGTTGAAGAGGGGTGTATCCAAAATGACTCAATATCTATAAAACAGGTTTGTACCAATGGACATCTATAAACCACAGTGCAATTAAAGCAGCTTGACTTATTGTGGAAGGCTGCCCTGTTTGGGCGTACTTGAACTGCTGAACATTTTATCATTGTTCTTAAATAAGGACAAACAAAATTTATGTCAAAGTTGCATGTATTCACGCCGACATTTAAGCACTCTAAGTTGAAAACAAAGACAACGTAAACATGCAAAAAAAGAGACCTTAAAATGATTGTTTGAAGATTCTGGCAACCCAATGTCGCTTGAACTCTCGCGAGACTTTCGCTATATCAAAACGGGATTAGCTCTCGGTTCTTGTAGTCCAAAATAGACACACACGCACACACACACTCGTCCCAGTTTCCTTAAGATAGCGCAGATAAACAATCTTGCGCGCAGGCCTGTGCTGGATTTCCTCGTCGGCCGCGCCTATAAACAGCCTGCACGCTGCACCGAGGCTCGCCAGCTGTCATTTAGGCTCATCTTCAGAGACGTCAACAACAACAACAGCGAGGGGACGTGCGGACCGTGCAGACGAGCCCCGCTGCGCGTTGAGTCGACGGACGAGCCTCCAGCCAGCCAGCAAACTAATGTTTACAACAAGCTGCAGCACTGACTGAGACGACGCGTCGAAGATTTCCTGTCCTCGAAACGCAGAGCAAGGTAACAAATATGACATTTAGTCGCGATGCAACTGCATATAGACGCGAATAGTTATGCACAAGCGTGTTAATCCAATGTTTATGTATGTAGGTATGACTATTGATGCGAGGTGTGGTCGCTAAGTTGCCTGCCCTACTTATAAGTAATCGACAGTAGGAGCAGTATAGTTGTTCATATTTGACAGCGTATTTGCTAAAATTTTGCAAAAAAAAAAAAAAACAAACAGTGTATCGAGCCTCTGTAATACAATACCCTTGTTTACAAGCTTACCACGGGAACAGTAGGACCCCCCCTCTCCCCAATCCACCCGTGTTAGGATATATATATATATATATATATAAAGGAACTGAGACACGTGAGTCAGAGTGTGGTTGGATTTACAACATATTCTCACTTATTTCCACAGAGGGTGTCGTTTTTCCTTGAATGAGTGATCAAGTGACGGACAGTGTCTGTGATCTGTGAAGGGCACACATGGCCCACCAAGTCAGCGACCACCAGAGCCACCTGCCCGTGGCCCAGGCCACCGTGTTGACTCTGCCACCATCCAGCCAAACAAAGGTGAACATGTCCACACACAAATGAGTCCTCATTTGGACTGCTTTGTTCACGGTGGTTGTTTAAACTTGTTCAGGTATCTCAACTACAAAATAATCCGCTGGGGGAAATGTGGTCCAACCCTGTCTTGCCTCTCAGCCATTAGACTGTTAACTCTTTAACCAACAACGTGTAATAACTATGTATTTAACACTGCTTAAACACACACACACACACACACACTTTTGTCTCAAGGTATCCCAGTCATTGTTATGGTGGTTGTTGTAATTGTGGCATGCGGTGGCAGCTAAATGTGCCACGAAGGACATGCCTCAACTAGTACATGGCTGTATTTAGCAGTGAGGTGCCAGATAATCCAAAGCTATAGCCTCTGTTTATAGAGCAGTTAGGAATACTCAATGAGGACAACTGTCATTCAAAAGTTCATATATTTTGGATTTTTTTTTTTTTCACATCAAGAGCAAACATTAACAACACTTCATATTTAGGCTGTTGATAACAAGCAGCACAAATGAGTCAGAAAAATCGATTTTCACAACATATACTGAAATCTTATGGAGTGATTTAAATTGGCAAATGAAAGAAATCCAACTTCAAATCCGACGCGTTCTAGTTTGGGTTTAGGTGAGACATGTTTGCTTTAAGTGCTCTTCTTATCACTATGTGGGATTGTTTATTGGGTTCAACTGTTCCACTAAAGGGAATGCCTATCTTTGCGAGCACACAAACAGTTCGACTTCAGTGCAGTATTTGTTGGCGTTATCTGTTGCTTTTCCGCACATCGGTTGACCCACATTGGCTTCACGTGCAGATTTCGGCTCGTCTGTTGCCCTATGTGTCCTGGAGGATTAGCCATTTGCACACTTGTTCTGATGAAAGTCCATCTTTTGCGTCACATTGTTCTAAACAACGATAACAACCCCCCCCCCCCCCCCCCTTCCAGTTATGATACACTTTTCAATTATATGACTGAATGTTTTCAAACAGGACCTGAGATCCAGATGGACCACGCTGGACTCCCTGCTGTGCGGCGCCTTTGCTGGAGCTGTGGCCAAAACAGTCATTGCACCTTTAGACCGTACCAAGATCATTTTTCAAGGCAAGAACAACAACAGCCCATTAATACCTTCTCTCCACATATAAACATTGTGACATAACCTGTTATGTATACTTCACTCCTCCGGAATGCGACGGTTTACCCGTTGTTCCAGAGTTTTCTGGTTTGCTATAACTGATAGTTAATCCTCTTAGAGGAGTGTTTAGCCTGCACAGGAGACTGTTGTTTTACTCTGACGTTGACTGTGTTTTTCCTTTCACAGTGTCTTCAAAAAGATTTTCTGCCAAGGTGAGTTGAGCTGTCTATAGCCGTAATGAATCATAGAGTGATTGCTTCATGATTATTTAGAGTTACACATTATAACTTGTGGCGACTGCTGTAAGCCGGGCAATGAACAACAGTTATTCACTCAAGTAAAAACAGTTCTTACACCGAGAAATGATTGTTTTTATTTGTAACTGCTTAATTGAAATGATATTTATATAACCCCCCCCCCCCCCCCCCCCCCTTTTTATCCACAGGAGGCCTTCAGGCTCATTTACTGCACCTACATGAAGGATGGGATGCTTAGCCTCTGGAGGGGCAACTCTGCCACTATGGTGAGAGTCATGCCCTACGCTGCCATTCAGTTCTGCTCACACGAGAAGTACAAAAAACTGTTGGGGAATTACTACGGCTTCCAGGGAAAGTGAGTAAAAGTATTTCATTATTCCTTTGGTGCAGTTTGTAGCTGATGGCGACTTGTTTACTTAACCGGCCTTTTGTTTCCTTCTTTGTTTTAGAGCGCTCCCTCCTTTCCCTCGTCTGTTGGCGGGGTCCCTGGCGGGCACCACCGCCACCATGCTCACCTACCCACTGGACATGGTCAGAGCCAGGATGGCCGTCACAGCTAAAGAAATGTGAGCACCTGCGATGTATTGTTTTGCGACAACAACATGGTCCAACCTGACAACCTTTGTTTGGCTTAATCATCATACGTTTCGGTTAATTTTGTAATTGACGCAAGTGTAAGTGCAGAGCTGCAACCGATTTCAGCTGACTCTTGGTTAAAGGCAGGGTACAACCTGGACAGGTCACCAGTCCATCACATAAACACAGAGAGAGATAGATGAGGACTGACATTCACTGGCACTTGAAATGCCTCTTTAGACTATGTGGTGGTGGTGGTGGTGGTGGTGGTGGGGGGGGGGTGTCTGTCAGTGCAAGTGGCTTAAACTCAAGCGTGGTGAAGGAAAACACACAAGGCCGTGTTTTCCATTATGCAACACTCCCTCTTCTCTTAAGACTCGTCAATGAATCTCTAGGAGGTGAGTGATGCAGGATTCCAGCTGCTCTACAATCATGGGTCTGCCTTGCTGAATTATTCGTTTGAAACCCCATACAGTGGAAGATAGAAAAATGATAGACTAGAAAATACTTTATAAATCCCAGAGGGAAATTCTTTAAAATGAGGAACGCTGCATGTCTCCTCTTGAGTCCGTAGGACATGATGCCCATGGTTTTCAATTTTTTATATATATATATATATATATATATATATATATATATATATATATATATAATTGAGTTTTGACTCATCTGACCTCAGAACAGATTTCCAATTTGCGGACTTTTCAATGAGTCCGGCTCATAGAAGATTCAGTGTTTTGGATCTGCTTCACGTATGGCTTTTCATTTGCATGAAAGTTTCCGGTTTCATTAGTGGATTACACAGTGAATTGTGTCCACAGACACTGATTTCTGGGAGTATACATAGAGAATGATAATGTTTCTCATAATCGTTTTCAGATATTATACTGATAGTGGGATTTTCAACGTCTTTTTTGTTGAACATCTTTCTGAAATTGTGCATTCATTTTAAGGTGCATTGTGTTGCAGATGTTGCTGTCCTGTTGCCCAAATTTTTTATTTTTTTTTGTCGCCTCTTTTTCAACTTTTTTGAGATGGGTTGTAGCCGTAAATTTCAAAACTCACAAATTTCCATGAAATGAGAAAATCCATGTCTCAATGTGCTGTGTGGGGGATTATAAGATGGATTCATGACATTTGCAAATCATTATATTACGTTTTGAATCACATTTAACACAATACCATCTGTTTTGGAACCGGGTTGTAAAATAAACTTCTAAGATGCAAGTTCTACATGCAGACATTTTTGTTACCACATAGTCAGAACGACTAAACGGTTAAAGTTGAACACTAATCCCTGAGAACTCTGCACATTTGCACTTTATTCCTTTCTTCA
Source organism: Lipophrys pholis (assembly GCF_963383615.2). Classification (NCBI taxonomy): domain Eukaryota; kingdom Metazoa; phylum Chordata; class Actinopteri; order Blenniiformes; family Blenniidae; genus Lipophrys; species Lipophrys pholis. The sequence continues at coordinate 10,368,140 of NC_137640.1, read as the reverse complement.
ACAGACAATTCTAAGTGCCTCTGCACAGTTTAGTTCAACTACTCTTCTCTTCCCCAACAGGTACAGTAACATTATGCATGTTTTTCTACGGATCTCCCAAGAAGAAGGACTGAAGACGCTTTACCGAGGCTTCACTCCCACTATCCTGGGGGTCATCCCGTACGCAGGAATCACCTTCTTCACTTATGAAACGCTGAAAAAATTACATGCAGGTAGTTTTACCTTTAATGTTCATTTACTGCAGTTAAATACATTCAAAGTGTTTCTTGAAAATGTTCATTTTTAATTGATTAAATTTTTTTTTTTTGAATTTCCCTGTAGAGAAAACAAAGCGGTCTCAGCCTTACCCTTATGAGCGCCTCGCCTTCGGCGCTTGTGCAGGGCTCATTGGACAGTCGGCTTCATATCCTCTGGACGTGGTGCGGCGACGCATGCAGACAGCCGGCGTCACTGGCTCGTCCTGCCGCACGATCATGGGGACCATGCGCGAGATCGTAACCCAGGAGGGAGTCGTACGCGGACTGTACAAAGGCCTGAGCATGAACTGGGTTAAAGGCCCCATTGCAGTGGGAATCAGCTTGACCACGTTTGACATCACACACAACCTCCTGTTCAGATTGCATCAGACGAGCTTCTTCATCCACTGAATCACACGGGAGCGACGCAAAGTTAAGAGGGAGGTCGTCTTGATGCGTTTTAATGGCAAATCTCTGCTTTGGGCAGACGGGCGTCCTGCACCGTTTTGGTTCAGATATGCAGGACAGCACAGGAGTGGATGAGTAGACAGGAGATCTGTTAGCCGCACGAAGGAAGACACTCATGGAGAAAAATGAAAAGTGGTTCACACCACGGAAACTCTGTTGTGAAATTGTTGTCATCGTAGCTAAAATGGGGATATGAGGAAACCAATTCACATGGACAACCTTGTGTTTTTATGCTAATCTTTGCACCTTATCAGACTAAGAAAATACAGAGATCTAATTAATTCAGTTTATTTGCAGGAAATCCTCCTTTTTTTGGTATTGTTTTTGATCCTGAAACTATGACACCTCAGGCGATTGTTTGTAGCTAAAGTGTTGCTGTGTCGTTTTAATCGAGCACTCTGTGACGGTGCCGATGTTGGAATGAATGTATATTAATGGAGTGAATGAACGGAGGATGGTGGGGATGTCAGCAGGACTGCACACGTCCAATGTCTTGTTCTGCACAGAGCTGTGGAGTCGTGATGCTCATCGATGGTAATCAAACATGATCAATAAATCTATGTACAAATATCTAAGAATATATTACAAATTGACTTATGTGCATATTATTGCGGTTGCACCTTTTGTACTGTGCTCACATTGTTGTGCAGTTTACATAAATGCTTTTATTTCGAAAGCATAGTCTAATCCAATCAAAGCACTGTTAACCCATCCATTTGTTTTATGTTTAAAACATTTCAAGCTTACAGTGTTTATATACAGTGTATCTAAAGACTTATATTTGCTGGGTTTTTTCTTTTCTGAATCACAGCTGACCTTGCAATAAAGTGTTTGAACACAAGAGTAAGTAGTGACTTATTTTGTCCACTAGGGGTGGCTGCTCCCCCAGAAGGTCTTATGGTGTGCCCATTTTTACATTGAGCCACATCTGAGCCTAACGTCATGCAATGAAAAAGAGGTAATTATATTTTATCTTGTTAACTTTATCTATAAAAGTATTACATTTACTCTCCCAGCTAACGAACCAAAAAATATCTGTTAGTGACCCACATTGTGAATCACTGTTTGGGACCAACACTGAACATTTCCATGTGTTTAAAATATTCAAGTATTTTCCAGAAGAACCATATGAAACATGTTCCGTAGCCTACCTGCTTTCTTTAATTTATAGGGTGCCATGGTTGATCCAAGCTGACTGCACAACTGGCAAATTACATTGAAATGCTGAGTTTCTGAAACGAGGTGGAAATGATTCCACACATCTTCTACACCTTTTTGATCAGCGAAAAAAAAAATCATTATTGAATAGCAGTACTGTTGGTTTTAAAGTTGGGATTGAGTCAAGTAAATTCGGGAAAATGAACCTGAAACAATGCCATGCCCTTAAAAACTATCAAAATAACTACACCCCTCCCAGCCTGTAGATGGCAGCATTGAGCCGCTCCTCTGAGCACTGAGCTCCATAATGGAGGATATTTAGGTTCGAACCACCACATGGCCTGAACTTGACCTGTCCTGCTCAATCAGACCAACCTGAAGGTATTTCTCTACTTATTTGTTTGTACTGTTGCAATTATTTATAGCAAATTCACCCTCTATAATAACCATCCAATGATAATTAGTCTATCTGCAAATATTGAATCGTTGTTATAAAAATATACACAATGGGTGATTATTATTAAACTCTTATCATTTATAGTGCATTTTTAATGCTTATGTGTTGCTACTTTACTGTGTAAATGACAGGATTATAGAAGTGTGTGTGTGTGTGTGTGTGTGTGTGTGTGTGTGTGTGTGTGTGTGTGTGTGTGTGTGTGTGTGTGCGTATGCACACTAAATAAACAATAAATACATAAATATAAACTAACAACAGTTTTGAAAAGCAGCATATTTTCAGGAACATTTTAAACATATTAGGCTATTCTGTACATATACGTTTGTCTTTCATTTAGGGCGGATCACCCGTCCATCACATGGTACATTCAGAGAATCAAACAATTACACACACACACAAACATTTAGTCCCATGAGCTAAAACATGCAGGACAGGGGCCCTCGAGGACCGAGTTTGGACAAACCTGACCGAGAACATGCAAACTCTACTCAGAAAGGCTTTGTCTGGACTCAAACCTACAACCGTCTCATGATGACGCAAGAGTGCTCACCACTACAGTACATTTTTCAACATATATCAATATCAAAATAAATGCATTTTTGATAAAACAGTTTAAATGACCAATTTTATATCTTACACATTCACTATCATTTGTTTTATATTCTTTCATGCATGATTTGTTATTGTCTAGTGACGTATTTGTATGAATTACATTAAACAGGCTTCGTGAAAATTGTGAGCTGCTCAGCTCATCCTGTTTTACTGGCTAATGCACACAAGCCACTAGCACACAAGTAAATCTGAATTGTGTGTGGCACCATTATTCGCCACCCAAAAATCGTTTGTTTTTCCTCCGCTGGTGGCTTGGTGTTGCCTCCTGAACTTTCTATCCGAGCAGCTGGATGGAAGGATACTGCCCTCCGTCAATCTGCCCACCCCTCCATCTTACATCCCTCCTGCTTATATGACCTTGACTGTGAATTATGGGATATCCCGCTACCCTACAGTGTGCAGCAACCCAGCCTGGCATTGCAACAGTCGAAACAATACGACTGGGTGGATAACGGAGAGGAGGATGGGTGCCCGAGAGAAGCATGAGAAGGAGGAGGAGGAGGAGGAGGAGGAGGAGGAGGAGGAAGCATGGAAGCGGCTTCTTGAAGGCGCCGTTGCTATAGGTAACCTGGATGTGTGCCAAGAGAGGGGAGTGAACCATTTGCATGTATTCAAATCTCGCATGAATAATTCACTTTGAAGCCCCTGCTGGAGCACAAACGCACACACATAAATCCACTGCATAGGGCGAGAAATGCTTACAAATACGGGCCGTCTGTGCACACATACCCGGACTCGCTGGGTGTGAAAAAAGGTGAGGACGTTACACTGGGATGCACACCGGAATGAAGCTCTGGGCTGAATCAGATTTGGATGTGTAGAGGCTGAAATATCGTTCCCCATGCATTAAAAACATACAGCTTGGGTCGGACGGGGCCTGCTTCTTCCAAATCACAGGAGTTGCTGTGTGCGCAGAGACATAAGGGGCTGTGTGACTTTGAGATAACACTGTTCATGACACTGCACAGGCTTAGCAGTGAGTGTACGTTAAATGCAAACATGCATGTTCACGTTCCCTCCTCCCGGCGTCCTTTTAGAAGCTGGCTGGGATCCAGGTGCCATCACTTTGAAGGGCCCATACTGCATTCCCTTTCCAAGCATCTCACTCTGAGGCAGCTTTCATAAATTCACCAGCATTAAAATGCCTTGAGGGATATTTTATCCAACATAAACTGGACTGTAAATGATTGCCCGTAAACTTTCACTACTCCCCCCCTCCCCCCCCCCCCCAAAAAAGAAGGAAAGGCTCAGATGAAAAACACCTGCTAATCAAAACACCTCGTCTGTAAACCTCAGTAAAGAAAAGCTACACTCCCTTCATGCATGCATGCTCAAATTTACAAGTCCTTTAGGGTTGTCATCCTCTTTTGCTGCCACCCTCTGCGCTCCCTCTCCCCATCGCTCAGTCTTGTTAATTTTATAAGATCCAGCATACTGCCACTTATCGGCTGGCAGCGTTGTAAAAGCTCTGGGGTCAGTGCATTACTGAGCTGCTGGGCTCCGCTCTTCCATTAGAGGGAGTGTTCAGGCAGTGTTGGCCTTCACTCAATCAAATGCAAGCTCCAAACAGCAGCTCCAAGTGCAGATGAAGGGGTGCAAACACACATATTTATACATGAGCACACACACACCCGCGCAGACGCACACACACACACACACACACACACACACACACACACACACACACACACACACACACACATTCCACAGACGTGCACACAAACTCCCTCAATAAAAATGTGGTGCACATAAATCTGAGTTTATAAATGGATTCACGCAAGCAAAGCAGTGTACTTGTTACCTCTACTCACTTTTTCAAGCCTTGGGGCAGTTAACGCATTCATTTGCATGGCGTGTTTGCCTTTAAAAAGAAGTAAATGTATAGGTGTACCGTGCTTGTACCGCGGCTGACATTTCCACCCACTTGGCATTTAAACGTATTCAAACACCAAATGAGTTGTAGCTTCTTCCAATCTCGGGATCCGGTGAAATAGAAGACAGGTACAGCCGACAGCAGAAGGCACAAATAAGAAGCAGGACGCTCGGCTGATTGGGTGCAGATGTTAAAATAGGAATTTTTAAATAGAAGTTTGCACCCCTTGGAACATGCTGTGACTAAATTATTTCTCACAGTCATTCTTGCACTGAGGCCAATTTTCTGCTCCTGCCTGTCAAGGTAGTGTCAAGGTCAGAGGAAGGTAATGATGGTGAATGCAGACGGAGCAACATAATGCTGAAAGGAAAATGTAGAGATCATTTATCGTACCCCCCCCCCCCCCAAAAAAAAACTGCACCTGCCTTTATTTTCTGTGCTTTCTTTCTGTTCTTTTTTTAAATTAATTTTTTATTTTAAAGCACAAAAGGCATTGCCAGACGACAACTATTTATAGATTCTCGTGTATTTATAGATCCTAATTTTGGAAATGATGCATGTTTTTTTCAATTCTGTGCAAAAAAAAAGGAGCATCCTTCTCTGCTTTTGGGTCCTCAGTTACTTTATGTTCACATTTATAAACATGTATGTATTTTCTCTGCATGAGAAGAAGTTGGGGGGGGGTGTGGGGGGGTGGATGGTGGGTAGATGGACGAAAGGGAAGCGCTCTCAGACTTTGCATGATAATAGCCAGGGTCCTGTGAACCTTCTGCTCTCTGCGTCAACATTCAAAGACATCGCTGCAGTTAGAATGACAAACTAAGCTCCAAGTTCTCTGACTTTTTATCCCCCAACCTCCCCCGACTCCTCACCAGCAGCTATTAACTCCACCCATCTCTGGCCTTATTCTATGACAAACCGCCTTACCCTCAACTTGTTTCTCTTTGAGCGATGTAGGCCGAGAATACACATTGATGAGGAGTCTGACCGTTGGTTTAGGGATACAAAAGTTTGGGGGAGCCAGTGAGACCACCCTGCACACACTACACACACATCCACACACACTAATGATAAGAAAACGCTTTACATTAACTCACATGGGCTTTTATTTGAAATTATTTATGCATCTTAAATGTATGGAAATGAAAACAACAAGCATAATTGCAAACAGAACAATAAAACAGGAAGAATTAATTCAGTGTTTTATAACAATTCAGGTCGATTCTTGTATTCTTTCATTTTTTTCACTCTTCTATTCAATCTAAAATCACAGCAACACATTGCCTAAGTCAGCCTTCCTTTACACTTGAGTGTGAGAATAGTCTGAAATCGGAGCACTTACATAAGAGTTTAATTTTGTATGTGAGCTGCTGGGTTGGCTCCAAAATAGGCCAAAACTGAACTACCTGGACCCAAATTTTTTGAATTCTTTTGCATCCGGTATAAAACAGGGGGGGGGGGGGGGGGGGGGGGGGGGGGGGATGAATCAATATCACATGTAATGTTTGTAATGTCTGCAGTCAACAAACTCTTGTCATTTATTCTTTTAATTGAGGCATTTCTTTTCTTGTGTCCCCAGGCTGCAATCATTTTGCTTGATTGAAATGTCAGTCGGTCATTTGACCTTATTGTACTAATGGATTTTGTTGTGAGTTGGCATCAGCTAAACATAAATATAACAGGACTGTATAATGTGAATAGGACTTTAAAAAGGTGGGATTTGACGTGCTCTTGTTATACAGAAATTTGCTCAAACCTGGTTGTAGTTGTGGGAAATGGCCTCAGTGTAAAACACCCATCACTTCCAGGGGGCCTGAATACACTCCACCGTCATGTTTTCGTACAAAGGATGATTAAAGATGCAATTTATTGAGGCCAATTTTGTCAAATTGAATCACCCTCTAATTTGGAGTTCATTTGAGTTCCATGAAAAGATGCAACAATATTCAAATGGAGTGGAGTAAAACTAGGATAATGGCATTATTTCTGAAATCTGGGAGGAAATAAACATGATGAAAACCCGAATCAAGCAAATCATAAAAATATGGTCCTTGTTATTGTCACTAAAACAAAGGCAATCTAGGCAGAGTTTTTCTTTTTAAAAATGTATGTTATTAATTTAATGTGCTCATTTGTTTATTGTTTTTTTCCCCCCTTTCTTTCTCGTCGTTGGAATTAATTATATCTCCCAGTTGTGTTTATGAAATTCCCCTCAGTGTGGCCAATCAGTGACTGTATGAGTTTAAACAGGGAAAAATGATGCTCAAAATCTTCCTGTATGGTAAAACATTTTTTTTGGGTGAATTGACACAACCATTTGCAAACATATATTTGTTTTATAAGCCCGATTACAACACACAATTTGTTTATTTTAAATGGCACGTCGGTTTTTATTTGACCTTTTTTTCTCTCTTTACATAATTGCTGATTTGTCATTGATTCCAACAACAAATTAACAAGTCCATTTTCCCGTGACACCAGCGCTTCTTATTCACAATTTCTATGCAATAAACAAGATTCTTTAAGTAGACCCATTTGTTCTTTACAGCCTCTGAGCTTTGTGGAGCTCAGTCTGGGTCTTTACAGGCCTTTGTGCTGTTAACGGAGTGGGATGTCAGGGACTCTCCTTCGACAAACAAACAGTCTGACAATTAGGAGACAATTACCCAACCCCCGGGGGGCTCATCATGGTTAATAAAGAGCTGCACTCACAAGTCAGGGATCCTTCAGAAATCAGTCAGCTGGACATATCAGGACTTTAAATATACTTATTTGAATAGCGATCAGTGTTTACGTGTGGCATAATTCTTATGGTCAATTCACAAATAGCATCCTACCAATAATGTTGAATTTAGTGCATTTTTGTTCTAAAAGAGACAATTACTTTCCTTTTGAAAATATCAAATTACAGCCAGAGTAAATTTACTGCAGTTAAATTTGCACGAGATGGAAGTGCATATAAAACAACAAAGCACGTATAATAAATAAATAAATGATAGTCACCGGTAAAACAAAAACAAATAACTCTTTCAACATGAGCTTTTTTTCGTTTTACGCTTGTCTTCACATTTTGGGGCCTTGCTGTCAAAGTTGTACACTGTATACAGACTTTATGTGACATGAGCCGTAACTCCATCTATAGGTGTTATGGTATCATTCCCACCATTAAAGAGGTTTTCCACCTTCCCAATGACCTCCGCCTCGCCTCACAGGACACAGAAAATGACCTAATGGCAATGTCTTTCACTGTACAGAGAGGGCATGCTGAAACATGCAGGTGTGTGTGTGTGTGTGTGTGTGTGTGTGTGTGTGTGTGTGTGTGTGTGTGTGTGTGTGTGTGTGTGTGTGTGTGTGTGTGTGTGTGTGTGTGTGTGTGTGTGTGTGTGTGTGTGCGCACAAAGGGCTGGTCACTTGGCATACAGTGTCTCTCGAGAAAGTGTCCAGCCTGTAGGGCTTGGTCTTCCTCCTGGTGAGAGTGAGGGAATCTAGCATGGCCAGTAAGCATGTATATCAGGCCATCTCACGGCTGGCTGGACGCTCCCTGGGTGGCCCACCATGGTCAATACTGCACTGGTGACTGGACACACAGAATGGGATAATCTCCTACTTTCTTTCAGGGCCATGGTGCGCGCACACACACACACACACACACACACACACACACACACACACACACACACACACACACACACACACACACACGTCTTCTTTTATGCTGGCGTGGCCATGTAGGCTTGCCTGGTCCTAATTTCAGGTCAGGACCAGTCAGGGGGAGCCTGGAGTGAGTGAGGGGCAGTGGTGTTGTGAGATGGAGGAAGCAGGGGGCGAGAGGGAAGCTTGGAGCCCATTTCAACCGGAGCACTGGAGCACACTGGGGCCACTGGGGCATCACCTTTACTGGCTGTTGGGGAAAACAAAAGGAGGTGTGATCCCCACAAAAAAAAAAAAAAAAGGTCCTGTGTTTGCGGGTGTGTATGGTTATGAATGTGTTTCATTGTTCAGAGTTTCCTTCAGCTCCAGCAACTCGTTTCAACACCCCTGCTGCTCGCACACAAAGGCACCTAATTGACACTACAGATTTAGACCACCAGGTTTAACTGTTCTTCTTCCAACCCTGCAGCCAGTGTGGGAATAATCAGACATCTAAAGTGAACAGGCTCCTATAGCTTCTTCTCCTACATCGCTGCCACCACTTGTATAAAGAGCATCACTCTCTGAAGGACTAGAATTGTACTTTGCTGTATTTTCGAGAATGTTAAGAAATCCCATTTAACAACATCAAACACAAGGAAACTATTTTCAGAAAAAAACAAACAATGTTAATATCTATCACCTTCAGGTGGTCTAGGAACAGAATCCAAAATATTTATAGAATAAATTTAAATTAGACCATTTTGTTGATTCAGATAGACACACGGAACATCGGTGTTAAAGAGTGAACTACAAAGTGTTACAGAGGAGTATTGATAACTGTGTCTGATGTACTCTCTGTGTTACAGTCTTTATTCTCTAAGCTTGGTTTGTACAAAACAGTGTGCTAATGATTTCACCATTGGCTGTACTGTCAAACTCCGAATGCGTAATGAGCCCATAGATCGAGCCAGATTATTAGAACAAGGTCACAAATATATGATTTTATTTCAACAAACTAATCAGCTACAGCTTTACACCTCAACTTCACTGCAGTAAGAATAATATTTAATCAAATAATTATCACCTACAAACAAACACACAACTGTAAAACATGCGGGATTGGCAAGACGATGTCCATTTGAACTATTTGTGAAGGTCATTGTTTATAGCAAAATTGCATTTTACTGAGCAGCAGGATCATGGACAAAATGCATATGTTAACATTTGCACATACAGGAAAGTAAGATCACATTACTAATTTGTTTGAAAAACGAACATAGTGAGTATAAATCCTATTTAAAGTGTAAATTCATATCACAAACTCCTACTTGAGCAATTAAAAACAAACATTATTAGAATAGAAAGAATCCAGACGAGTGCAATAAAAAAAACCCACCCTGAGACATTTGTTTTTCACAGATCCATCAACTTTATTCAAAGTTATTATCAAAACATGTACTGTAATTTCATACACTATCTTTCAAATATGTCCATTACACTCAGGAAAGATTGTGAATATGAATGCACATGATGTCAAACAGAAAAGAGGAAAACTGATTGCATCATCACAAAACTTGTTGAAACATTTTACAGTCAAAAACGTCAATGTAAATTACAGAGTAAAACGAAGAAGGCCCCCTGGGGCCTCAACCAATCTCTGACCTAAAATTGGTCTCAGACATAGTAATTCATATATCTGATGAAAGAAAATTTGGAAAATATTACGAGGCAGCCTCATTTTACACTTTAGAAAGCTTATAAATTGATTTACTCTCTAAACTTACCTTTAAGAAGTGCCTCTGACTTACCTGTGTACACTCACAAAGAGGGCAGACGAGACAGCTGATAGTCGGACTTATGGCGTGTGTCTCAGTGACTGTTCCTGCAGGTGTGCAGGAGCCTGTTTCCAAGTACTGTATAAACTTGTTCAGAGAAACTGGTTACGGACAGCATGTGTGCTCTGGTTAATCAGGCCTGATGGTGGAAGTTCACTCTCTGCTTTTCATCCCCACAGTGCTCTGTTTTACTGCACCTGTGAAGATATGAAAAAAAACAAAAAAAACAAAGAGAACGTTAGGAGAAGAACTTAAAAACTAAGCAGAAAGGATAATGATATTCTCTGATGCTGATTGTGTTGTCATTTGTCATTGTGCTGAAGTAACTAAACATACTGCAAGGAAAATCGGGAGTGTTGACGCTGAGGTGCGCTGGTTTTGTCTGCATCACATGCTGTATGCATTTTAGCAAGGATGACATTGCCTGTGTCATCATCAGCCCCCGACACGTGTTCACGCCACTGGAAGGGTCCGTACGTATGTCCGTGTGTGTGTGTGTGTGTGTGTGTGTGTGTGTGTGTGTGTGTGTGTGTGTGTGTGTGTGTGTGTGCATTTGTTGGAGCGTCTATCAGCTGTCTGCATCAATGGTGTGCATGACCCCAGAGCTGGCAGACAGTCATGGGTCAAAGTTCAAGGTAGAGCCTGTCTGGGCTTCCTGGCTGACCCCAACGCCTGCAGCACAAACACACACATACACACATGTGAGGGGGGGGGGGGGATGGGTCACCCTCTTCCAGACTAATATCACCGTTGGGATTAGGATCCAGACAGACATACATTGACCTCACACACACACACACACACACACACACACACACACACACACACACACACACACACACACACACACACACACACACACACACACACACACACACACACACAACACACACACACACACACACACACACACACACACACAGAATCACCAAAGCTGGATCTGCTTGGTCATAAAACGGGACTCGGCTGTGCAGCATGAGGCAGACGGAAGCTGCAGAGATGCTGAGTCTGAGGAGGCCATCCAATTATCTTTCTGAGTTGAAGAGGAGGGCAGGGCAGACTGGTGTCGTTCAGGCGTCATCAGAGTAATGACAACACGCTGCTAGCTACAGCTAGCCTGTGCTCGACTATATTATGCAAATCAGTTGAATATTCTTTCTTTTTAATTGGAGGGATGTTACACCAGTTAAACGAACCGCCAGAATAGCTAAAGCTGTATACACTCTGTCCTGTGCTTTAACTCTGTAATTTAACCCAAACACTGATGTAGCTGCAGGACGTGAGAGCCTAGAGTACCAAACTGGATAAAAAGGCATCAACATGCCAGACACTTGTTTAAAAAAAAAAAAGAAAAATCAAAGGGAAGCAAGATTGCAGGATCTCAGCAGAGCGAAAACAGAAAAAAAGGTCAAATTCAGAGGAGCTGGTGAGCTTCACTACCAGGCCATCGGGAAAACTCCCTAAATAAGAGCGAGTGTTAAGCCAGCTAATCCCCCGTATTATTGCAACATCTGTGAGGTCTAGAGAGGCTCTGCTAGTGATTACAGAGACAGATGTAAACAATATCCAGCCTGAAAAGGAGACGATGGATGGATGGATGGATGGATGGATGGATGGATGGATGGATGGATGGATGGATGGATAGATAGATAGATAGATAGATAGATAGATAGATAGATAGATAGATAGATAGATAGATAGATAGATAGATAGATAGATAGATAGATAGATAGATTAGATAGATTTAAAAACTAGGACAGGTTACCAGATTAAAGATAAGATACAGTAGATGGGCATAGGGCGGTTTGTGTGTGTGTGTGTGTGTGTGTGTGGGGGGGGGGGGTTCTGGATGAGACAGAAGGTGACAGAACAAGGGGAGGAGCAGCAGATTGGGAGACGGCGCAGACCCGCGGTCTGGCGTGCCTCAACCGGCTGAGGCACCAGGGAGACGTGCCTAATTTATGCAGTTGGGCTGAGGGGCTGAAGAGCGGAGGGTGTCTGGGACTCCTTCAATACCCTGGAAACTGAGGGGAGAAGCTTTGCGTGCTGGCTATGCAGAAGCAAAAGGAGGCAGAGGGGAAAAGGGGAAGGGGGGGGTCTTTTTTTTCTGAGAGACAACAAGCTGTTTTCCCTGCTCAATTCAGGCTAGGCTGCCCGTCTGACATCCCATTAGGGTTTGGGACAGGGCATGGGGAACAAGGGAGCAATGGGAAGAGAGAGAAGGAGAGCCGGGAGGAGAGGAGGAGGAGGAGGAGAAGTGAACGAGATGCTCTTTCCCCCCACTCCAGCCTACCTCTCCAGTCTGGCTACCTATTAGATCCACAGGACTGCCTGTCTGCTTCTCTGCATACTAATTCCACATTACCACAGCCTTGAACGTGAGTGAAGAACAGAGTCGGACTAAATCAGAGACAAGTAGCCCGGCTGATGGGCTGGCTCTCCGAGAGGGTTTAAGAGTGCTTTAGCAGACGTGTCCAGTGGGCAGTCTATGGTTTATTGTAGAGCCAGTTCATTTTACATTGTTTTTGTCAAAAGTGAAAATCTTTTTTTTATTTTATTTCTTCTCTGCCTATCCTATACAATTGTATGTTACATTATTCATTTGGATTAGTATTAAAATATAAAGACTAAATTTAGCAACTGAAAGTAGCAACCTTGCCTTATGAACTGATTAATCCACCATTCAAGACTAGAGAGTTTCAATTTCTCTAAAAAAAAAAGACAGTGAATAAATGGATATGAGAGGATAACATATTTCTATCAACTCTGTCATTCAAGTCCTTTTTCAGTGAAAATTCCTGATACAAGAGCACACAAACAGACATGACTTAATGGAGGGCATAATCTGAATAAATGAGGAATCAGATCAAAACTACTATTTCAAAGACATTTTCTGGAAAGAAAATGATTTTGTTGGCTCTGTATAGTCATGTTTTTTTTTTTTTTTTTGCATAAATTGTAAAGTATTAGTCATCAGTAGCATTTGTATGGAGATGGAAAGCTTTTTTTAAATTTGTATTTATTTATTTTTTAATCAGTTTTAATGTCAGACCTGAGTCGATGCACTGTACGCTTTGTGTAAATGTGTGTGTGTGTGTGTGTGTGTGTGTGTGTGTGTGTGTGTGTGTGTGTGTGTGTGTGTGTGTGTGTGTGTGTGTGTGTGTGTGTGTGTGTGTGTGTGTTTGAGGACCCAGTGCGAAGCAAAATGGACAGCGGGGCAGGGTGATGGTTGAGTCTGGTGATGCAGGCAGACAGTTTAATGACAGTCCTCACCCCAGAACATACAAACCAGTGAGGACCTGGCACAATCACAGATGTACACACCCCGTATGACACATGCACATATACGTGTGATATATGGTGTGGCGTTTTCTGAAAAAGACACCAGGGCCAGTGAAAATGAAACAGAAACAAATCTTTCTGTGTATGACCCTGGAAAAAATAACTTGAGGGGCGCCTGGAATGGCTTGCGGGCCCTTGAGCGGTCCCATATTCTCTTAATAAAATAAAGAGTATTCAGGTTGTCCTTCAACGGACAGAGGACAACAAGAACTGCAAATTCTGTCATTAGCAATGCCAAATTAAAATTGTCTGCATTTTGGTTTTCCTGAGTTGTACTGAAGAGCAATAGAAAAAGTAGAGAGCCATTCACTGCCTCAACAGAAGCTGGGTTCTTTGTGCTTTTTGTGTGCCAAGTTGTGCCTGGCCGTGGCCTTGCATCTTATTCAGATGGACTTGCTCAGGTCTGGACTTGAATTTGGGTCCCAAACAAAGACATAGAGCCACCTCATTAAAAAAACATGTCATTGGATCAGGCCTAGGCTGAATTGTGTGATTTTCCCTCCTACCATAAGTGACCGTGACTGAGCGTTGGTCTGAATGAGAGGCCTGGATAGAGGCCTACCAATGGACCGCCACGCCACATCCCTATGGGAACCACCCCTTCACAGAGGGGGGCACATTTAAAGCTTTGTTGGTCTGTTAACACAGCTTTTTAAAACGCCTCTTTATGGACTCAGCTAAGCAAACTGCAGTCCCTGGTTTTCTTGTGACAGAAGGGGAAAGTAAAAAAAAGAAGAAAAAGAGAGACAGCGCAAGGCAGGTAGGGGCAAGAATATTAAAAGAAGAAAGAAGCTTTAACTTTAAATTAACATCAAAAATGACCCTAAAAAGGTTGCCAAAAGATACCGTTTTAATGTGGTTTTACATGAAATAAACTGCGGATTTGGAGTCAAAACTAGAATCACAGTTAAATCTCTCAGCCTTTCTGTCTCGTTGAGATCAAGACAATGTCATCCTACGTGGAGGACTTTGTATATCTCCTCTCGTTGCATCGTACTAAAATTTGCTGCAGTTGAATGCCGCAAAACCAGGTCATTGACAAACTGCAATGTCTTGCTGTGTTCCCTGATACAGTCAGCATACACCTTTACCCAGAGGACCACAGCCATCCTGCTACTGCTTTAACAATAGGTGTGTGTGTGTGTGTGTGTGTGTGTGTGTGTGTGTGTGTGTGTGTGTGTGTGTGTGTGTGTGTGTGTGTGTGTGTGTGTGTGTGTGTGTGTGTGTGTGTGTGTGTGTGTGTGTGTGTGTGTGCGCGCGCGTGTGTGCGTGCGTGCGTGCGTGACAAACACCGTCCTGGTTGGAAGACCTGTGCTGGAGACTTCCTGAGTCTCTCAGGGAACCCGGGATGACAGTGAAATGAATAACAATAAACTTGCTGAGAGTCAAGTTCAGAACATTAGAGATGAACCGGAGCTGAGGAGAGCCAGTCCTACACAACGCTGAGTGTGTGCATAATTGTGTCAACCCACTCAGGAAATATCTCAATATGAGCAGAGCGCCAGGCTCCAGAAAACAGCACCCACTATGATGAAATTGCACACGCCTCTCCTCATCTCTCGCTCTCGCGCCCCCTCCCCTTCCCATCTCGCCGCTCACATGCAGCAAGGACCCCGTCCTCGCTATTCTATTGCTGTCTGCTGTGCGCCTGATGAAAAAGCAAAACGACATAGGAGGTGCACATGCCTAAAGGCAAGAAAACGCACATTTGTAAATCACAGCCCCGATATAAACATAGGGTTTAATAGGGGTTTCTCAGGCGTGTTGGCAGGGGTCCGCCTCACCGCGTGCATCATCAGCCTGCTCGCCTGCTTACAGCAGGAAATGTGACTGAACAGCTTTCCACCGCCATCACCAAGCAGAGGTGGTGGTCTACGGGGCTGAGAATGCATCTGAATACATTTACATAAAGATGGCGGCATGTTGACAGAGGCACTACTGGGAATGCGCTGTGCTCCTCAGTATCACCAAATATTGGAGTAATGATTGAAATCTAGTACAAAGAGGTGGAAGCTTAAAATGTGAAACGGCCACTTTGTTGAAAGAAGAAAGAGGGAAGCCTAAGTGTGCTGTGAACTGGAGTGTTGACTGTGTAGCTTTATGTTAATGACATCGGCAGCACACATTAGTTACAGACACATGACGGTATAATGTCGCCCTAAGAGAAAATAAACACAATTTACAGAAATAATTTTCACCTCCACCAGCAGGAGCTCACAGCAAGATAGATTAATGTGAAAAATTAACGGATCTGAACACAGAGGTTTGTACAAACAAGACAAGATCTTTCAGCAAATCCGATCTTTACCTATCATATTAATCTCAGTGATGACATCTCTGTGAAACACTATTTTGTCTAAAGTTGATTTAACGTGGGCTCGTGTTGTAAAACAAAGCAAAGTCTAAAGAGAATCTACAATGGAAAATAGAAAAAGTGCTCAAATAATGTACATTCCTGGTCGTTTTTAATCTCCTATACAAAAAAAAAATAGTATATTTTATAGCAGAGTGATTTTAAAATATGGCAAACATGAAGATTTCTCAACACAAGCTGCAGATATTCCAGCTGCAGATTGTATTAGAAGATAAACGCACTGGATTTTGCTGTAACAAATTTGGAGGATAGGATTCCTCTAACCTTTTAATCACATAGATGGGATGTAGAGGTGGCCCGGGGTGTGGAGCAGATTTTTGATGGAGAAAGAGCCAGTCATTTTCAAGGTAAAAACAGGGAGGGAACAGTGGGAGTGCACTGAGGCTCTGTGATAAACCTCTTGCAGATATAGTCAGCGAGCCAAACCATCCTGTCAGATCAGTGCCTGAGGAGAGGCAGAGGGGGAAAGAGACGCGGTGAGAAGGGGAAGAGAGCAAAACAGGGGTGAAAAGGGTCAGCAGGGAGGAAGGCTAAACCCCAGAAGCAAGCAGAAGATTGTGTGTGTAGTGCATTTATATTTCAGCATGAGTGTGTGTGTGTGTGTGTGTGTGTGTGTGTGTGTGTGTGTGTGTGTGTGTGTGTGTGTGTGTGTGTGTGTGTGTGTGTGTGTGTGTGTGTGTGTGTGTGTGTGTGTGTGTGTGTGTGTGTGTGTGTGTGTGTGTGTGTGTGTGTTAACCCCAGCTGGGCAGACATTTACTTGACATGCTGATAGGGATTTAAGCAGTGGGTGGGTGGTGTGTCTGACCAAGGTGAGTGAATGAGCAGAAAAGGGGAACTGGTGGGGATCGGAGGATGATGGGAGGTGGAGGGAAGGGGGAGGAGGCGTTGGACCAGAGGGGCTCACAAACCTGCTGCTACTAAGCTTGATTTCAGCGTGAGTTGAGACGATTAGGAGACGAAGGCAGAAATGAGGAGGAAAACGGGGGTGAGGGAGGCGTGTATTTTTTTTTTTTTTTGTAGGAGAACCCTCCAGGCTATGGAAGAGAAGGGAGACTAGTCTATTGAGGTGATGAGGGAAAGCGGGTCTTTCTTTCAGACAGTCTAATGAAGCATAAGTCCCTGATGAAGAATGGAAGCAGGCAACCGCAGGGTGGGTTTGCTTGTGCCTCCGCTCCATTCCATGTCTGTCCTCTCTTCCTGTCCTCTCCCTTTCCTCGTCCTCCTTTTCTCGTGTGATGTAGTCCCTCCTCTTAAAGGGCTTACGCTGTTTATTTCAAACATAAACGGGCATAATGTCCTGCCTAAAATGTGTAGGATTTTGAATGATCTCCGTCAAAGTAAACCAAAGAATAATAATAAAAAATAAATAAGAATATGCCCCACACATTTCTGATTGAGGCATGCACATTTGATGAACCCTGTGCCGACATGTTAAATTACAGGAAGCAGCCGACTGAGACAGACAAGGGGGGCCGTCAAAGTGTCTGACTGGGTTTGAATCTGTTAGGCTGGGGGTTGTTTGACCAGGAGGTTGACTGGGCTGTAGGACTGATTTCTGGCTCGATTTGGCTCAGGGCCGGCTGGAGACTGGCCAGAGCCTGACAAAGGGGGGGTTGGGTTCCCCTGCTTCACAGCTCAAGTTGTCCCTGGAGCTAAGCAATAAGACGCAGCTTATAAAATAAGCAAACACAGAGCAGCTTACCGACAAATCAGCTGGCCGGATGGACGAATGAAGCGTGCACGTACGCACGCACGCACACACAGAGGCTTCGCTACGTTGCATCGATGACCCCTTCCCTCCAGCACCCTCTAACCTTGACCCCTGAGGTCCTTCTTAACCTGTTTCTGAATGGAAGTCAGTGCAGCTGGAGTGTCTGGCCGTGAACTAACTACAACCCCCTCCCAACGCATGGACCCTCGTCCCCTAATCATTTAGCCTGTTCCCACGCTTGTTCACTGGGTTGCTGTCTCTGCACTTCAATATTTTATTTTCAGTTGTATGTGGGCAGCATGGTGATGTCCGTCTCTTTCACTCTCTGGACAAACTCATTTCTTGGATTTTGTGTAATTTGCTATTTGTTATTTTCTGATTATGCGTTTTTGCCATCTTCAAGTCGATATGAGTTAAGACAGTAAACTTATTGTAACTTTGGTTTTCATCCACAGAAGTACCAAACAATGACACGAATAAATGTATGTGTGTGTTTTCTTGAAATTTAAAGTGTGATCGTTTGCATCAACACACATTAAAGTAGGTTGAGCACAGTATCTTTTCTGAACGTTGATATGTTCAGACTACCTTCCATAAGATATATGATATTTTATCAACCTTAGTGCCTCTGATCGCAACCATAAATGAAATGACTCAAAACTCCAACTTTTTCTTTCAAAACTAGATATGTTTTCATAGATATATAAAGGTCCACCACACCACACATTACAAAATAGGTTTGAAATATATCGAAGTGTTTTGGACACAAGTTCTCTATAAAAGGGGTGTAGTAAATTGGAAGTCCATACCAGTGTTAAATTGCTATGACAAGATGCATAATATATATTGTATGTTTACGTGTTTCTTGTTTGAACACAGCTTTATTCCTCTCAGTTCCACGTCTCAAATCACTTCTGCGGTCTCTCTCAATGGCGCCTCGTATAAACCATTCAGCCCGGACACATACATACTCTATAATGTAGGCTGTATGTGCAATGGCGTGTGCTCCTATGTGAATGTCTATGCGCGTGTGTATGTGCTCAAAGACGTCATTCAGGGGGTTCAAACCCCACCACCTTCACATTTTCATTATGGCCGAATCTCAGGCCTGTGTTACACCAGCGTGGCCTTTTGCTGGCGAGCAGGCAGTTTAATCACACATACAGCACTACTCCATTTTCATTTCCTTTTCATACAGCCTCCATTCCACTCTGGCTTCATAATTCTCCCCTCAGAGCTGTCTAGCCTGTCTGAGTGTTTGCAGCCTGTTGAAATGACATAATCAGTGACTTGGATAAATGCCTAACTGTTTTTCCCTGAGTCTATAATCAGGCTCGGGGCTCAGTGTTGCAGCTCCGAGGAAACCGCAGGAGCAACACTTGACTAAGGAATTACTTCTTCAGAAGGGTAGTTTTACACTAGAAATTTGTTTGAGTATCAACAAAATGAATCGAGTTTGATCTACCATCTTGGCAAATTACATTAATGTGTTTTTATTAAAGTCCGTGAGTAAAGATGTTCAAGTTCAAAAAGTTCTATTTTGAATATTCAGAATAACTAATTGTCATTCAACAGTGGGATTTTACATTTCTTCAAATTGAATTTTAATAGTGACAGTTGCTGTAATATTAAACTAGAAGGCCAACAATCAGGGTACTTTACAAATAAAGGTGCACTTACACTATCTACAAATGCACTAAGTCGATAAAAGGTCTAAATCAATATGAAAAGGCTGATTTATATATATTAAAAAACATGCAGATTCAAATATTCATATTATCAACAATGGGCTACTTGCCGACAAATCCAATCACTTATTTGTTTGGTCACACTAGGAAGGAAAAAAGAAATGACACGTGAAACAGGCCAGGATGAATTGAGTGATGGCTGCAAATGCTTTCAGTAACTATTACTTCAGAGGGTGGACCACATTCAATCAATACCTGAGCAAATAAAAAGCAGTGGGCAGTCAGAATGAGAAAAGCTGCAGTGGACTGGGCGACAATCACTCACAAATGAACAGTCCACATTCAATTGAGATCATGAAGGTTATCAGAAAATACACTTTAAAAAGTGTATTGTATTAAAACGTTTCCTCCAAATTGACATTGTCCTATTTATTAATGGTTTACATGTTTGAATGGTTCTTATTTTATTACGACACTTAGGTTATGTGAATAAAGTTCCAGTTCAGTATATATGTATATATATATATATATATATATACATATATATATATATATATTCACCAAAACCAAGGTCTACAGTAACGGCCAGCATGTTGTCTGCATTTTGAATTATGCATAACCGCAGCACCGTTGGAACATGTATGACCATAATCCTGATTAGCATAAAAGCTTTCTGCAGGAGATGGTGTTGGGGAGTCCTTTTTTCCCAGTAAGTGGAAATGGACATGTGCAAGTGTGTGTGTGTGTGTGTGTGTGTGTGTGTGTGTGTGTGTGTGTGTGTGTGTGTGTGTGTGTGTGTGTGTGTGTGTGTGTGTGTGTGTGTGTGTGTGTGTGTGCGTTCAGCTGAGCAGCGGCTTTGTATTTGTTAATATACACATAGGCAATGTCAATGTTCTGATCAGATGCCAGTGAACATGTATGACACGTTTACAATATTGTCCACTGATTTTCCTCTTATCTTACCGTTTCATTCTCTCTCTTTCTCTCTCTCTCTCTACTGTTATTCTCACTGTTTATCTGAGGTAAAGCAATACAAGATATATTTATTTTTTCAAGTGAAATTAAACCTGTCAAGGCTGTTTCCTTGATGGCATGTCATACACCGAGAGTTGATTTGAGACTGCCAGTCTTCTTGACTGCCATCTTTGCCCTGGGATAAATACAGTTCGCTGCAGTCCCTGTGGGCTAACTACAACCAGTATGGAGTGTGTACACTAACCTGCCTAGGAATACCTCAGCCTGATCAGTGTCACTGTGGAGCTGATTAGACAGAGTGGCTTGATTAAAACTGCCTCAGTCCGATGGAGGAGATGATAACAGGAATAGCGCAGGTCTTTCTAGATGGGTAAATGACAGCACTGGTTAACAGAGGACTTCAAAGCTAATTTCCAGCACTAATAGTATTCAAGGGGAAGATGCTGGTTGTAATTTCTGTGTGATTTGTGTTGTGAATAACCTCAGTTCTGAAAAAACAAAAAACGAGTAAAAGATGCTGGTGCAGTCATTACCGGCAAGGAGTTCAGGTTTTTTTTTTTTTTTTTACAAATTGCTTTTAAATACTTGTTAAGGATTGTACTTTCTGCTCTCAATATTTTCTCTTTATGTCTCACACAATAAACACAAATTGCTTTCCCAGAAATATAATATACAAGGAGAAAAATGGAAAGAGAGCGAGAGAGACAGAGAGAAAGAGAGAGAGAGAGATAGATAGAGAGAGAGAGAGAGAGAGAGAGAGAGAGAGAGAGAGAGAGAGAGAGAGAGAGATTGCCACTTACAGGAAAAAATGAATTTGAGCTTAAGAAAGTAATATAATTTTGTTTCAGTGATAACTAAAACCCACATCTTTTCAAAAAAAAAAGGTCAACCCATGTTTTGATATCATCTGTCATGTACTCATACTCCTGCGGGAGGCCATGTGTGGCTGCATCATCCTCCAGTCCTCACTGTAAAGTTCAAGGCTATACCACCGCAGACTGACCCCAGATGTCATGCAGCAGGTCTTCAGATGGGTTGATGGTCCACTTCTAGAGCGCAAGACAATTCACCGAAATCACTCCTAATCTTAATTAACACTGACAGTTGAAAACAAGCGCGAATGCCATGGGAGCCGACAATGAAACGGACAATTGCACAAATGCACACAACTGTGAGGCATGAAGTCACACACAAACACAAACACGCACATGTCAATGCTCAAAAGCGGCAACAGAGGATCCATCGGCACAGCTAAAACCACATTAAGACCATAAAGCACCAATACATCTCCTGTTCCACGTACACAGCGCGTATCCTGCTGCTTCTGCACTGATACCCCTGATCCCCCTGTGCTTTGACAAGGCGTAATAAAGCCTGTATGAAGCGCTGCATTGTGTGGGGAGAACACAATGTTGCATGCTGAGTGCTGTGAGAAGGGCGTACACCGGTGGGTCCCACGGCGCAGCAGCGCACCGGGGCCTATAGTAGGGAGTGCTGAGCATGCTAATGAGGTCATTATGTTATGCCTCTCCCTCGCTCCTGCTCTCCTTTACAGTGTGGGGCTTTGCTTGTCAGAGTAGGCAGGGTACCCTGGTAAGGCAGCCAACCACAGATGTCACATATGGCACAATGAGAAGACACACAGGCGTCTCTGAATGAGCCAGTGAGAGAAAGATGAGGCGCCGCTCTATTTTCCAGCTATCATTGAAAGCTAGGACACTGTATCAGTGACTTACAGACAGAACAAGGTGAGCTTAAAGAGAAGTGACGAGCACAGTGACAACGGGCAACGTTCATTTGCTAATTGTTCCTGCTGTGTATTCAATCAGCAAGCGCGCAGGGTTACGTTTCTTTTTATTCATTTTTAAGATCGTGCTATTATTTACAACCGAAGGGGAGGGGTTAAGTATCAAGCACGTGCAAAGGCAATTACAAGATATTTGCATAGCCGTTAACAATTAAAGAGCAGATGGCAAACGGCGGGCACTAAAAAGAGACCAAGCGCCATCTTGGCAGAAGGAGACAGCTGGCAGACAAGATGCAGCCATTTTGTAAGAATGGGTCGCTGCCAGGCTGAGGCGTAAAGAGGTGCCGGTCTCCCTGTGTGCCAGGAGATTGGCAGGCAGGGGGGAAATGCGCTTTAATACCCTTCCTGGTACAGGCAAGGAGAACGAGCTCCTCACATAGTCAGCGACAGGGCGATCACAGCCCAGCGCTGACGGAGGAGATCAACGACAACACGTCTAAAAACATGCACAGGTCTCTGAGCAGAGATGGTATCTTATCATGACAGCATTACAAGGAGAGGAACATTTTTCATTGGCTCATTTCAGCATCAGTATCACCAAGTACTCACCAAGTAAAAGTAAAATCCCATGGTATTCTCTGAATGTTCAGAGCCTGTCGTCCTCATCTTTGATATCTGGAGTCTTCTCAGAGCTGTGGTTTCACTAGCATGGTTCAAACGATGCTAAAAGTCATACACTTGTCCTTCTTTCTGTTCTTTTAGAAATTATTGACATGTACACTGATGTGAAACCGGGTGGTTTCAGTCCTCATTGTTATGCCAAGACTCCTCAGTGCCCAGTTCTTTAGCTAAAACATCTGAAGAATGAGTCTCTTTGTGTGCAGGATTTTTGTGTATGGGAGGAAAACAGATGAAAAAACCTTGTCGTCATCAGACAGGAGGGATGTGGGGAACGGCGCAGGTAAAACTACTGTCCTTTTCATCTCTCATTCAATTAGCAGTCATTCACTTGTGCTGCCATGGGATCCTTGCTGCACAGCAGTAAGTGGACTTCAGGTGCTATTTCCCTCACACATACTGAAAGAGAGGTATGAAAGCCCCAGCCCGCCTTCCTCTCTTCCACCTTATAGATCAATACTGCACTGCCATACCCTCTGATGGGAGCTGCTGTAGTGAGGGTAAGAAAATCTAAGGCAAAAAGACAGGTTGTATTTGACATGAGATGAGAGAAAAAGTTCAAATTGTCCTTTCATCCAGGCTCATGAGATCTTAGGAATATTGTGCGTTATGTGCTCACACGGGAGGGGGACTGAATAAAAACGGTCCGGTGGGCCATCACAGATGGATCCTTATTCCAAATGTTACGGTGGAATGAGAGGGAGGGAGCTGAAAAGAAAAGACATCTTCGACGTCCTGTCTCATTCTTCAACCATTTCTGGCCCTCCCCTGTTGTCTCCGTGTCTTTCTGACAAAGTTTCATCAAGTGGTGTTGGACACAAGAAAAAACCCTCCGGCAGAACCACACACAAAGATTGTGTCTCTCTCTTCTCTCTACCTTTTTCTCTGTTTCACACACACACACACACAAGTGCGCTTGCTGACACACACGCACACACTGCGTGTGGGGCGCCTGAGAGGTTAGGGCCGTGGCCCCGGCTGGTGCTGGGACTGCTGGAGAAAGATAGAAAGAGAGATGGAGAGAGGAGCTGGGAGCAGTGGTGGTGGTTGGTCCCTGGGTGCTGAGGCCTGCAGGCAGTGCTGGGCAACCTCTGCTAGCTTCGCTCCTCTGTATTGATTTCTGCTGCTCCGCGCTGCTCCACTCTGCTGAGGAGGCTCCTTGCCGGCGGGAATGAGCGCTCGGCTCACCCGCCTCACCTGCCTCTCTCCTGGCTTGGCTGGCCCAGCCTGCCCACTCTGCCGCAGCTTTGGCTGGCTCTTCCTGGCTCCTTGGGACCCCTGCATGCAGCACAGGGGCCACAGGAGGAAGGCAGCCAGAGAGCCCATGGCAATCCACAGCTGTGTTCACCTGCTCTGGGTTCACTCGCTTCGAACCACCTCGTCGAACTGCTTCAATCTATCTCTTCTTCCATTCTTCCACCCACTCTTCTTCTCTTTCTCATTCTCCACTGCCTCCTCCTCATCCTCTTCTTCCTCCTGTACACAAACAACCAGAGAAGGAGATGGAGAGAAAAAACAACAAGTTAATCTTAACTTTCAGCATTTTACCCACTCTGAATGTCAATCCTGGGCTTTGATCAGCAAGAAGTCGGGGGTGAACATTCTGGCATCCTCTCTCAGCTGGTAATATGAACCTGCTAACCTTAGAGAGCAGAAACTGCAGCAATTGGAGGCCTGAGCGCTAAGTGTGTCAGGCAGTGAGATACTGCCTGCCAAAGGTACTCAAAGCTATTAGAATGTGATGTGCCTCAGATAGCAAAATATAGTGAGAGTGGGTCCATTATAAAAATCACCACTGTGTCAATAGACACTAAAATATTTCCAGGAAATGTTTTTCTTCAACAACCACCCTAACCAGCTCTCCCTTAGCAGCACAAGCCTACAAGGTTTTATGTTTACTGGAGCATAATGGCTAAAATGCCAAAAGTTACATTTAAATAGGCTGGGTACTTCAAACTTCCTCGAGCTCACGCATCTCTGTTTGTGGCAGAGCGAGTGTGAAGGAATGGAAATGTTTTGGCCAGGCCGGTTGTGCTCCATAGAAACTTTGTCAAAGAAAACATCTCAGCTTTTGTATTATCTAGAATTATTCAGATGGGTTCAGCAGCCCTCTTCTTATGATAATAGCAGTTGGGGGGACATTTCTTTGAGGACTCATGGTCCTATTGTGCTCCTCAGCAGAGAAAGAGCCATGGCCAAATTCAACCCCCACCGTTTCACTTTGCAGCACGGCATACCCCAACCACACAATCGGGCAAAATATTCCTTGCCAGAGTACACTACACTGCTTCACTACAGAACACCTTCTCTGTCCGCCCCTTTGCAGGCCTAAAAAAACCCAGACTAAAACCCATGGGCTGACTGCCAGGGGAATAGAGAAGTAAAGTGCAGAGGGTTAGAGTCGGTGGGCCAGCAAAAGGCTTTGGAAGTTAGAAGGAAGGAATGAAGGGGGGGCAGAGGTGGTGTGGGGGTTTACACTGTTGGGACAAGAGACACAAGTTTGTAAGAGGGGGGTGAGTTGAGTTAGGGGGACATGGATGGGGACCCGGGGTGCGGTGTACGTCTCAGACACAATAATACTATTCATTGGGCTCAGACATGGGTGTTAACTCCCCTCTGACAGAGCACAATAGGGCTCGGCGGCATTCAGGCAGCCTTGGTGATATTGTTAGCTCAGGGCTGCATTCTCCCTGCCGCAGGATAGAGCGCCTGCATTGTACCCATCCAGGAAGGATGGATGGAGCGAGGTTTGAGAGGTGAAAGGCAAAGAAAGAGAGAACAGTACGTCTGTCTATCTGTCAGTGCTGAAGGAGAGAGGGCAGAGTGAGCAGGGAGGGTGGAGGAGGTGGGCAGGGTCGGCAGAGGTGGTGGCATTGGGGGTGTTTTCCTCTCACAGCGTTGGACTTACTTGTTTCAGAGGGGAAAATAGAGGGAGAGACTGAGGCTAAGAGAGGGTGCAATAAATATTAGTGAAACAGCCAAGTGGAGGGATAAGGATGAATTAGGAGGAGGAGGAGGGCTCACAGATGATGGAAAGAGAAAGGCATGGTTTCTTTTCTTTTTAATGAGAAACAGTACAATTTGTTTTAATACTGCTTTAAAATGAGGGTATATTTTGTTCACACACCAAGAGGTTGAAAGACAAACTAGGGGAAATAAAATTGGAAACTGCTGCTGGACATCAAACTACCTCCAGACCTACTTTCTCAAAGAGAGGAGAGGAGAGGAGAGGAGAGGAGAGGAGAGGAGAGGAGAGGAGAGGAGATGTTTTTATTTAATCAACTGTAATGTCAAAGAAAAATTTACAGTCTCACCTTCATAAGTATCTAATAATCAATTACTCAACGTTCAAAGCCATCCAAGATGTCATAATTTCGGAGGAAAGTGTACCAGATAAAATTGTGATGCTTACCTTCAACTATTTTATGATTGAACAAACAATCAAGAAATGATTCCATGGACAATAAAATAATTAGCAGTTGCAGCCCTAAAACCATGTGATAGACAAAAGGTTAAACACGAAAAAATTGTTTAGCAACTTATATAAAGTTATAACTCATTGAGATTTGTTTGGAAGCTGCAGACACACATCGTTCATTAAGTCATTAAAATATTTAATGGAGATAGAAGAAGGAAAATCACGCGCGCACACATACAGTATCTAATCACCAGAGAGGAGGAACAGTTGACATTTGCACACACTCAGGGTATCATGGCTCCATCTACACAGAACAACCTGGTCTCATGAACAGTACTTTGTTTGTCTCCCCTCTGGTAAACTCTGACCACTGTTCCCATAGCAACCTTACCAACTCGCTCCCCGTGTGAATGTGTGTGTGAAACAGCAAAGAGAGGGGGGGGGGGGGGCAGGGGTATGAGGGGCTGTGTGGAGGTTTAGAGTAGGACTCCATGATCTTAATCCAACAGATGTGCCTCTGTGTGTGCATGCGTACATGTGCGTGCGTGTGTGCGTGCGTGCGTGCGTGCGTGTGTGTGTGCGATGCATGAAGGACCAGGAAAATTCTTTGCCTACTGTTTGGAAATAGCCTTTGAAACACTCAACTATAGATATGACCATAAATTCATACACATGCTCCACTTGTCAAAGTAATCTGCATTCATTCTGAGCCGTGGTTTCCTGAGATAAGCTGAGAGTCAGCGGTATGATGCTGGGCCGTCAGGCAGGCAGAAGCAGACCAGGGCATGGCTCTCGTCAGGGGGCTAATGCCCTTCAGGGGAGACTAAGGTAGTGAGGATACTGCTCTTTGTCCCTGTGGGGGATTACACTGGTCAACCAACACAGACAATGTACCCCCCTCTTGGGATGGGAGGACCAACCTGCTCTCTACCAATGATAGGAGCAGTCAACTGATCACTAACTTTATTAAGGACAGACGAAAGCAAGACGGAGAAGAAGAAGAAGAAAAAGGGGAGGAAAAGGAAGAAGAGGAGAAAAAAGAAGAAGTAGAAGAAGCAGAACAAGAAGAAGAAGAAGAAGAAGAAGAAGAAGATTAAGGCACAAGAAATACAGGGACACGCTAAAATAAGAAAAGGCATGGAGTTAAAAAGAGAGCAATGGGAAGTCGAGGAGGGGAGAGGAGATGGCTTCTCCAGCACAGGATTAGGGGGGAGAAGATGAAAGGATCAGGTCTAAGAAAGGGGGAGAAAAAAATCCAGGAGAGATGGCCAGAGGAGGGAAACCCACGACTTAAACTCCAAGCAAGAAAATCAAGTGAAAGAGGGCAAAAGAAAAGAGGAAGAGAGCTCCCATGTCCATGACCTCGAGGCACTGTAAAGAAGTCACTGAAGGTTTCTTCTTTTAACAGGTGCACAATGTGACAACTCACTTCGCTATTTATGCCACAGCACACACTGCCTATGCAAGCCCAATGACAAATGCAGGAGATAATTCTATTACTGAGGACTTTAATAGAGGATATTTAGGGGACAGTTAGCGGGCCCAGGTAGCATAGCTCAGGCCCACTGCAGACAGATATGGCTCTGCAACACTTAACAACAGGGATTTGGCAGCACTGTTGATTGAACATGTCAAATCCCATTTGTCGGAGGGCTGTGCGCGTTTGTATCGACACTCTGTAACCTTGTGGCTCCGTAAAAGGAGACCTCAGAGTGTGCGCGAGTGTGTGCGTGCAAGAGAGTGCAATTTGCTGGCGGGCAGGCGGGCAGGCTGGTGGGTGGCACGGTTCTGTTGGGTAGGTGTGTCGGTGTCAGCTTCCCACCACTCCACCCTCGCGTCTATGTTTCTTTCATTCTTTTCAGTGCCGTCCACTTCAATTCTCCCTCTTTGCAAAAAAAAAAAAAAAAAAAAGGGTGACAAGATAGAGATAGAGAGGCTTTTGCAGCGCTTCTTTTCTTGGTTTCCTTCTCTCCCTCCCTCTTTTCCTTCCATCCCCTATGGTAAAGCTGCCAGACAGGAGTGCTCAGCAGCTCTCCGAACGTTATTGATCCTGAGAGCAAGCCAGCCAGGGAGTTGGTGTCTCTCTCTCTCTCTCTCTCTCTCTCTCTCTCTCTCTCTCTCTCTCTCTCTCTCTCTCTCTCTCCCTCCCTCCATCACGGTCTCATCCCCGAACACAGCCCACAACTTTTTCCTCCCAGCCTCCCTCACTCCCTTCTCGCCTCTACTTCATTTATCAAGGTTAAAGAACTCTTATAAAAAAGGGAAGAGGGGGTCGCCTGGATGTTATCTGACTTCATGAAAGAAATCCCCTCAGGCCACTCCACGAGAGGAGGATGCTCTTTGCTGGACCCAACTCTGCACACACACACACACACGCACACACACGCACACGCAACATACAAAGTGGGACCAAGCAGTGGCCGACTCATAGGCTGTCAGAAATAGAAAGTAGGATGTCTAGTTTTGTACGCACCTCATTTCACAATAAAATAAATTGAACAACATAATTAAATCAACATTGTGTCTTATTGAAACAAGCTCTTTCCAGTTCCACGTTCTTCGAAGGCACTGTTTGTTTGATTTTAATAGCTTTGACTCAAAGCATTGGCCTTTAAAAAGAGAGCGAGAGAGAGAGAGAGAGAGAGAGAGAGAGAGAGAGAGAGAGAGAGAGAGAGAGAGAGAGAGAGAGAGAGAGAGAGAGAGAGAGAGAGAAAGGAATGCTGCCGTGTTCTTGAGAGATCGTTTTGGGAAAGAGAGATAAAAATGCATGACAACATTTCAAGTCTCAAACATATTCCTGATTCCTGTGTGACACCGGGAGAGTTGCCAATGCTTGATAAGAAATATTCTCAAAAGTTCTAAAACATTGCAAACCATTGTTAAATCGAACAGTGATTAAAACCATAAAATCGCTGTTTATGAGGTGAGGCAGCCTGATGGCTGATTTCGCTCACTAATTTAGGGGGTGATTATTTTCACAAATTTTCCAAATTGGCAAAACTGATGCAAAGAAATGATCAAAATATGTTTAGTGACGAATCAAAAGCTTAAATAAATTATTCATAACTATTTGTGTTGTTAGCTATTTTTGCCAAATCTTGTTGAGACACAAATAAAAGCAGTTCCCCTGTCAGATATTATTTACCAGCGTTGACATGTTGCTTGTAAACAGTCTCTCTCTCTCTCTCTTTTCTTTTTTTTCAACTGAAGCAGAATGAATAACAGATATCATTAACTGGGGCGAAATAGCAAAATGTGACAAACTAGGCTTATATGTTGAATGAAACCATGAAGAAATTAGTTTTACACCCAAAAACTAATTAAATTACTGTTCAAAATTGGTGAACATGAAATATTTTGAAATCGATTCACTTTATTTTTTCTAAAGGCACATTGAGCTCCATAAAAACACATAAGATGAAAACACAACAAATACAGGCACATACATCTGTGCACTTTGCTTCAGTGTATGCACAGTATAGGTTGTCAGAGATATCTGGTATGAGTGTTTGGTGGCAAGATTCCATAAGCAGATGATTTTAAAAATATATATACATTCTATATTTTATTAGAGTTTATCCTAATAAGTTACTGTTTCTATAAACTGATCAGATATTGCTTGACAAAAAATAATCAGGTCAGCTCAGCTTTTTTTTTTCCAATTATCTTTGAAGCATCAGTTTCCCAAATTATTTATAATACACGAACTGAAAAAAATAAAACCTATAAAAAGCTGCTACCTTATTAAAAAGAGATAACAAAAAGCAAAAAAAGTACATCTGGGAAGTTAATTTTCACAAAGCCAGTGTGCATTTAAAGCCCCATAATTCATCCGTGGGGATACAGTTTCTACATTTCCAGCTTTTAAAAGACTGTAGCTTCTATTGTCCCGACTTGTAAAAGGACTGGAAATGGCTCTACATGTGGAGTACATCCTGTCTTCCATTGTTACTGCCTTCACTCTCTCTTATAAAGGCCTGCCTGCACTCCAGGCTATAACAGCCAGGCAAATACACAAGGCAGCACATTACAGAGCCATACCTTCCCCTCCCTTTGTGCACAGTAATTGCCACAATGCATCTTCTCGTCCAGCTAATTAAGTGAGTCTTCCCCATTGTCTCACTATACTATCACCTTTTCACAAAGCCAGAAAGAGAATGAGAGAGGAGAGAGAGAGAGAGAGAGAGAGAGAGAGAGAGAGAGAGAGAGAGAGAGAGAGAGAGAGAAGGACACAGGGGGAGAACATATTAGAGCAAGAGATGGAAAGAGAAGAGGGGTGAAGCAAATACAAAAGTCTAAAAACAGTGAGGGTGAATGGCAAAGGCATGTGTCTGTGCCCTAGTAAATGTTTACCAGTTGAAAAAGGTTCCTGTTGTCTGTGTTTGCTGGTGGTGCTGTAAACAGCACATTACATGCTGTCAGATAAAACTCATCATCCATAAAGTCAACCGAGACATGTATTCACGGTTTTGCATTTCTAGCACTGTAACATTTGTAGGATTTATGTCCGCACCGCTGTGCAATGGTTAGCACTCTTGGCTCACAACAACAATGTCTCCAATTTGAGTCCTGGCTTGGGGTCTTTCTGTGTGGAGTTTACATGGGCTACCTATGGATGTATAGGGTTTTCTCCATGTGCTCAGGTTTCCACAGTTCAAAAACACGTTTTTCAGGAAGATTGGCGACTCCAAATTGACCATAAATGTGGACGTAATCGCGTCGGATCCACCCGCAACCCTCAGTTGGATAAAGACATTTAGAAAATAAATAAGTTGAATTGAAGAATCAACATTTTATTCTAAATGAAGCACATCCATCTGCATGTATGACTGCTTGCTGTGATTGAGCTAAAAGTATTTGCTTAGACTGAACAAACAACAGCATAAAACTACAGCGTAGAAATATCTAAAGTTCGGCTTCACTCAGAGACATGACTTCACTTGGCTGTTTCACCTTCACCATGCAGGATGATGTATGTGCACGGTGTGACTCTTCAAAACCAGTCTGAAGGAGGAAAGATTTTCTTTTGTGCTTCCCTTAAACCTCAGTGCCTCTATGTACAACCCGGTTTTGTTAGTTGGTCTTGTCACTGAAGCGAACACACACAAGAGGGATGTGGAAATCTGAAACATGAGGGAAACGTCCTCAGGCACATATAACATCTGAGTAAAACTCAAAACTGCGTGAGGCCAATCGGTAGATTAGCAAATTCCTATAGAGCATGTATGGTTTAAAAAAATATCTATATCATTTGGATTTTACGAGCCCGATTTTGGCCTGGCTTTGCACCAGCCTTCCATCACCTATGGCTGTTTTATCCTGTGCAGAATCACATGGTGCCAGAGTCAATCCCAGATGAGACCGGGCAAATGACAAGCTACAGTTTAGACAGGTCAGCACGGTAGGTAGCTGAAGCCTGAGCTCACTCCCGTTATAGCCCACTGATGTTGGTAATGCTGAAACACATCCAGGAGTGAGAATCAGTGTTTGTCCTCACATGTTTGAAAAAATAAATTGCTTCACAAGGACATTTATTCAGTGAAGGCAAAGAAATCCATTCTTATGTGGAATATCCTGGACATTTACTAATTTCAATACATGCTCTATTCTTAAACTGTAACTTTGCCTTGGCTTTGTTACGTCTGCGCACAGCTGCGAATGTTCTTGATAGATTTGATTTGGAAGAATTCTTCTTCTTTATATCCTCACTGTTTAAAGGCTCTTTGTGAGAGTTTCAACCTCAGGCTGCATTACTGAAACACACAGACTGACAGACTCATCTAAATTCTACTTCGTTCTCGAGTTGCGAGGAGAATACCCCACCCCAATTCGACCTCAATCACACGCGCGCGCTCACGCGCACAAGCACACGCACGCACGCTGTCCATGCTCAAGTCCACTCACTGACCCCTCAGGCCAGACAGGGTCTTCTTAACACGACAAACTCTTAAACTCTCGACCCACCTTCCACAAAAAAATAAATAAAAAATCCCCTCCCAACCCTGAACCTCTCCTTGAACCTCTCCTACCACCCCCTTGCAATCATGAATGCTTTCCCTTCCCACGCTTAAGTCCCTGTTCAGGTCCTGACAGACAGACAAGTAGGGTGACATCATGGTGCATTGAGAGAGAGAGAGAGAGAGAGAGAGAGAGAGAGAGAGAGAGAGAGAGAGAGAGAGAGAGAGAGAGTGAGGGAGGGTCTACTTGCTGGCCTGTCTGCCCCAAGCACCCACACAATACAGCAGGGCATCTGGCACTGGGGTGTTGTTGGTGGTGGGGTATAGTGTTTTCGGGGGGGGGGGTATCAGGACAAAGCATTTACATCCCCCTCCCTGGAATATGATTATAGTTTGTAAATGCCGGCTGAGACATAAATGTGTGAGAAGAAGAAAGGGGCTGCAATTTGACGGTGGACGGGCAAATGACACAGTTGAGAGTGTGTACAGTGAAGACTCCAGTGACCATAGTGCTTTATCAATTTTGATAAATATGTGATATGACAGCTTGACGTATTAAACGAGTATCAGGAAGATAACGTGACAAAAAATAGATAAATCTCCAAATATTTCAATCTTCCCCTCATTTTGCAGATCTCTGGTGACTGACAAACCAAAATTACAAACTTCAGTGAGCGGAAATGGAGAATCTGCATATTTCTGTGCAGGCGGTTAATTTGCAAGATCCAAGATGAAACAATTGTGCCAATGGGACAGAAATGAGTGTCATAATATTCTTTGCTCTCTGCAGCAGCCCCCCAAGTTTCCGTCTGAGAGGTTGTCTACTCGCTGGGTGCATACAAGTGTGTGCCTGACTGTGTGCATACATAAAATAAATGAGCTGTGTGCATGTATTGTGAGAGTCCACAGGCCCGGTGTATATATTAGAAATGTGACTTGACCCTGGCTGACTGAAGCAGGGTTTCTGCATCGCACTGGGCGTGGGAAAAAGGGGAGACCCCTTTTCACAGATGCTTTGGCCGTTGCATTGAACCAATGGAGGCCCCGCTGTAGCCCCGCCACCCCCAACCTGTCTCCACCGCTAATGCCCCCTCCCTCTCCCTTCCCCATTCCTATTCACGCTGCAGCCTGCTGCCTTTCAGCGGACCCCTGTCCCTCCCTCATGCGCTCTGTTCGTCACCCCACTGCACCCCACATCACAGCCACCACCAATCTTTAATACAGCCACCATTCAGCCTGAAAGCATTGAGATACCAGAGGCCTCTCTGCTTTATGGAGGTAAAGAAAAACAAATAAAAGTGAGTAACCTATGTGGTGATCAGTGTGTGGCACATCGACCACATGCACTAAAGTTCATCATATCGCACCTAAAATCTGAACATATCTTTGATTTCTCTCACATCCTGGTTAACCACAGCAGCTGAATTAGCTTGTGGTGGATTTTTCTTTTGTATTTACTTCTTTTGCGGTTTATTTTTCTCAATCTCAAATTCTCTTAAAAAATGCCAAGCCCCTCTGCACATAGACTTGAATTTATGTTAACATACGCCACGACTCTGCTCCGGTGTGCCTACGGACACACACAGCCATGCACACACTCTGCCCCATTCACCGCCTCGCTCCATCTTCTGTATTCATTGGAAGAGATTTATTTCTTATCAAGCTGCATAATGCAGAGGGTATAATTTAAATACACTTTTAAGAACAGCCAAGCAGCACAGTTTATGCATACAAATCTGGAAAGCCTCATTTAGAAAAAAACAAAAACAAAAAAAAAACAGGAAACAGCAGGCTGTTAAAGCAGATTGGCAACTTCAAGAAGCCACGAGTGGGCGGTAGGTGGTTTTGCCATTAAAGATAACCTATTACTGGTAACCCTCACAACCTTTCTGTTTAAACACATAACGCTACCTCTATTTGTTTCATAAACTCACGCTAATCTGAGAATATAACCATGCAATGCTGGGCTCAGAAGAAAATGCAAAAACACACACCCACATGCAAGTCTGTAGGAACTTTAAAAGGTCACATAATGTGTGGAATAACTCCAACTAGATTCACAGGAGCAATCCTAACGTGCTGTCGAGCAACCCCGCTGCTACACCAAGCGTGTTGAGGAAATGTTGAGAGGCAGCGAAGGGGCAGCAACAGGGGAGGAAGGGTGGGAGCGAGTGTGGGAGGTTGTAGCCTAGAACCTGAAAGGACTCCATCTCCCTTGGCCAACATGCCATGACGGTGTGGAGCCGGAGTCTGAATTGGTTTCTCTGGGGTGGCGGAGCTGGAGAGGCGATGGTGAGATGAGCCCGAATGGGGATGGAAGACATGAGGTGGGGGTTCTTAGAAGAGGGAGGAGATATGGTACATTGAGGTGTGTGTGTTTGCGTGCTCGTGTGTTTGAGGGTAAAAGTAGGAGGGGGGGGGGGGGGGGGGGTAGACTGAATCTGAGGTACTGTAAATGAGCGGATTACTGCTTTAGTGGTTCTCTCTCGACGAGTCTTTCCATATACATGAGAGTGCTCAGCTGTGGAAGCAACGCCACTGTGTGTGAAATCACACTCGCCAGCCTGCAGTTCCTATAGAAACAATTGTAACATATGCACAAACTGTACTCGGGTCCTGTAAGGGGAACGCAGCACCGATGCAAACCTGTGCGTGAGAGCTCTTAATTGCTGTTATGAATACAAAGTGGATGTGAGGAGTGTCACTTCTGGATTGATGCATGTCTGCATCAAATCTCGCCTGTAGCTATGCCTGCACTTCTGAAGCCCATGTCCAGCACCAAGCTTGTTTGCATCGATTTATCTAGTTTGTGGATATGATATTGACTAAGTAGACCGGCAGACCTCATTGAGTTGGAGCAAAGTGAAGTAGGTTTAAGAGGTCTTCGAACGCTACGGAGGAGGATAGCCACAGGCTGTGAAATCTCCTCTGATCTTCTCTTGTCTGATTCTCAAACACAACCTCTCCTCTGGGGGTGTGCATGCTGATATAGAAGTGGGCCAATGTCACAGAACGCTTCTTTAACCCTGAAGGGAAATTAAAAAAAAAAAAAAAATGCTTCTACTGTTTCTCCCCAATGACGGCGCTCAATCTCTGCGGATGGGGCTGAGTCTCTCTCACCTCCCCTCACCAGCACTGCCTCCATCGCTCTGTCTACCTTGTTCTCCGCAGGAGGTTGAACATGCAGGAGCCGAGCGGCGTTCTCTGCCTTGATGGCCTGCTATTGCAGCTGTTAGGATAGTAAAGGTAATCTTTAGTCATGTCACTCAACTCTGAAAAGGAAGCTGAGGGGGAAGTGAGCGAGCCACCTGCTTCTAGTTTCAGCCTTCCATCATCTTCAGCATTATACGCTGTTGTTAAAAACACACAGCTTTTGCAGAGGAGCTGGTGGCTGAAGCCGAGACTCAGCATGCACGCTGTGATAAGTTGCCGCATGTGTGCTACAGTAAACAGCAACCAGAGATTTACTGCTTTCCAACAATAAAATGTCCTTTTCTTTTCAGAAACATTTGGATGAAAATGAACAGTGAGCCTTTAAAGTGTGTGAGACGTTTGGATTTTTTCTGTGTGTGTGTGTGTGTGTGTGTGTGTGTGTGTGTGTGTGTGTGTGTGTGTGTGTGTGTGTTGGATGACTGCATATGCACCGAGGAAGATACTGAAGTGCTTCTAGAAACTTTTTTCAACACTAAAGTGAAAAAGAAAGCCAAGAGATTAACTAGAAGTGGAAATTTAAAAAAAGAAAAAAAAAAGAAAAAGGAATTTTTTTCTGTGTTAGCGTTTGGGTAGAAGTCACAGACAGAGGATGGGAAATTAAGGAGCAGCTGGGAGAGTGGGGTGTTAGAAATGGGGAATTAGTGAAGTGAGGGACTTAGCCACCCTGGCAGCCTTTCCACATGAGCTCAGCTTGTACACACAACAGGCCGAGGCCCCCTGCAACCATGCTTCTGTAAAGTGATGAAAACCATGAACTGAAATCTAGATTATAGGAATGACCCACTGCTGCTACCTGCCAAATAAAAAGAATCCAACAAACTGCATTGTATTGTACAAAGTGACAGAGGAGTGAATGAGAAGAGAAAAAGTAACAAAAAAATAAATATCATAACCAGTCAGGATTAAACGTTAAAAGACAAAAGGTGGATGGAGTGATGAATTAATTTAACGCAATCTTCAAATTCAAGTTTGATGGCAGTGAAGTGAGTTCAAGTTCAAGCGTGTTTTCAGGGGGATCACTGGCGTGGCTTTGTGTGTCTCACCTGTGACTCTGAATCAACGAGGCCCCGCTGTGACCCAGCCGCTGACCTCTGCTCCAAGAGCAGGAGGTGGAGTGTCTCTCCTCTGGCCTCGTTGTCCACTTGCAAATGGGACGTGTGTGTGTGTGTGTGCGTGTGTCTGTGTGAGGGAGAGCAGTGCCCTGCAAAAACAAATGTAAAGTAAAATTAAGAGAATAAAATTAAGAGACGGCCCGTGAAAAGAAGACATCTCAGCGGTCAGTCACACACAAAGCAATCAGTTCAATTTCAAATTGTACATTTATAGCTGCATGTTCACATTTTTAAAAATATACATTTTGTAAATATAGTGATGTTAGAAATACACCAAACATGATTTCAGGACATTTGACTTTACAACAATAAGGGGGGAAAAAAAAATAAAATAATAATAATATATATATATATATATATATATATATTTAAATCACTTCACTTTATTTCTTGGGAAAGTTCCTTAAAGT
This sequence comes from Lipophrys pholis, assembly GCF_963383615.2. Classification (NCBI taxonomy): domain Eukaryota; kingdom Metazoa; phylum Chordata; class Actinopteri; order Blenniiformes; family Blenniidae; genus Lipophrys; species Lipophrys pholis. The sequence goes on along the minus strand of NC_137640.1, from coordinate 10,331,243 downwards.
TTCTATTTCATTCAGCTGTCAGTGCTAAATCCATGCCAAACCTTCAAAACACACACACACACACACACACACACACACACACACACACACACACACACACACACACACACACACACACACACACACACACACACACACACACACACACACACACACACACACGCGCGCACACACACACACTAACACACACACACAAACAAACACAATTCACAGGCGATTACACAAAATACTGAAAGATTACATCCACTGAAATCTGACGTCCTTCGTAGGTTTAAAGCCTGTATGTCAGCCTTTCAATTTTTTTTTTCCTCTTTCCTGTGCATGGGTCAGAGGCTGTTGCTAGGCTACCAAACCCAGAATTCATAACTTCAGAGAAAAGGTTTATATAGGCCGCTGCAATTCAAAACGATAATAGAAAATGGACAATGCTTGAATATGGATTTCAATGATATGGAATCAAATGGACTAGAAACAGTATAAATTTCACATTTCAAAGAAAATGTGCAATGATAATGCTACTACTGCCAATAATATAAATTGGTATTATTATTATTATTATTCTTATTATTATTATTGATAATAATAATAATAATAATATCAATCTAAAAAAAAAAAAAAAAAAACTTTTATAATTATGCCTACCATACTATACACCTTTGAAACGCATCTAATTTTCTAGGAGGAAACTAATATTCTAGGATTTTGCATACAAATACAAACATAGCATGATGCCACTTTTACATACAAGCCACACTCCCTCCTGAAAGCAGAGGGAAAAAAATGTAAAAGCTTGATAGTTCAGTCCCACATTGCAAAAGACAGCTATTCTGTAATCCACAGTATCTTGCCATGTTTATTGAACTCTACAGAGGCAGAAAATGAGGCACTGAGAGTGCAGTAGCAATGTACAGCAGCACACATAAACACATACGGGCGAGCACATGTACAAATGTAGAGGAACATGTGCACACACATTCATACACACAGCTCTGCAATCCTGTGTGCGACACAAACAAGATAACATCTATAGGATGGTGGCTTGGAAGTGCAGCGTGGCCGCAAACCTAAAATAATGGTTCTGTTGTGTATAAGACAAAGAATAGGATGGCTGCTTTGTCCAAACACCCATGTCAACAAGGAAATTTGCCTCTTATGCAACACCCGATACCAAAAAAATGAAAATATGTTGCATACTGGGCAGGTGCAGGGACATACACAGTGATGGGGGGAAATATATTTTTGCTTCTGCAGGAAAGGCTAGCCCTGACAGATTGATGAGAAATGCACGGCGTGCATGTATAAACACATCTTAGTGTCTAGTCTCTTCAACTCATTGTTTTTACTTCATCTTCAGTCTTATTTCCCTCAGCCCTGCCATTGCTTTGTGTCATCTGGTTTATTCATGTTGCAGTCATAATACATGTAGCATAAAAACTACGACTGATGATATAAAAAAATAAAAATAAATACATTCAGGTTGTGAAACAAATAGAGAAAACAGCATGTTTAATGCAGCCTTATGGCAGGTGCTTATGAGCTAGACCTCGACAAGACTGGGCTCCATCTGGTGAGGAGGGCCTCCTCCTGATGGTAGAGAGGGCCCAGACAGACACATATTAATGTGGGAACATCGACGTCTAGCCTGCCTCTCAGTCACTCACCAGACTGCATTTCAATCTCAAAGGGCTCCCCCATATCCTCTATTTATTACCTCTCAGCAATGCATTAATATCTGGGTGAAAGGCTGAGATTTTAATGCTGTTGGAATACTACAAATGCAGCAGACAGATCAAACTGTTTTTTCTCAACGCGTAGGTTTGATGTTGCACAATATGTGTTAAAGGAAGATGCTTCAGAAATAAGAAAAAAAATCTAAAAATGCCAGTGATATGAGGATCATTTTAGATTTTTTTGATTGAGTGCTTTACAGATTAGAAATTAACTCACTCGTCGGTTGTTGTTACATTTAAAACAAGATATGGATATTCTAATACTTGGTGTGTATTGTCACGCTATATTCATTTGAAAAAATTATACCTTACTCGGCTTACTAATAGCCTGCAATTATAAGCTGTATTATTAAAATTACAATTGTGCACATCAAGTGATGGATAATAGGGCAAAATATGTACACTCTCCCACACACACACACACACACACACACACACACACACACACACACACACACACACACACACACACACACAAACACACACACAGCTGAACTCAGTCGTGGCAGTATGACACCACAAAGGCACAGCTTGCTGAGGAAGCACAGATATTTTTGTGCTCGGTCCGTCTCTAGCACCTGCCCCGCTCTGTGACGCAGTGTAAGCCAGGGCCTACTGGCAGCAGCTCCGGGCTCACATGCTCTGCACAGCACAGATTAACCAGGCAGCTACAGCTTTAGCAGCCAGCACAGAACGGGCTTGTTTAAAATTCAACAGGCTCCACGACGGGCTACAACGTCTCACTCACAGCAGCTCCTCTCTGGCTCGGATGAAGTGGGCAAAGAACAGATGATGTGCAGCACAAACAGCTTTATGGAACAGGCCTGAAAAATCATGAGGAGCTCTGCACGACTTGACTGACCCTGACTTTACCCCTGATACTGCCTCCGCTGCTTTACATGCACCATGGAAGCAGACTGAGGTCTTCTGTGTATTTGGGTCGTGTGTGTGTGTGTGTGTGTTTGTGTGTGTGTGTGTGTGTGTGTGTGTTGACATGGCAGTTCTCTAGTTATGGGTGTCTTTCATTGAGAGAGTAAACTATGAAGCTACTGCAGCCAACTTGTTTTCTTGCAGTGAGCTGTAAGAATAAACTGCACCTGTGAAAACTGCTCATCAGCAAAAGCTGCAAATACCTTTGTGTCAAACGAGTACACAAATGTACAGCATGCACTTATTCCCTGACGTCCCACGAACCTCTTCCAGGGCACTGTGAGCTAGTTTTTTGAGTCCTCACTTACTTGGGCTGTTAATAAGAGCATCAATCAAGCTAAATCCAGGGATATAAAATGACTCCTTTGACAAACGCCTGAGCTACTGAATCATAACAGTCTTATTCTGCACTTCATAAGCTGTGACACATTACCGTGGAGTCTTGCCTGACACGCTCCTGTTTGCTACCCCTCTGCATCCTATGTCGTAAGCTCTGCATGGGAACTACCTGGAGAGTAGGAATATATGCCATCACAGGTTACAGGGGCACAGGCTGCTCGGTCAAAAAACATCTCAGTGTGCTGATAAAGCTCCTGCAAATAAAACCCAAATTGTACAGCAGATGCCAACAACTGTATAGGTACACTCCCCATGACTGATAAAACAGAAACATGTCTCATATCACTACATATAGATACACATAGGAGATAGGAGATATGAGGCTAGTACTGTGGAACACGTCACACCTGGTAGTCCGCCAATCAGGAGCTCAGCTCGTGTTCAGCTCACCTCATTTATCTGGTTTAAAGGTATCCAAGTCATGCAAGAACATTCTAAACAACCAGTCGAAGGGACTCAAATGCAAATACTATCCTAATCAGAGATACAAGTGGAAGCATCACTTTCGAGTCTCCCTCCTCCCCCTCCTCCTCCCCCCCCCCTCCTCCTCATCTTCATCACCACTCTATGAATGGAGCGTGTCTCCGGTTGCTAACCACTGTCACTCCACGCAGCACTCCTGAACGAAACCCACAGCCACGAATCCGCTTTTCTGCGTCGGCGTCCCTCAACCGTGCAAACGTCCAAGCAAGCAGGAGGCGTTTATGCGTGCGATGCACGGACGCTGCCGGGGGCTTACAGTCCTCCGTGCAGGCTGCATCCATCCATCCGCTCCGGCAGCTGGCCCCCCCACCCCTCTCATCATCACCGCCGCTGCCACCATCATCACGGGTCCGGTTCCGTTTCGCTCCGCCGTGACGACATCAGGATTAGTTCATACATTCGGTTCTCTAGCTTTATGATATTACATAAACTCATACAGCTAGATAACCAAAGAGAAAAACTAACCCACGTCTCTTAAAGGGGCCGCCGCCGGAGCTGCGTGTGTTGTGGTCACATGGAGCCATTGCATCCCGCTTGCATGCGCACGCCTCTCGCCCTCTCTCTCCTTCCTGCTTGCTTCCCCTGTCCCCCTGTCTCTCTATCTCTAATATACACACTTAACCATGCGCATGCACCAAGCACGTTGAAGTCAAGGTAACACTGTATGTTATGGTTGTCTTTACGCACACTGTTTCACCACCAGCACAAAGCACATATACCACATGCGTATGATCATAATGCCTTGGCTATGACCGGAATTACGTGACCTGAGAGAGTGAGTGTGTGTGTGTGTGTGTGTGTGTGTGTGGGGGGGGGGGGGGGGGGGGGGGGGACATTCACATACACAAACATCATCTTAACACATCCAACGACGGCATTCCTGCAATAGCACGACATATAGTGAATCTTTATTATGTCAATTGAGCATATCCCTTTGCTTGCAAGCATGTCTGAGCACTATCCATCATCCCCATTTTTCCAAAACACGAGTGAACTTCCTCCCACCAAAAGTCCCGGTGAGCATCTGCAGCGTGAAGTCATCCAGCTGCAGGGGGAGGAGGATGACACATCCACTTGTCATCCATGAACAGCCGTTACTGGACAAACTGGGATCCATGCCCCTCATAACCTTCATGTAGCATGCATTTATCCTATTAATAACAGCATATGAAGCCCAGCTTGAGCTCTCAAAGCGATAACTCGACTCCTATAAGCAGAGATAAGAGACAATGTTACTTCCGCTGTTTTCTCGGCAGAAAACACCACAGACCCCCCCCACAAACAACCAGCTTATTGTTTGTTTTAAATGCCAGCTCACATCGACCCATTTCAGACCATAGACCATAGTTTCCGCATTGAGTGTATTAATCCATGAATTGTTTGAAAGCATGACAAACTACTGAAGGCCCATATAACCTACTGTAAAAGGGCTCACAGCTAAATGTCAACAACATGATCCAGAGGAACAAGCCCTTGCCTCACTGGATGTCATCGCAGCCTATACTTAGGATTAGTGACATGCCAGCAGGACAAACTGGCCCCTGTCACAATGGAGCCGAGAAAGTGCTACAAACCTTTTAATACAAATGTCTCGTGCAAAATACATCCTGAACAAACATACCTTGATGGCAGGATCAAATTTCAAGTCATTGCATATCTTTCTGAACGTGTCTAATATAAGTGTGTTAATAAGCACACATGTGCTTCAATAAAGTGCTAAATATCTATCTATCTATATATGTATATCGCTGAAATGACACTTCATTGTGATAACAATTGTCCAGGAGACAAGAACTTAAGTTGAGAATAAACGCATACTCACAAATTCTGGATATTTTACGCCCGATTTCCTTAATTGGACAGTATTTCGTTAATGCGATATGATTTTAAATCCATCCGTGTCTGTGATGCCGGGATGACCTCTAATCCTCAGCCCGGGACGGGAGCCCCTCTCCCCGGCTCTCTCCACCGGTCACGCTGTCTGTCTTCAACCACGTGGGACACCGGCTCACAGCAAAGACAAAGCCCATTTTAGGCACGCTTCCCGGACATTGTCAGTACACGTGTCCGGCCCTTTTTCCTGGAGGTATACGGACGTTATAGAGTCTACAGCGAGCTGTCAAAACCACCGCATCAAAGCCCGGAGGAAGAGAAAATGAGTGAGGAGAAAGAGGCGCGATGTGGAGGTGTCAGATGAGGCGCAGGAGGCGGAGGGCCGAGCGGGGTCAGAGCGCACAATATCCACTGTATCACACGCACACACACACACACACACACACACACACACACACACACACACACACACACACACACACACACACACACACACACACACACAATTGACACGGTGCTTCAAAATCACTAAAACGCAATGCAGACCTCAGCCATCAAGTGAGAAAAGATTACATTAACTGTGGATGATAAGAAGACATCAAGTCGCGTAATATGCACTTTGCTTCGGCCACATTATTCATAATCTCAACATCAACAATAGCTTTGCATTCAATTCCAGCTAGAACGCGCAACAGTGTGTAACAGGAGCACAATTACTTGACTGCACAGATCACACAATTGGCTATGTTTCAGGATTTGTTTACAACAAACTATCTGTCATTCAGCCACGTATTGTTTGGGCAATAAATGACCAAACAATAAGTTTGTTCCTATGAGGAAACATTAAACAAGCAGCGACTCGTGCAGAACTAAGGTAACCACATTTGTGTTGTTAAGGGACAATAACGAGCCATCAGGAGTTCACAGCATGTTATACATATTGAAATGAACTACCCCGATCATCTTTGCATCTTTGAAACCCGTATTCATCATTTTATGTTTCACAGGCCTGATTATTTTTATATATTTCTTCAAAAACGGACCGAACAAGGCAATTAACATTTAAAAAGAAAATGCCACACCATGTTCTAATTTACAAAATGCATCGAGACTATAAAAACCTAGAAATAAAAACACGTGGCCTATATTAACCGTGAGTTACTATTTCAGCAGACGCCTATGGCAGCTCATCAGTTATGGCTTCACACATCAGGCGAAAGAGACAGTAATACCATGCACACGCTCTGATGTCCTATAAAATGCATACAAAATAACCACCTTTTTGGCTCATACTTTTACCGTGGTAGCAAATACAATCGTAAATTCCTCTTTGTGTGTATGTGTGCAAAACTATGAATTGTTATTGTTATATAATCGTTTTTATTTGAATTTATATTACTTATCCCCTTTATACGGTTTTGTATGGAGAGTACCGTGTTTTATACACGTTATTTCAGAGAGGAAAAATGATCTTGTATTTCTATTACAATTTAGGAAATATTCAAACAATTTAAATCTGGTCCTACACAAATTGATCATCTTATAGCCACATTTAGGAGACAAAGATTGAACAAATTGTTTTTATTTTTCAATATTCCAATATTGTCATAATAGAGCATTTACTTCAAATGAAGGTCACAACCCAGAAAAAATGAAAAAATGCCTTTGCACTGGTTGACTTGTTCTGTGAGCAATCATGACTTTAAAACATAATATATGTTGGAGCACGTTCATTTTAATGTAGTTTTAGTTTAACAAAAAAATCTAAATGTTTTAAAAAAAATATATATATATATTTATATGCAGGATTCAGTCTTGTAAATCAGAGTAAGGTCAAAAGCAAGTGTGTGTGTGTGTGTGTGTGTGTGTGTGTGTGTGTGTGTGTGTGTGTGTGTGTGTGTGTGTGTGTGTGTGTGTGTGTGTGAGTGAATGATGGTACTGTATATTAATACTGAGTGACTGTCAGCCCCTCGTCTCAGCAGCCTCACGTTGATCACCTGAACACGCCCCTGCCTACGTCACGTCCTGTCAAACATACAGTACATTAAGGTGGGGGATAACTAGCTCAGCCCCTTACATTTACAAAAGCATCTTATTACAACTCTATTGTATTCTATTCGAATACATGGCAATCCTCTATAAAGGTAGTGATTAATGCTTTTCTTTGTGGCTCATAATTTAACAATTATTAGAAATTTAAAAAAAAAAGGAATATTGAACAGTCTGCTACTTCATGCTTATGTTTTAGGTGATGTGGGTTCACTTAGGATCACATGTGTAATTATATGTATGTAGAAGACGGGGCAAATGCTCCTTATTTTATTTCTGTCAGTGCATGCAAAACGGCTAACTATAATAGAAAAATGACAAAAGAGGAACTTTCCATGGCTGCAGCATGTCTACAAATTAAAATGCCTCAATTTATGAACATTCAAATGAGCGCCAGCCTCAGCACGTGTAACAAGCATTCGGTCTCTGTCCTTGGTGCTGAAACGCACCAAAAACGAATCGCTCTGCGTTTATTCTTCAAGCGTCTCTAAATCCTAGAGATCTTCAGTAAAATGTACAGAAGTATTTATCCATTGCAAATCCACCATACATGGAAAGATGGGGAGGAAATCATTTTCAGAATCGAGCCAATCGAGAAGTGGCAGAAGTTAACCAAATACGCATTCAGATTCTGACTAAACAAGTTTCCAAAAAAAACTTTTGTAAAACCTCGAGATGAACTTTAAGAAATGCGACAACGCTGACATTTTTACGTGCTCTGAACTTCCAAAAGTATTTAAAATTTTGCACAAAAGTTTTATCTAAACATTTTTTTGACAATTTATTAAACACATTTTATACTTGAAGTTAATTATTAATACAATACAATGACATTCTGTCTAAATATACAGTCATGCTATATTTATATTCAAACTGTGCATTCAGTATCAAATAAATAAATCTCGTCATAGGATTTATAGCATCAAAAAAGGTAAAACGGTGTGATTTTATGTGACATTAAAAAAACTGGTGTCAGTAAAATATATGTGTGTTGTACTGTATATATAAATGAGGACCGATAGATATTTCAGGGGGGAACGCGATTTACAGTGGGTCTACACCTGTTGCAATGAAAGAAAGAAAGAAAGAAAGAAAGAAAGAAAGAAAGAAAGAAAGAAAGAAAGAAAGAAAGAAGTTCTGACTATATTTTCAAATGTATAAATATATACATAATCGTGATTTTTTTATTTTGAAGTTGAATACTGACATTTGTACAATTACAACCATTGAGTCTTTTTAAACTATACAAAATGATCTGTTTGTTAAATGTAATGTAATCTGACTTAACTCATTAAAACCCTGTCTTTTCAAGTGTAAGTTACACATATTAGTGGCCACTGTTCACATTTTTACGACCAGCTTGTTTTCTCTCCCAATAAACCCGAATAAGATAACGCGGCAAATTTCCACTAATTAGTAGAATATTTGTTGTAGTGAACAGTAATGGCCTGATTAATTAATTTCACATTGTAGCTCCGCAGCAGAATTTCCCATAAACAAGTGTCTGCGGACAGAAAAAGAAAAGAAAAGAAAAGAAAAGAAAAGAAAAGAAAAGAAAAGAAAAGAGGGGGGGATCACCCAAAGAAAAGAAAGAAAAAAAGTCAACATCAAGTTCAACAACGTGCTGGTGCTCATTAACATCACAATGCTGTCTGGGAGCACACAAGTCTTCTTAACAAGAGGCACTGGCGTCAAGTCCCTCCACCTCCCAGCCAAGGGGACATTTTCCCAGGCTCTGCTAACAATCACACAACTGTTTGCTTTATAAACGCCAGCGCTGGGGCCACTCGGCCCGCCTCATCACCGCCCCTGCTCCAGCCGGCTGCCACTCAGCACGTTTGGCCTCCACATAATTGACAGTGCTAATTGTTTGTGTTTCACTTCTACCAATAAGCCAGCTCCATATAAAACTGCACTTTATTTTTCTTAATTAATGTAACAGTTTTTATTCACTTTCTATTATTACTATTACTATTATTATTCTCATTATTATTATTAATATTATTATTATTATTATTGCTGTTGTTGCTTCGTGCAGTTGTGAGAATCGTTGTTAAATATACCCTTTCCTCAAGTCACAAAGTCACAAATCAGCTCATCTGACAAAAATCATGCAAAAAAAAAAAAAATAAAAATACTTACAAGTCATAAAGTTTTGAGTAAATCCTTCATCTCCGCTTCAAGTCCGTTCTGTATTTCACTGCAAGTTTCTCAAATGTAACCAAACTGTAAAAGCTCCAGAGTCCAGTGACAAAAAAAGCCAAATTGAACAAGTCGTGAGTGGCAGGCTGAGATTAAAGGAAACCTGCGTTTGATCCGAGAAGCGATGTAAAAAAATAAAAAAAATAAAAATAAAAATACGCCAAAAATATTGGTTCTACTTTTGCTTCAACGACCAGATACAGCTGAGGCCGTGGTTATGCTGGTGCCAGAAGGATCCAGCTCCCCTTCTCGAAAGCCTGGGATGACAGTGAGAGAGGGGCTGCTGCGTCCCCTCTCTCTGCCTCTGTCTCCCACAGTCACGCTGCACGCCGGCTGCTCTGCACAACGTGTACAGAAACCCAAACACTCTCCGGTGACCACTGTGAACTCCATTGTTCAGCATGAATGACGGCTCTCTCTCCTTTCTCTTTAGTTGCATGCAACGTTTGTTTGATAGACGCTGTGAGGCACGAGTTGGCCCTGTGACTGCGTGGTGGGACAGCGCGCATCGCCGAGGACGACGCATGATCCACGGACGCAGCGGACCCAAAACTTTGGTTTACTGGGCGGGGGGCACGTTGCCCTGCACGGAAAAAAAAATTATGACACCCTCCTGCTTAGCTGAGAGATGTGAAGGCATAAACGATGCCAACACTCCCCTCGGTGTCCCTCTCTTACCCCGGTCGTCCCGTGTTTCCCGCATAGTCCGCAGCGGAGAGATGCCCCGATGGCAGTGGACAGAAAACCATTGGGCTTGTGAAGCCGGCAAATGTACCACGATGGGTGCAGTGATCTCCACACCTGCACCGTGCTGGACTGAAGCACCTGTGACATTATCTTGCGGGGGAAAAAAGAAGAAGAAGGAAAAAAACGAGCCACACCGGGACCGTGAACCTGCAGAAGCGGCTACAGATGGAAATTCTGTTTTTACGCGTGGTGTGAGTCGAGTCCGGGCGAAACGCTTTGAGCCGACCTGGTTTGCAGGAGGCAGAGACGATGAGCAGGAGGCGCAGAAGCACGCAGCAGCGGAGTGTGGAGGTGTTGCCGCAGCCTCAGCAGTGCCAGGAGGAGAAACGGACCCACCACCCCCATCCCCCCACCCCCCCTCCCCCCGTTGCATTACGTGCTTCGACGTCTCCTTCCTCGCACTGCGTAACGGAGCGCACCGAGGATACTAATGTGCCAAAACGTTCACTTTGAAGCAGCCAAAATGCAACCGACTGGATTCAGCTCTCAAAAGCAGCAGTGCAGTGTGTGTCGATGCTTCATAGGGGAGAGTAGACCTGGCCGAAAAGGAGCCATTGATACAAACGTGAATGTTTGCGTGCTGACGTCAGACGTGGGCATATTGTTCCAAATGTTGGAACCAAGACAAGTCTGTTCAAGAGATTCACACTGGTCTGTAAGGAAAAAAAAACCACCATCTCTAGCTCGGCTAAAGCAGAAGTTGTTGTGTTACACAAAAAATGAATTATTTCTGTCTGCATTTAATGCATAAAATACTCACATATGTTATGTGAATGAATTCTAATTCATCTCCGATGTCCTAAGAAAAAGAGGTTATAGTGTGTATAAAACCTGTCAGTGTTTTCAGATTCAACATATACCAAGGATGATTTGAGAACAGTGAACACGATGATAACATATTCTTTATATACTTAAAACACAGAGCTGCCATGGAAGCAAGTTGTAGCAAGTGGTGTGAAGCTGTAAAAGCACACATTTTCTTATAGAAATAAGGCAAAAACATGAACTATGTGTGTGAAATCTGAATTAGAAATAAAGCCAACTTGAAAAACACAGTGATATAAAGTGATCATAAATCAGTAATTGTGATTTTTATTTATGTGTTATGTGTTTGAATCAACAATAAATGCCTCCTGTGTTGAGGTGTGACGACATTGACAAAGTGTTGCTGTATTTTCATTCACTATAGAGCATCATTTGCATCAGACAGCGGGCCTCGACAAGGCCTCGGTCCTGACCACACTGAGAGGAAGCTCAACTGAGCTAAGCAGCGCCATCCATCGGCAGGAAAGCGCCACTGCCTCTTCGGCCTGTACGGCCTAAATCCTGAGCGCGTTGCTAACGAAAAAGACAACCCTCCCAAAAACGATATTATCAATATACATGTCAATAAAAGCAGTATAACATGTGAAAAGTCATAGACAGTAATACAGGTGCATCACTATGGATGAGGTATTATGGCATAAATAGTCACGTTCGTTGATTTGTTTATTAAAGTGGTATTACCGTTGATACAGTTTCTTTGCTTTGGATAAAATAAAACAAGCTTTGCCTTCATATATATATATATATATATATATATATATATATATATATATATATATATATATATATATATATATATATATATATATATATATATATATATATATAATACTGCTCAGTGTAATCTTTTAGCAACACGCTGTGGTTTTAATCAACACAATCTTTAACCCACCTTTAAAGTCATAGATTATCCTATTTGAGTTGTGACGATGACAACATGAATCTTCATGGAGCTTACAGGTCTCAGATAATTAAATAAATAAAAAATATATCTATAGAATAATAAGACCTGTTGTACGTTGCATCTGTGTTTCTGCATTTTATTATTGCGGGGGCGAATGTGACAATAACTCAGAAACAGACCATTATTCCCCAGGACTTTGAATGTTTCATTTTATGTTCATAAGCCTGAAATCAAACGTATCAGAGGATTTTAGATTTCATTTTTTTTTTATTATTATTATATTTTACGATGGACACTTCGATGATATGACCTGGAATATTATATTGTTCCTCAAATACCCTCTTTTCATTATTGTAATTTCTCGTGGTTTTACTCCTCCTATATTCTATATTATTATCTTCCACGTTTAGACAATTTACAACACTGTCTTTGCTTGGCAAAGCTAGATTTGCACTGCAACGGTGTTATCATTTATTTAGCATAACAATGAAATTTAACGAGCTTTCTGATCATTTTGAAAGTTCGGCAAAACGTTCAGTGAAACGACAGCTATTTAAGAGGTATTCTCTAATACAAAACTTATCAGAAGGTTTAGAATGTGTTGGTCTGTAGTAACAATGAAATGTACAGATTTCAAGGAAAATCGTGTCATAATTGCAATTGTCTGTTAAAAAAACTAAAACACGCGCAACTCTGTCGATTAAAAACGTTTTTTAATTGAGTCATTTGGATTTTGCTTTAAATGGCAAAGTTAACAAAATTCCTTCCGCATCCATTCACATTTAAACATGAACGAAGGATTAAATATCTCCAAAAGAATTCGTGTTGGTGAGTGAATTCAAAGACACTTAAAATGTTTTCTCAATGAATTTACTGTACAGTCATTTTTTTTAGGTTTCTCCTAAATTGCTGAAAACAATTTATAGCATGTGCTCATTGAAAATACCCTATGATAAAGCTTTTTTTTCTCCTCACACATAATCCGTGTGTACACAGATTAACACTCTAACATAACCAAAAAGGTAAATCTCACCGCGCCTGAATCAAAAGGCACCTCCCAGCATCTCCCTAGACCATAATGTATTCCTGTTCTGATTTGCGTGGCTCTTGTGTCCTCTTCAATGACCACACTGACTCCTGTCACGTTCAATTGTCAGTAACTGACCAATTCAAGTAGCCACTTCTGGGAATTGTAATGTCTGCTGTTCAAAGAGCATAGGTCTGACACAAAGACATAAACGTGTCAAAGATCACACATCGACACCAATAGCCAGTGTTTGTCCTTCAGCCCGTCATGCCCCAAATTAGCACCGAGTTAATCCTAAAACACTGGGTGTGATATAATCATATACTTAAACAAAAATGTTTCACCCCACAAGAAAAAAAGAGAGGAAAAAAACCCAACAGAATTTTAAAACCAATACCTCAATTGAGACTGTGGATTAAGTTGGCCTTTGTAGCTTAGTTTATTATACCAATGCTTTTCTGCCTAATGTTCAACATCAGTTATTTCCTAAATAACCACATGTACAATTTGCAGAGCAAGAACAAAAGCTTCAGGTTCTGCTGCAACTCCCTGAATGGGAGGGAAATGATGCAATTTCCTCCTGCTTGGCACATTTGTTAATATGTTAATAAGACAGTTCAGTTAATTTTTATTATCAAATCATTGCACACAGTCTCACCAACAGACAACATGTGGCTTAGTTGCTGGTAAGATTCAATATCACAGACATTCCCTTGATTTTGAAGGGAGCATGAAGATTTTAAACACATCCAGTCTCTATTATGTTGGTTTTATGTAACTGAGATTGAACTTATGTACCTTACATATTCAGTCAATAGACGGTTTTGTATTTCTTATTATTTAGTGATTATTGTACACTATTTTGCAGGACAACAAAATGCATTAAATACAGTTCAATGTAGAAGTCTAAAGCCTAAACCTAATAGTCAAAACACAAAATAAAGCGTCTGAATGATCTTTCATTTCTATGTCTTGCCAAATCGTCTTTGTCATTGACATGCCATCTTTTGAAAAGTTTGTGATGCTAGTAAGAAATATTTTACGGATTACAATATACAAATTGCCTGGAAGATACTGGAAATCAGAGGTGAGCATTCAGGCAGGAGACTCGTGCAGTATCCAGTTGTTCACATGTTCATGCACTGTGAGTGAACTTCAGATATCATGAGGAAAGGATGCAATGCAAAGTCTGTCAATGGAATAGAAAATCTATGTTTCAATAAGCAAATCTAGATAAAAAAGCAAACACCTGTAAATCAATGAAGAGAATTCCTAACAGATCATTCAGAGCATGTGCTCAGAGGCACCCTGCAGATGTTATGTCTCTGTCAACAGTATCTCATCAACAAGCCTCATTCATACATGAACATGACATATTCAGGAAAAAAAAATAGAAAACCACCAAACCCCGAGCTTTGTCTACACAATGGAGTTTCAATCACAAAGACACAAAATGCTTTTTTTTTTTAAAAGTCCGTCCACTTACTTTTGCAGCAGCTTCCTTCGGCCTGCAGACTTGATCGGGAGATGTTGATTCATTCCCTGCCAGGTGAAAACAGAGAGTCGGTCTCTCCTGCTTCCCCGGTTTAATTGGGAACAGACTGAAATGTATGCTAATGAGCGCTGACATCAGTCCCAGCAGCCTCCACTCCATAAAGGAGGGGAGCAAAGGGCCAAAGTCGCGCCTCCTTTCCCAGGCAATTCCTTCGGTCAAGTTCAAGTCTGTGGCGATTATCATTCAAATATCTGTGTGTGTGTGTGTGTGTGTGTGTGTGTGTGTGTGTGTGTGTGTGTACCCATAATGACATTAACAATCACAATATTCTATTAAGATTGATGTGGAAAGATATAAGATACAGTTTTGCATTTCCCACCTGTAGTGTTTATTACAATATAACAATAACAATAATAGTTTTTAATTTGTAAATATTTTATACATTTGAACAATCTTAAAGTGCTACATAAAACAAGTAAAATGTAAAAAAAATGTAAAAAAAAAAGAGTAAAAAAAAAAAAAGTTCAAAAAGGGAAACCATAAAAAGACATTCAAGGAAATGTTTTTTGAAAAAAGGAAAGTTTTCAGGTTTCTTTTAAAAGCATTAATGGCCTGTGGGGCCCTCAGGTGATCAGATGAGAAGGCCCCAACACACATTGAGAGGTGGCTGGTTCTGGGGTCTTGGAGGGTACGGGCAGGGTTCTGGGGCGTGAAAAGTTCCTGAAGCTAAGGGGGAGTATGACCGTGGATGCGGAGGGAGACCATCGTACTTAATTGTGAGTGGGACAGGGAGCCGGTGAAAGGGTTTCAGGATGGGGGTGATGTGCTTTATGAAGATGAGGCAAGTTCAGTTTTCTTTCCCTTTATAAGCCATCTGAAAATGAAGCAGACGGGATTGAGGACCTGAGATGAATCACGAAACCTCAAATAAGCAAGTCTGCAAACCAGTTCAAGAAGGAAGTCTAATTTCATTTATTACATTTTATGCCATTATTGGCACTGACATGGGAAAACATCATGGCATTGATGGAAGGAGGCAGAGGGGTCTGGATAGCACTCCCTCAAAAAAATACATTAATGACTATAATGTGAAATTATGGGGATCAGGTCTCCAGCAGTCTTCATTGCATGTCCCCCTAACAATGTCATTGAATTTCTGCCCTTGGGCCCAGATAGGTCAAAGGTGGCAGTGTGAAACATCCTCTGAAACACACAGTGTGACTCATCCAGCCACCAGGAACACACACACACACACACACACACACACACACACACACACACACACACACACACACACACACACACACACACACACACACACACACACACACACACACACACACCCCACACACACACACACACACACACACACACACACACACACACACACACACACACTTAGGGAGGCAGAATTAACACTGTACATTTGCGTAATTACACTCTAAGAGTGCGATCATTCATGTCATCCAAATCCACAAAGTGTGTGAGGACGGGCTGGAGTAAGAGCTTAACCCATCACAACAGATTCAGGATGTGCTAAATCTCTTGTGTTAGTCTCTCTAAATGTGAAACGAGCAGATCCAGTCAGTGCACAGATGAGGCCACTTGATCTGAATTTAAAGGCTTCATTTGTCAGCCAGACAGTGTAGATGTGTGCATTATCAACTACCAAATGGCAGAAATATAGTACACGAGTGTTCTCGTCCCACAGAAAAATGTGTGAATCTACAGAGGTAGACTTTTTTTATTTTTTTTATTTTATCAAGTCAAATTAAATGTGCTCTTTAAATGGTTGGGTCTTTGTTTTTTTGAAAGAGTAACTATTTTATCCTTCTGTTTGTCGGCTCTATTCTGCCTCTTTCATAAAACACACCCTGACATGCCGCAGGTGGGAATTACAGGTTGAATAATGGCTAAATCAACTGGAGCTGCTCCAGTTGCAGGGTCCTGGCATTGGGCAGAATGAGAAAAGGGGCCATGCTTCACCATGTTGACAAGTCCAAGTGTGTGTTGTGATTAATGTGAATAAAAGATAACAGAATTGCACATAATTGAGGATACTGTTAGACGCGGTGTGAGGTAAAAGAATGACTGTTGATATTGCAAGTCTGGCCTTTTTAAAGAAGAAACTTGTTAACATGTTATTTGTGAAACGTGATCAGCAACTGGTGCATGATAAAAAAAAAATAGCCTGTTTTTCTGTTTGGGAAGAAAGGCATGTGATTATAATGAACAATTATCAGGGATCTGATGAAAAGGTAATTCCTAACTTTTGAATCACCTTCATTAACAGTCTCACTCCTCTTTTAGATGAATCCCTGTGACAAAGCAGATCGGGCCATCCATCCTTGGTTCCCAGAGCGCAGCAGTTAGTAACGAGACAAAATAGAAAAGAGCGGGCAAAGCGAAGGGAGACAAGCGGGGAAGGTGGTGGGGATTTTCCTTTCATAGGGCACTATTGCAACATTTGCATATATTCAAATCTGACAATGAATAGTGCTCACGGGGAGAGGAGGAGTGAACAAAAAGACAAGCCAATGGGAGGGCAGCGTCCCCGCTGCGGGCTCAGAAGCAGCCGTCGGTATCCCAGCAGCTCCCTGGGAGAAATACAGGGATGTGGTGTGGGAACCAAGAGGCCCCCCGTGCTGAGCAGAGGGAAGGAAGCCACTTGTAGCCCCACGTGAATTAGCATTTTATTTGTGTCCATTTTTCTCGGTAATTTCTGCCCCGGCACTTCAACCACAGATGGCTAACATGGCAGAGGGATTAGCATTTGTGTCAAAGATGATAATGATGGAAGTGTTTTTCCACCCAGACAGAGACATTTCTTCTCTCAGTGTGACTGACATTCTAATGTCTGAAATGTTGGGAAAAGACTCTTTACGTCATTCCAGGATGCTTTTGTGTGTGGCAAATGCTGGAATTATAAAAAAGACACGTTACACAAGAATAGGATAATGTTATATCTCTGACTGTGACGGTGGTGGTTTAATGGTCCACTTTGATTTGCGAGCGCCAACATATTGTGCCGCCATTCTTTATCTAACAGCACCAACACATGGCCATACCTATAATTCCTAATAGTTGACATGCAAATGTTAAAAATATAGCATAAGTGCTCCATCACACAAAATAAGGACAAGGGTGGCTATAGATAACGGCCTCACAGAGATCAAATGCGTTGACTTATATATCAAGCTATACAACTGATTGCATGTGATTCATTTTTACATATGCTTTCACATGGTGTCCACCACAGATGCTGCTTACACAAAGCTTAGTTTGACGCTCTCATTGAGAGGTCATGCATGCTCTTGTGCTCAGATTCACCGGGCAAAGGATCAGACACATCTGCAGCAGAAGGGGAGCCACCAATTAGCAAGAAAACAGGAATTCAGCCAACTTCAGAAGACCACCCAAATAACATGCACACACATGCTAAAGACAGATTTGAATGCGGTGAAAGGTTTTGGTGAAAGATCTGTTCGCAGGCGTGCTGCTGGAAGCACTGCTGGAGGCGCAGAGGCCTCTGCCTCACCGAGATGAGCTGACATTATAATGCATGTACAGGCCGCCACAGGGTGTGTGTGTGTGCGTGTGTGTGTGTGTGTGTGTGTGTGTGTGTGTGTGTGTGTGTGTGTGTGTGTGTGTGTGTGTGTGTGTGTGTGTGTGTGTGTGTGTGTGTGTGTGTGTGTGTGTGTGTGTGTGTGTGTGTGTGTGTGTGTGTGTGGACAATGACTCACGCGCTGAGTAACCAAGCATGCCACTCATGAAGGATGCATCGCTGCACGCGGAGCTGCCGTCCTCGGACTGCATCATTCCCCAACCACCTCATGGCTCACTCTAATCCAAGGCGCAGCAATCGCATTAACACATTAAGAAATTACAAAGTTATAAACTTTGTCTATGGGTGTGAAGACAGCCACGCTGCTGTTATACACTGTTCCTTGTTTTTATCCCCCTAAATGGAAAAGTAATGCTTTAATACATGATTACAGTCAAATATGTGCACTCTTGTTTCTTTACCCCTCCCTAGCGTTGGCTGGTTTAATGCCAAAGCAAAGAGCAGGAACAGCACATCTGAGACTTTAAGCGCCACAATTTGCATAATGCTTGTTTTCTTCCAATGAAATGTTAAGAAACATGGTGGAGGGAGCATGAAACCTGGAGATTATCATTTAGAGGATCAACAGAAGCACTCGCGGGTACTGAGGATGAACGAGGAACTAAGATGGATATAACATTTTACATTTTAATTAGAAGAGTGGGAGCAATTTGGCAAATCAAAAATGCTTCACAGGTTTAATTTCTATAATTATTTCCATGCTTCACATATAACAAGACAGCTCCGTGGTACATATACATGTCTGCCAAGTTTGTTTGGGTTTTTTTTATCTAAAATTTGTAGATTCATTTTCAACATATTGTGAACATGTGTTTTATTGTTTTCAGTTTCTTGATAATACACACTCTGCAAATACAAACATTAAACCTATTACCCAGTATGGCACAGACAGCTAGTAGAGCAAGGTTTGAGTCAGTATTTATTGCAGAAAACCTTCAACTTCAGTCAGTTTGGTAGCATCATCTCTACCTCTCAGCTGTGGTACACTATGGTAAAAAAAACAACAACTTGTAACTTTGTAACTTCCACATTTCCTCATAACTGTAAAACTAACATTCCTACATAAATCTAAATGGTCCTGGATTTTGAGATAAATGGAGCTTGTGTGGTTTTCATAATTTTGTTGACAATAATAAACAAGTATGAGAATTCTTCTTCACAATTCTAATAATAACATAAATAACTTTTTTTGATAAAATATTTTATGTTATGTGTTGAGAGAAATAAAACTGGTGCCATTATATGGCCAATAAGTATGTATGTATGTATGTATGTATGTATGTATGTATGTATGTATGTATGTATGTATGTATGTATGTATGTATGTATGTTACCAACTTTTCTCAAAAACTACTCACCCAAATTGCATGAAATTTTCTGGGGTGATTTGTCATCATTCAAGGACCAACTGAGTAGATTTTGGGACATTTATAACAAATAATCTCCGAATGAATCCCGAAAAACTGCGAAACTGTGAAAAAATGTCCTATTCATCTCCTTTCAGCTCATCACACTAAATTTCCTTAGAAATCCTCTAGTACTAAGAGCACGAATACATCTCCCAGAACGCCTTGCAGCCTCTCTGTAACCTGGTTGCCAAGCTTTTTCTGTAAGTACAAGTTACGTTTCCCACAGTGATGTAGCTTCCTGATCTAGCTCGTAGCATCGATATGAGCTAACGGCTATCATGCTCGCGATGTTAACTCGGTTCCCCAAACAAATGTGGCGCTGGCGAAGGTATCCACGCCACTGAATGCCTGTTCTAGTTATAAATGCTCATGCTGAGCACTCAATGATGTATTACCTTAAAGAGAATGTTTTCCATTTAGGAACTTGTTTTTTTTTATATATAATATAATAAAACTCATTTTGATTTCATTCAACTTTTTAATTACATGCAAATGACATCTAATTGCTTTTATTTTCAGTGACTTTAAAAAGTAACCTAAAATATTCCACAATAACAGGTTTAATTGTTCAATTTTCAAGCAGTTCTGTGCGCATTTTTAAAATGGTTAAAGTTGTATTATTGACTGATTGGAGTTTTGACTTGCATGTAAGCTTTGCTTGATGTAACGCATTCCTTTTTGAATAATTTCAGAAAGGTTGTTGAGCTCTGGCCACTTTCCAACAGTTGCATTATTGTTTTTTATTTGTTTTTGTTTTTCAATTAAAAATGATTGCAATATGATCCAAAGAATAACATGTGAGATTTCTGAATGCAATCGTGACAGAAAATAAGGGATTAGCTGAAGTACAGGACTGGTATGAAACTTGGGTTGTATATCAATCCTGCTAGTTTTTCTAATTGGAAAAACGTACTACTTAAAACCATAGGCAGGTGTCAATAAGCGTGTGATGAAATTCATAAATTCCTCTGATAGGCTTAACATTCTTTCTTGAGCAAAAAAAGCCGGTCCAGGTAGTGATAATGTGGCCCATACAGAGGCAGAAGGATTCCATTACAGTGGAGCTCCATCCAGACTGCAAGGTGGTGCAGTGGTTCGTACTCTCGCCGCGAAGTGAGAATTTCTTGGTTCCAATACAGGTTCTTCCTTTCTGTGTGGAGACCCACAAATTCTGGAGGTGTGCGTTTCCTCCGACAGTCCATAAACGTGCCTGTGAGATTAATTGTGAATGTGAGTGTGTGTGGTTGTCTGTCTCTGTGTGTTTGCCCTGTGATGGGCTGGTGAGGTGGTGTAGTCTGCCATTGTCTATAGTTATATGGGATTTGCTCCATTGTCCCAGGATCCTGCTCAGGATTAAGTAGTATAAAAGATGGATGTATGGATAGCTATATGCAGGTCTGTGGTCCATTCGCTAAGACTTTTCGAACAAAAACCTTGCAGATGTCTGTCAAAAACAGTGTGCACGTGATGTGAGAAGAAAGAATTAAGTGTGGAAGGCACAGAGGAGTAAGGCAATTTCACAGTTTTACAATTAAAATACTTTTCTGTAGTTGATTAAAGTAGAACAACATTTTTGCCATTTTTTTCATTGTTTCACAACTTCCCACTATTTAACACTGCGTTTTCAGTGTTAAAAACAAAACAAACATATATTTTTAAATAATTTGGCTTTCCCACAAATTGGAGAGTAAGCAAATTAGAATCAAACCCAGATTGAGGGGAGGATTTGTCACATACCAACGCTGTAAAATCTTAAATTACCCAAACTCAGATGTGGTTTCAGCTGCCGTTGATGTTAGAATTTCCCGAGCTTCAGAGGAGCACCTGAAGGCGTCACGAGACTTGACGACAACATCCGGGACTTGAGGCACTTTCACATGTTCCTCCTCCGTGGTTCTGCTGTCAGTCCGGGAAGAAGCTCCAAGCGGCGTCTCTGCCTTTAACTACACCTCTGGGGAGACGCGATGGTAACTTTGGTCACACTCCGGCAGAGAAGCTTATAATTTACCTGTCGCGAACTGTCGGCCGCGCGTATCGTCGCGCGCGCCGGGCTCTGGCAGCTGAGCGTGCTAATGCTAACGTGCTCGCTGCAGGCTGACAGGTGCTGCAGGAGTCCAGCTAAATTTAGCAGAGCAGCATTTTGCTAAGTCTCATTCATTTAGCTTCCACAGCCACACGTGTTTGAGGTCGTGCAGCTGTACTTTCTTGCTGGTGTTACGTTTTCTTTTTGTCTGTACGTTTCGCGACGTGGCTACCGCTACAGTCTTGTGTTTGTTTTTTGGCAAGCTTAACCTTTGGTCCAACGAGTTTTGCAGTTTGCTTTAAGGTTGTGTCCTGCACGTGGAGCCTTCCTCTAAATGGTGTTCTGGTGGTTTGTATAAAAGATGTCTGCTTTGTGCTGCATGTGAAAGCTGCAGCCCCCATAACTAAACTAAACTCTCTTCTGACAGGCGCTGATGGGGATCCAGCTGGTGGTCAGCCTGCTGGCTGCCAGCATCATGCAGAGGATGGCCCCCCACTGTTCATTTGCACGCTGGCTCCTATGCAGTGGCAGGTATTTTATATTTAGATCCATCCTCTATAGGATCTAGGCTCTTGTCACCATTAGAGCTGGGGCAGCATGGGGCAAAGAGTAGGATGCACACTTTTCCATCACAAGGTCATCACATAAAAACAGAGATCCACCCACATGTCCATCATACTTAACGTTTTTGACAGCAAACGTGGGCTCCCCTGGTCCTGGAGGTCCTGCATGTGTTCAGTGTCTGCTCCAACTCTGCAGAACCTACAATATCCAATCATTACAATCAAGTACTATCATGTTGGAATTTGGCTTTTCATAATGAGGATTTAGCACCTCTGTTAGATTCACCAATTAATCTGTGGGTGAAGCCTTTCTTGATATTGGTAGAAACTAAGGGTACAACACATGCTTCCTGCTTAAATCCTACACTATCTTGACCTAGAACCAATGCACTGTGCAGAACAGTTTCATTTTCCACTTCATACAACACTGGAAATCAGGTCTCACATTGATTGCACAAAGACATTATGTCTGATGCTGCAGGATGTTTTGGATTAACTCCCTGTTAGGTGGCTGTAGAAGGTTTGGTGTAAAATATGTTGGCAAAAGAAAGAAAATAATTTGAATTAAATATCACTGCACTAGTCAGTTATGCCATCTGTTTTGTTTGCCTTCTATGAGCACCGTGTAATAATTGTACTTAATCTCAGGGAGAATTGTCACCTTGACTGAGAGAGATTCTAAAGGAATGAATAAAAAAGCAGACCTGTATAGTGTTGATGCAATGCTAATCATTCATAAACTCTGCCTTGATTATTTTAAGGTTTGAACTCTTGATCTACATCATCCATCTCCCAGGGCCTGTATTTTAAAAGTTAGGTTAAAAAGGTTGTCTCTCTTTTATGTTTTTCAGCTTGAACAGATTCAAACACCCTTCGGAAGGAGAACTGTGTGCATTGGCTGGAAAGCAAATTCCCAAACAAACCAAAAGAGACAGGTAGGAGTCGTGAGAGATCGTGATGCTTGTGCTTGTTATGGTTTTAAGTTCATGAGTCTTGTGATGTTGTATGTTGCCTTTTCTGTGCAGATTTGTTTGTGAGCAAAATGTGAACCAGAGACAGAGTTTGAGTGTGGTTTACTCTTAATCATTAAAAAAAAAAAAAAAAAAGAAGTCTTGCAGCTAAATTATTTGTTTTCCTTGCCCTGTATTTGTTTGTAGGAGACAGAATGGAGAGAGCAAGCCTCTCACTGTGCCCAAAGACATCGACCTTCACCTGGAAAAAGCTCCAGTGAATGTGATGGATGCTCTTGGTAAAACGATACACTCCTCTCTCTCTGCATTACAGTGACAACATTCATGTGCAAAGAGTCCACAAAGATGAGCTTACAGGTTCATTCTTTTCTTGTGTGTCCCATCTCAGTGCTGCGGTTCTTCCTGGAGTACCAGTGGCTCGTAGACTTCGCAGTCTACTCAGCAGGCATCTTCCTGTTCACTGAGTGTTACTACAGTATCGTAGACGCCAGCAAAGAGGTCAACATTGGAGCCATCTGGTGTGTCCTCACAGTTCTCTTCAGTCTGTATCCTTTGATTTTAGATGGAAACTACAAAAAATATAATTTGAATGTCTAATAACCGAGCGACTTCACAAAACCTAAATATGTCCTTGAAAGACGGCAATCAACATTTAGCTCTTAATCATGTTTTACAACATTGAAATATCTTGTACTTTAAGATAATTATTTTTGTAATATTTATGCGTATTTATATGTAATCATATCTTGTATTTAAAACTAGTTGATCTATGTAATAAGCCCAAAAGGTATACACAGTGAACTACAAACGGGGTTAAAGGAGACCACTTTTATCTCTCGCTTGCTTTCATTTAACCTAAAACCTTCAGAAAGACGCTTCACACACTGATGAGCCACTACTTCCGCTCTGAGGAGGGTGGCGAACGGTCAGTGTGTCTCTCCTTTGGCTTTCTGTCTCTGCTGGTGGCCATGCTGGTACTGGTGGTCAGAGAGGACTACCTGGAGTTTGGCCTGGAGTCGGGATTTTCCAACCTGTTTGACAATTTGGAAGTCTTTGCCAGACAACAAGGCTACGCTGAGTGGTCGTAAGTATCGGTCCACATGAAGACGACGCAAAGCTACAACTCTTGATTTGTTGCGTGGTTCATGCTCTTGTTTAGTGCAGTATATAAGGAAACCAGTTCCTTTGCAGCCATGTTGATTACTGTTTGTCGTTCTGATCTGAGAATCCCTGTGACCAAGCTCACCGTGAAGTTTGGTTTAGCTGCTCTCTGCGCTTACATCGGCGCTCTGCTGGCCTTCCCTGGACTGCGGCTGGCACAGACTCATCTCGATGCTGTGCAGATGAACTCGGACCGCCCACTCATTCAGTAGGGATTGCTGCACGAATGAATAAATATATTTTATTTGTTATGTTAACGGCGCAGGAGCTGACTTTCCTGACTCGGTTTGTAATGTTTTTAACAGGATTTTGCTGCACATGAGTTTTATGTCTCCTGTTATTGTGGTGGTCCTCTGGGTGAAACCCATTGCAAGAGACTTCCTCGCCAGTGCACCAATGGGAAAGACGTCTGTGACAATGTGAGTGAACGCAAATATTTTCTCCTTTTGATGCGACTATTTCTGCATTACATCTCCTGCAAATTTGAGGCGCCTACTTGCTCCGACATTGCTGGAACCGTACGAAGTGTCGTCTTTCATCTCTGCAGAAAGCCTGGTAGCAAACTGATCATTACCATCGTATGTGTTGAAGCGGAGTAACATCTAAAACGTGGCTACTAGTAGCCCTCCAGGAGAACTACTACCCTATGTGAAATGTAATATTTAAGGGAAAAACTGAGTTTATAGCTCGCTATACAAAAACAAACCTGACGTGTGTTTGCCATTGTCTTTTTTCAGCATACCCAGCGCAGCCTTCGACAGCGTTCGTCTGTGGATCGTTGTGGCGTTGTGCGTACTGCGGCTGGGACTGACCCGCTACCACCTGCAGGCTTACCTCAACCTGGCCCAGAAGTGGGTGGAACAGATGAAGAAGGAGGCCGGACGTATTGCTGCTGTTGACATTCAGAGGAAGGTGGGACATGTTTCTTAGATTTCTGTCCTGTGATTTCCTCTGTCATTCCTTTCATATTTCACAACTCCACTTCTGTTGGTTTTAAAATGTGTGACTGTGATACGAATGAAGCGATTTGGCTCTGTTTCAGGTTACACGTGTGTTTTGTTACCTGTCGGTGGTTACACTTCAGTACCTGATTCCCATTCTGCTCATCCTTTTCTCCACGCTGTCACTCAAAGCACTTGGTGAGTAAAATAATGCGACTCAGCTGCCAAACACACTTGACCTTTTCCCCTTAGACCTCCAAATCTAGACTTAAAGGAGTATTTTGACATTGTAGGAATTCAGCTGATTCACCTTCTCACCTTGACTTCGAGGCCACGATTGATACCGCTGTCATGTCAGTTAAATATGAAGCTCCATAGAGAGGACAGCCTGGAGTAGTGCAATGTCTGAAAAGGGTAACGCAACTACCAGTACAGATCAAAAATGCAGGAAGTGCAGACATCGACATAAAACTGCAACTTGATGTTTTAGCACAAATGAAATGAAGGATTTGTGCCTCAGAAGCATTTTTCTTTCATTTGATTTCAGTTTTAAACGCTACCACCTGTCTCTAACATTTGCAATAATGGTATGCTATAGACACTAAACTAAATCAAACATCTGGCTTTGGATTTTTGATGAGCTTTAGTTGATGAAAAACTGCATATGCTGCACTCCTCTAATATATCAAGTTTCACTACTTGAAGTTGCAAATGAAAGATGAGGTGATCAACAGAAGATGTGCCATGTTTTTTTGCTGATTGACATCATTTACTTAGTCCCCTTCGGTGGTACTTTCTTCAAACGTGTGTATACAGTCACGATGGTAATGAGCCAAAAATAATGATTTAGTGTGTGGAGGGAGAAAGGTTCATCTCGTTTGTGAAAGTTTTTTTTACAAAAACACAGGTGATTTTAGTGTCTGTGTGTCTATCTGTGTATATATATAGAAATTAGTTTTTTCAAAAATATTTGACAATACAAAGCAGAAAGAAAATAATATATAACTTATATTACCCATGTATTGCTGCTATAGTCTGTGTAGTTACAGGGTCACTAACAGTTTTTTTACAATCTTCACTCATACTGACCTGCTCAGCAGATTTTTGAAACTTGTTTGACGCATCAGCAGATTTAGTTCTAATCACGAGAGGTGAGCTGATTTCATTCCTCCATTCCATGTAACTTGCAGACAAATGTTCTGCTCTCCCTCTGATCAGCAGAAACTGCTTCATATCGGCGTCTTTTACGTTCATCACCACTTTGCTGATTCTTAATGTCAACATTCACAATAAACATATTTTAAAAACAAAAACAAACCAACTAACATCTCCATGCACTGTGCATTCATGCTTTGCATGTGAATATAGTTGTCCAATGTGATTGTGCCCTAATGCATTCCATTGTGTAGGCAATGCATCATATTTCATTTTCATTATTTGAACATTATTTCATACCTGGTCATAAAGGCAAAAAAAAAAAATCTGAATCTATTTTGCTTCTGAAATGCTCATGTAGTAAGAAAGTAACAACACTAACACATCCACCCACATCATACAAAGCAAGTGTTTATTTCTACAATTCACATTCCCATCAATATGACTATATTCAACATTGTCACATGTTAAATATAGCGTCGTCCTGACTTCCAGCACAATCTACTTGATCCTGAGTATTGGCCATGTTTCTATTCACTACATGCATCACAGTGACAAGGTTTTGACGACGTGATTGAACCTCAACATGTTCATCAGCAGCATGTGCAGTAGAGTCCCACCCTGTAAGACCGACGGGCAGGCAGACCTCGCTCCTCATGCTGATTAAGCACATTTACCCTAACCTTGCACACAGCAAGTAAGAACATTTGCAGGTCAGTGTAACAAAGCCTTTAGTTGGTACTGACTGTAAATGTTGAGCCTGTAAAAGGAAGTTGTTCTTTATTTGATGTTCCTACCAGAGTTTATAGAATGTCTTTATTTTTTTAGCAGCCATAGACCAGATCTTATTTTTTATCAGGACCCACTCTATAAAACCGAAATGGTGTTCTGCACAATTCTGTCCACTAATAGTTTATACACGTGAAGCTGTCAACTGTCTGTGGATTTATATTCATAATAAACACTTTTATAGGGAATTCTTTATAAGTTTCAGATATGCTTGATACTATTGCCAACGTGAAAGTCGTAGAGGGTAAAACGGAGTGTGTGATGGGACAAGTTTTGTTTCCTTGCAGGCAACTTCTCCTGGTGCATCGGCGTTGAAGAGGCTCCCGGAGTGACGCCGGCTCTGGTAATGCCCACAGCAGCACCCGTCCTGCCCGGGGAGATGGATGAGGACGAGGATGGGATGGAGGACATGGAGGAAGACATCCAGGCCACGGTGGCTCGCCTGACGGAGGCCTTCACGGCGCTACGCTCCGTTCTCACGCCACTCTTCTTCCGAGGCTTCTTTGCCTTCCTCACCTGGTGGGTGGCTGCCTGCCAGGTCATCAGCTCTCTGTTCGGCATCTACTTCCACCAGTATCTCATGCAGAACTGACGGAGCGCCGAGCATTTGTACAAACAATTCAGACCTCGGCTAATGCTGCAGAGGGATCGCTGCTGGCAAGAAAAGGATATATAAAGAAGCATCCTGCTTTTTGGCTGCGACAGATTTTCAGGTGGAGATTGAACACTTATCTGTTGCGGTGTCGCTGTCTCTGCAGCTTTTTAGGAGCAGCAGGCTATTGAAAACATTTGCTTAACTATACAGAGAAAAACCTGGGGCCTTTATCACAAAGAAGCATGTAGATCTCCACTGCATCATAAAGCTTGTGATCACCCGGCTGTCATTAATATTGATCAAAGCATATTCCTGTTACCAATTAACATCTGATCAACCGTGACTGGAGAATTTGATATGAAGTACATCAAAAAAGATATTGCGATCACAAACAAACCTAATCACCAAATAGAAATAGGCAGCTACACACAGAATCATCCATACATTTTAAGAACAACCTGTCAAGAAGTGCTGGTGCACCAGTAGGTGGGATGTTTAACCGTCTTAAAATAATTACCTCGATACAATAAAATAACAAATGCGACATATCAAATAGCGAGTGTGTTGGGCTGCTGCATTATCTACTGAGGCCCGTTTCATATTGTCTTATGTTACCAATATTATAAAAGTGACACTGCGTAATACATAAATCATAACACACTCTTCTTTACTGTTATTTTGAAATTGGATCATTGAGGCTAAATCTGTGGAAAGATAACAGCAGCCGTCATAACTTTGTCCTCAGATGGAGCAACAGATAATGTTCCCTCTGACCCGGTCTCGGTCCACACAGGACTTCTGCTTATGTGCCACTGCAATGCTGCATCATAAGATAGTCTTCAAAAAAGAATCAAGGAACGAATTTGTGTGGTCTGTTGTTATTTCTCTCTAAAATATGAGCATTTTGTGAGACGAATCCGATCAGGCCGAATGAGACGACATGTCAAATAAATAATGTGGAATTAACCTCCAGTCTGCAGCAGTAATGCACTTAATGTCGAAAGATTGCAAATGCGTACGAAAGATTTTCACCCTCGGCAGTAGTTGCAAAGCTAATAAAATTTTGCTCAAATTAGGATTTTATTTTATAAATTTTTTTTTAACAGTATCATAATCAATGCTCACAGCAGTGGCCTCTTGTTACTTGCAGCAGAACCGGCCCTTCCTTCAGTGTTCAAATTTATTTTCTGGTTTTTCACCGATTTGTTCTTCTCCGAGTCCAGATGTTTCTTAAAAAAAAAAAAGTCTTCATCTCAGACTCCAAAAAAAAACTGTGACACAGATAAAGTTCAATATCCCATTTAACTGCCTGGTATGTTTTGAGCTGTTTGACGCAGGTCAGCCACTCGGCTAATGTTGAAAGAAGTTGAGCCGGTGTCGGGGGTAAACTGTAGAGCAGCTATAAAACTCACCGGTATGTCTTTGTGATTCAGGCCCTCCATCTGTCACCTTCCAGCTGCTTTCGGCAGAACGTTTCATTCTGCAACTTTTCACTTGTATTTATGCCAGTGTTACCCGAGTTGTTCTCAGTAGAACACTAATAAATGCTGCATTTAAAGATATTTAATGGTACCGGGGCCGGTGTGAGTACTGGATACCCTGAGAAGTAAGATTTATTTTTGTGAGGAGGGACTTTCTAGTTTCCCCTCAAAGAACCGATTCACGAGTGCTAAATGTGTGTTGTTTGTGGTCTTTTTCTGCTGTTTTTCTTCGATGATGTAAAAGTTCAGATGCGGCCCGCCAAGTGTGTCGGAGTTGATGGAGTGTCGAGTCCACACTCTTTCTGGGTTGCGTCGTATCGAGTCTGAACCAAACACTGATGGTGTTTTTTTTTTTTTTTTGCTTTTTATCCGAAGTGCCTGGGAACTCGGGGGTTTTGGAGACATTTGAGTCTCCCTGCTCGCGGCTCTCGCATATTTAGAACGAGTAGATAGATAGTTAAGACGTTTGAAGTAACACTCCAGGCACATTTCTGATTTTATCTGTTGTTTTATACACGGCAACGTTTAATCTGTCTTAATTAGCGCCATCAGTCCACCGTCTCTGCTGTTTTATAGCCAATCAGCATTTTATATGTGAGAATAATCAAAGTTGTCTTTGTCAGTTGTTTTTTTTAAATTTATTTATTCTTTGTGCCTCAGATGAAATTTATTTAGCCATAATACGATTCTGTAGCTCTGAATTTTTTGTTTTGTTGAGGCATGTTTTTTTTTTTTTATAGTTTTTTCGATAGATTAAAATTGAAGTCCATATGAAAATATTGCTTTTTGAGATTTTTCTGAATGCATGGTTTTTTTTTGTTTGTTTTTTTGTGCCTGTAACTTGAATATGCTTTTTGTGAGTGTGAAACTTAATAAAAAAAAAAAGGAATGTAAAACATTTACTATTCGTGCATCATTTTAGTGCTTTTATTTAACTCTGCCCTAATTTGAGCAGCATGGGAGGTATCGCAGATAAAACATTTCCTTTTAAGCACTTGTGCTCCGGTTGACAAAAGACTCCATGCATGACAATGGGGTGTCTAGCTGCTGAGCGGGGTCCTGATCTCTGACCTCAGCCTCATGAGAAGATCATGATTTAATCACTGATAATTACTATGAACCCGATGCACTGTCGGAGTCTGAGAAGACACGGGCAGCTGCTTGACGTGGCTGTAAAACTGCACCACGTCCTGCACACTGGACAGTACGTAGTGTTATTGCCCAAAATTCTGATTGAATTTTCCAAAGTTACTCTCATCAGTGTAATTTTTTTAATTTACTATCATTTGTTGATATATGCAAGTTAAGGAAAATAATATTTTACCAGACTGAGTCTGAAAGCGGGCAGGATTTATTGGTGATATCGTTTCAATTGCGTGTCCATTCAAAGCTCACAACAGGTCTCTAGTATATCCGTTTAGAGAGGCAGCCACTCTTTTTTTTTTTTTTTTTTAATGTGTGTACTATTAAATAGTTAATTGGAGGATATCAACAATCACAAAGCCACAGAGAAGTTAGCAAAATGTGGAAAATGGATCAGTCTTGGTTTCCTGCTGGCCGTTTATGAGTGAGTCAAAGTTAACAAACCGAGAGGCGACTGAGCTGACGTATTTATGATTGGAGGACAACTCGTCCACCATATTTATGTAATCACATTACTTGGGTGCAGGAGGCCTCCGGGCCCTTTTTGCTGCAAACCAAGGCAGCCATTGCTGGCTGTGGTTACTATAGAGACTAAAACGTGTGTGTGTGTGTGAGTGAGAGGACCCAGACATGCCCTGCAGACGGGGCCCAGTCAGGTCTCCAGGGAAGAGACCAGACATGACCCCTGCGAGAGTCTCTTTTCATTTAGGGAGGAGAAATGACAGAGATGGACCCAAACGCGGCGGCTCCGCCTTCCACCCTTTTGGATTTTAGTTGAAATGGAAGGGAAGTCAAACACTCCCTATGGGGGGGTGGGGGGGCTCAAGAAGAAGCTTTGGCACAGTTAACATAAGACAACCAGCTGTGGAAATGAGCCTCTTTGCACTCTTTTCCCTCTCTTTGTTTTCATGTCAGGCGTTTGAACGGCCCATTCCCCTTCCTCTCATTTGGTGGCTGCCTGACAGGAACCTGACATGATAATGAAGGTGTGTGTGTGTGTGTGTGTGTGTGTGTGTGTGCGCGTGTGTGTGAGCGTTCAAAAGATGAAACGTAGTTGAATGAGACAAAATAAATGGATACATGAAAGCTACACGTCGCACGAGTATTTCATCTGCTTTCACACCGAGCGTACCTGATAAAAAAAACCGCAGCCTCAGAATCACATTGGAGTAAAGTTAAAATTGATAAATAAATGAATTGAATGCTTCTCCGTTGGAAAAACAAACAAACAAACAAACAGCTGGAACGAACATACAAATTAAACAGTTTTTATTAAAAGGCATCGCAACAAATGTCAAAGAAAAAGTATTTTTGCGTGCAAAGAAATATAAATCTAAAACTTCAGAATACTGAAAACTTATCAACCGTAACATTTAATAACAGAATAAAACAAAAAGTGGAGTTTAGAATAGATACATAAATACATCCACTAGTTTCACTAACTCTCCACAGGGATTATCTAACCATCATCCCACTGAACCGCTAAACATGTGCCTCGACATGGACACCCAGACAAACCCTCTGATAGTAAAAGCTGCTGCTCTGCACTTTCTACAATCTCCATTACTGGTGTTGGTGTGAGACAAGATCAAACGACCCCTGGTGGACAATTTGAAGAAATAACCTGAATTTGACTGAAATTGCAGTCATCCGCAGAGCAGTATCCAACTGGTTGATACTAAAATACACACGCAAACGTCCAGAATACAAAATCACAAGCAGATTTAATGAAAACCACATAAAAGTGTCTATTCAATGACACATTCAAACAGTAGATCCATTTTTCACACACTTCTCGCATATTAAAAATACATATAAGCTCTGTAATATCCACAATATTCGCTGAATAAATGAAGCCCAATCAAAAAAAGTTATATTGTTATTTGACCGAAAATATATTTTTTTAGTTTGACAGATACATGTCTCTTTGGCTGTTGTATTCTATTGCAATGCATGGAGGGATTACTTCAAACACTTTGGTCTTTTTTTTGAATTAGGCTACAATAGGTTTTCCTAATGATGCAAAAAATATAAATTTGCTATGATTTGGAGGAACAATACAACGGAATAAAACCAGATAGAACATATTTCTACAATCAACTGAAAAAGAATCAAAGTATTTTCAAATAAACAATTTTTTTTTTTGTATTTTGTTGGTTCCCGAAGTGATCGTCACTTAACATAGATAAGAGTGCAGACTCTGATCATCGTCCATAACAGTGGATGAAGACAAACCGGTGGCTTTGGCCATGTCAAATGTCACCTGTAAAGATACTTTATTCACCAATATCCTCCTGATGTTACTCTGAAAAGAACACGTGGGGATAACCACAGGCCAAATGGGCAGATGTGAGAAATAATATTGCAGATTTCCATAATTGTACGAAACACCAAGAGTTTAGCTGCTCGACTTTATGAAATGTCAGGACTATAAAACGTAAAGTTCAGAGATTGTTGCTGACTAACTGACGGGCAAATAACATCTAAAACTGTTGACCCACATGTGCATATTCTAGAACTCTTTGTGTACATAATACATTTTTGCATTTCAAAAAGGTAAAAAAACCCAGTTTTCATGTTCTATTTAATGTATGCTAGATCGCCAAAAGTATTCGCTCACCTGCCTTCACACGCACGTGAACTTGAACGACATCGGGCTTTTTTAACCACAGAAGATAATATGATGTTGGTTCCACCCTTTTCCAGCGATGACAGCTTCAACTCTCCGAGGAAGGCTTTCCACAAGGTTTAAGAGTGTGTTCATGGCTAATTCTCAGACTGATGTGGGAGGAGAAGGCCTGGCTCGCAGTCTCCGCTCTGAATCATCCCAAAGGTGTTCTGACGCGTTGAGGTCACTCGATCATCCTCGTTTGTACGGGCCTTGCTCTGTGCGCTGGTGTGCAGCCATGTTGGAACAGGAAGGGACCGTCTCCAAGCCGTTCCCACAAAAACTGGGAGCATGGAATTGTCCGAATGTTTGGGAGAGTTTCTCTCTCCGGAACTGAGGGGCCAAGTTCAAGTCCTGAATAACTAGTCCACCACAAACCCCATGTCTGCATGTCGAGGTGCTTGATTTTATACACCTGTGGCCATAGAAGTGATCGGACCACCTGAATTCGATGTTGTTTCAATGGAAATGTTGTTTTCAATCTATGAGTTGTCATACACGAGCAAAATGCATAATTAAAAATGAATCTGCAGTGATTCTTGGTCTTTTGCGTAGCCTTATAGCTTCAAAAATTCTGATTACACTTTGTTTTTCATGACTTGCTATGTTTAAATGAGCTATTGTAATTTTTAGAAATCCAAAGAATGAAATATGTTCTTTTTACATTTTTTTCATAAAGCTATTCATTGTCTGATATGCACGAGTGGGTCAACTACTTTATTTTAGAAGTTGCAGAATCTTTCATTTCTCCAATTCGAGAAGATATGAAACCTTTAGTATATTGAACAATTGCCATATTTGGAAGATAGTTGATCAAATTAAAGTGAAGACTGTTCTCGACTGGACAAAACGCTCAACAAAGCCTGGGAGTTGTGTTGAGGCAAAAAGTAATATTCCATTAAAAATGACAAACACATCTTATGTTGCAGCTGTTTTTAAGTGGCTACGTTTTTCAAAAGTTGAATACAAAGTGCCAGAATGGGGATATATTATATATATATATATCGCTGTAAAGAAATAAAACTGAATCCATTTAAAAATAACAGGGAACTTGAAAAAGTGTGAAAATTTAAAAAGTGTCTGGTTCACAGGGACATTTCCTTTTTGGAAAAAAAATTATAAAAAAGCCAGACTTTCATTAGTTTGACTAAAAAAAAAAAAATCTATTCAAGTTGCACAAACATTGAACCACCAATCAGAAGGTTTCCTGCTGTTAGAGCCGTTACATATGTGGACGGGGTTTGGGGAGACTGGAGCGATTCGGCTGGTCCCGCTGTGCTGGTGAAGCAAACTTCAACAAAGGGGGCAAAGAAAATGGGACACGTTTTTCTTTAAAAAGACCTGAACA
Organism: Lipophrys pholis; assembly: GCF_963383615.2. Lineage (NCBI taxonomy): Eukaryota > Metazoa > Chordata > Actinopteri > Blenniiformes > Blenniidae > Lipophrys > Lipophrys pholis. Next base: position 10,296,747 of record NC_137640.1, on the reverse strand, counting down.
CAGAAAACTAAACCTAAGCAAACGAAAAGCACATGTGTGTAGGCATATTCTCCTTATGAGGTCAAGCAAATGATGCTGTGAAGAATCCTCCACTGCCCAGGAGAGACCAGCTCTGTACAAGGCAACAAAGAGAGGCCTTCCTCTCCGGGATGACAGGGACAGAACGAGCCCGTCTGGTTCTGTTGGCAAATCGCTGCCAAACAGGAGATGGCGGCAGACTGCCGCAGGCGGCTATCTCTGCCAGCCGTCACTAATCTCCAACTGCCTGAGAGGCTGCCCTCCCTCCTCTTCGTCTTGTGGGTACCCAGCTTTGGGAAACTCCTTCCTCCCATTGGCCTGGCGGGTTTCCGGAGGGGTATGGCGAGTCGAATCCGGGTTGCTCATTGGGGAATGTCGCCTGAGGTGGTGCAGCGGTGGGGAGGTGGGTGAGGGCATATGTTCGGGAGAGCTTTGCTCTGATTTGATGCTGAGGGTGAGGGGGGGCAGATGTGGAGAGCTTGAAGAGCAAGACTGAGAGGGGAAAGAGCACCCTCCACTGGACATCCTTGAAACAGCAACAAGCAAGAAAACATCAGGTCAGTCGAAAAGGACTTCAGAAGCAACTCTGGCACAATTTATTAGAACTGACAACGTTCACAACACTGAAAACAGGATATTATGAATGCATCATTGTGAAGTTGGTGACTTTATTGCGTTGGTAGGCAACAATGTAGTCTTCGGCTTCCTGTCACCTCCATTTCAATATATGTAACTTAGATATTTATAGAGTTTGGGGGTTGTATTAGGTAAACAAAAAAAAACCCACTGACCCAGTTTACAGTTTCAAATTGTACAAGTTTCCGATTAATGATTCTGTTCTTTATCAACAGTGAACATATCTACCCTTATATAAAATATACTTACCCTGCACTGTTATGATGCCCGTGGGGTTCCTGGGGCGTCTGTGCTGCTTGCCAGGGGTTCATTGATCCTCGTTGTAAACTAACAGAGTGATAAAAACCAGGCTGGCTATACTCTGCAAGGAAAGCAATGTGCAGTACATTAATCAAAAACTATGAAAAATATGACATAAATACAGATTTATAATAATACAGCCGACATTACAAAAAGATTAGATTTACTACAAAACAAATGTGGTATTCTCACTGCTCATGTCGATTAAGTAAATGTGATTTCCCATAGAAAAATTACAATATCATTTAAGTTAGTCTTGATTAGGGATGGGAATTGATACGATTTTTCCGATTCCATTTTCAATTCTGTTTTACGATTCGATTCTTTACCGATTCTCTTATCGATTTAAAAAAAAAATATTTTTTTAATAATTAAAAAAAAAAAAAAAAAAGAATTAACAGGTAGATTGCAAGGGGTGAGAATTTATAAGATTTTATAAAGATTTTATAAATTCTCCTAACGATTCCTGAGTATTTTTTTGAGGGGAAAATATTGTTTTACATAGTCTCCTGCACCAAAACGAACAATTTTATTTTTTCTAAACATGAAACTTGAATTTGAATTTTTCCCTTAAAAAAGAACAGTCAAATGTATATTTGCCTTCATTGGAGGCCCCCTGGAATTTACAATTTTTCAAATTTTGCGCTGTTGACAAGTTAACCCTCTCTGGGAGGTCGGAGACTGGAGAGGAATGTGGAAGTGACATACTAGAGGCTCACACAGATAGTGAAGTTCTACTAGCATATGTCTACGCTGTCGGCTCGTGGGAGCAGACGTTCACGACACCGGACAGATTGACGGCAGAGTTAATTTATTAAAAGTCCCTCATTAGTCCTCAGACAGGACATTTCTTCACCAAACGGACCGTCTTCAGCAGCCACACAGCGCAGCGCCCTGGGGAGGTGATGGAGGCCGGGGGTGGAGCTCAGGGAGTCATGGTGCAGGTTGTTTTGACTAACGGAGTTAACCTGGAGTACCGGAGGAGAACCCGCACACGGAGAGAACATGAAAACTCCACACAGAAAGGCTCCTGCCGGGATTTGAACCGAGACCTTTTTTTTTTTAAACTGGGACCTTGTGGCTGTGAGGCGAGAGGCTGTGGACTCTGTGGATTCAGGACGTGGTGAGTGGAACATGTATTACTGTATCCTATTAATTAGTCGTTTATCGTCTCCCACTTCAGACCTTCTTCCTCTCCATGTTTTCTCCTGGTTGAAGGAGCTCTGCGTCGCAGAGTGTGACGTCATGCAACTTGCGACTTGACGTCGTGCTGGGAAATGAATCGTTAAGAATAATAGAACACGTTTAAGGTGCACGATTCCGGTGGAATTGATCAATTGGAACCGGTTCTCAGTCAGAACCGGTTTTCGATTCCCATCCCTAGTCTTGATAGAGTCACTTGACTAAGTAGTCACGTAAGACATTCACTCTTAAACCTGTGTGTTTCATTGAAGACATCCAAATTGGACCACTTTGTGGTCCAATTTGGATGTCTTTAAAAATATCCCACGATATTCCTTCTTGTGTCTGAAAAGTTCTCTCACACACCTTAACTCGTTTCTTCTACTTTGTTTCTTCCTGAACGTTTTCCATGATAGACTACCAGTCTTCACTCAGCAGACTAGAGTGGTACTAAACAGGCTACATAATAAATCTGTGTCTCTGTGTGTGATTTAGCATTATTGTAAGCATGTGCACCTCACACCAATCTCAGGTCGGCCTTGCAGGATGGGACATACGCTGGAAGCAGTGTCTTCTTGCAGCAAATAAACAATGTCAATTTTATTTTATTTTTTTAGAATTTAGGTGCTGTAAAGTCGCAATGCATGATGTACACTTATTCATCTGTTCACATTTTTCTGAAACACTGTAAAGCATGGTTGTGTGGCTGGCACTTCAGCTTTTTTTTTTCTTTCTTTTTTTTTTCTGCCCCTATTAACTTACAGCAAGATTTCTACAGATATTTACCAGGTTTACATGTTCTTGCATACTACATAAAGCAGAGCAGACATACCAGAATTCCCAGGAGAGGGAAGACCGTAGCCTCCCAAACTGTGACTCAACAGGCCTGCCTTTCCCATGGCTACCATGGAGCTGCTGCTGTGCAGACCCTGGAACAGGAGGCCCCTCTGCTGATCAGCAGGATCAAAAGCAAGAGAACATATTGAGTTTGCAGCAATACAGTGGAAAAGTTCACACAATGTATTGAACTGTGTAAGTGCTGTGATTTAAAAAAAAAAAGTGTGAGTGGCTTTTTCCAAAAGAATTTAAAAACAATTGTGAAACTTGAACAGAACAACTTAATCCAAACACACGCTGGTTACAGAGGCAAACAGCTCGGCCATAAATCCAGCCGTTTTGTTTGAGATCAAAAGAGAGGATTGACTATAAGTTGATTTTTCAGGTTGATCTGGACTACGTCAAGAACAAATTGTCATCTGAATTTTTCTAGCTTCAGCAGAAGGTTGTGGGTGTGTGGTACACACAAACAAGAAATACCAGCATGTGTAACGTTCCCATAAACATGTTGGTGCCGGTTAAACTAGATAATAACAGCTACGTACGGCAGAGTTGTGGTTGGTGACACGTGTGGCGGCCATGCCATGATTAACAGCCTCTGCCCGCAGGCCGTCACTGCCCAGGTTGAGAGGAGGGCTTTTAATGTCCAGAGCACGGTTCAGGTTGCTGTGGGAGAACACAGAGTAGCCGATACCTAACCAGTGAAAGAAAGGAGCAGGAAGTGAAAAGAGACCGGCTTGTTTCACCCACAGAGGAATTATTCATCCTCTGTGATACACTCTTCACCTCTTTTTCATCGCAGTCTACATGTGAGATCAGAACAAACTTTTAGTGTAATGTTTTGAAAAAGGTTTGATCTTTACAAAACAACCGGTAATTAATAATATGAAATCTGCAAAACCCCCCCCCCCCAAAAAAACCCAACCCTCACAATGTTGCATTTAGAAGAACTACCAACATAAATAAACAATGTGTAATGATATCAAAATGAACTCTAAAAGTTAAACACTATCCACAGTGGCTGACATGATTAGCAGGTGTGATACTTTCTGTGTAAACACCAAAGAATTGGTCATGACCGCTTTGACAGTGGTGGAGGGCCGGTTTCACAAAACAGGCCAACTGCAGGTGTGTGAATTAACACACACTTCCTGTAAGTTCACAGGTGGCTGGCAGCATACATGGGAGGTTTTATACCAAGATAGTATTGCTGCAAGGGGAGTCCATGGCTTTATGTACTTTTGCATTTATTTTTGCAAGACACAGTGTTGCTTTGGTGCAGTATTTTAGTGCTTCCAAAGGTTACTGCGTTTAGTTACTTTATTTTAAACATGCACAACTATTTCAGCTGCATCCACCTGGTTCTATTTAGCACACTGCTTCCTGCACGATATTTTGTTTGAGTGACCTGACGAGTAATCCGTTATATTATCTGTCGTCAACACGATGACAATAAGTAACCAAATAGAAAAAAGTGAGATTGAAGCTTGTGTGTTTGTGACTGATAAACACATGAGAATGTCTGCTCTCTAACAGCTCAAAAGTACCAGTCCTATGTATATGGATATACGTACAAATACCTAATACCTAAACAAGCGTGCACTCATGCACCAACACAGGCTAATTTAACACAAATGGCTCCGATTGGTGTTTCATTCAGCTCACCTGAGTGTGGAGACATGAATGCAGGGCTGGCAGATCCAGGTCTGGAGCTCAGAGGTTTAAAGTTTGGGGGTCTGTTGGAGACCATATTGGATCCAGATGAGTTGGAGAAACCGTTCTCACAGCCTGCAGACATCAGGAGCTGTGCCTCTGACGCCAGCAGAGACGGACCCTGAGGGATACAACTTGCTTTATCAATAGTGGGACAAAAGGTGCAGAATGTAGTATTTGCTTGATTTTCTTCCTTTATGCGTGTGCGTTTTCGTTGAACGTGCGAGGGCAGAAGTGGAAGCACTAACGTAGAGGCGCTGGCGAGCCACAGAGAGATCCATGCCCTCGCTGAGAGGACACTGGTCGGCTACCACCTGCATGCTCTCCTCGCTGTCGAGCTCGGAGTTGTCGAGGCCGAGGCCTTTCCTCCTCAGAGTCTGATGCAGAACAGAAAGTGCACACAGAAAATTACCCACATTGCTAGAACGACGGTTTGACACCACAAGAACGCCAGGTGAGGCGAGTTCCTTCAAACAGCAACGCTGTGTAATTGGTTTCGATAAAAATATTGCATAAGGATGGGTTATCACTTCAACACTGACTTTATTTATGCATCAGAGAATGTGCATGAATAGCCATCTCATTACTGGGTTCTTCAGTACCTCCAGGATGTCAGTGTTGGTGCGGCTCTCATGCGGCTCGTTGTACTCGGTGTACTTCAGCAGTACTTTATCCATGTCCGTGCTGGCGTACTGGAAGAGTCGGTTGGTGCTGTTGAAGATGATGAGGGCGATCTCGCAGTCACAGAGCACACTCAACTCGTAAGCCTTCTTCATCAGACCAAACTTCCGTTTAGTGAAAGTCACCTACAGCAGAAAAGTTGCAGCGTAACATCAAACTCAGCTGATTATCATCTGGAAAAATGACGGTTACATTACACTCAATTTACTCAAAGTAGAAGTACAAAGAATTTCTTTCAGACATGTATCCCACCCCCCACCCCCCCACCCCCACAGTTACATTATATAAACTTAATCATATACAATGTTTATTAAAATATAGAAATGTCTCCATTACCTTACAGCTACAGTCTATATAGATCCCCTCATACCGCACAAACAGTGATTATGTATAAGAAGGAATATGGTTAAAAAGTCCTAAAGATTAATTACTTTGTAGTCATATTTAATTACACAGTAAATAACTGGCATTGGAATCAATTTGCCTGTACAAAATATTTACATTTAAACACTTCGTATACAAGCAAAAAAAGTATAAAAGGAGTATAAAAAAAATATACTATAGTGATTTTCTTAGTGAAAAAATGTAGATATAAATCAGGAGTTTTCAATAAACATGTTTGCTAAAATAAAAAAGGTTTAAATATGAATGGTTATCGTGTACCTACTCAGTAGCAACTTACCTATGACTAAGAATGCATACTTGAAAATAAATTTTATAAAGGTCCTTAAAATACAACTTTACTACTTTACTGTGAGTTTACAGTACTTAAAATGGTTGCTTCCACCGATGCCGATTACTGATGATTGAGATGTTCCACACAGTTACAGTGTCATGAATCAAAGCATGACTCAAAACACTTTTAGTGGACAATCATTTAAAACAAATACATTTAAAACAATGATTTTTTTTTTTTTTACTATTTAAGAAAACAACTGTGTTTTCCTATGAAAGACAGAAGCCAGAGATCCAAACTAATCACTTCCCAATCGTAACAAAAAAGTTATGTTTATTGCTTTTAAACACCATTTCATCCCAGAAGGCTTCACAACTCTGTTTATTCTCAGACACTTAATACAGATAAGGAAAGTCTCACAAAAACAATCCTTATCGCCACAAGACATCCAGCCTAGGAGATCAGATAAGAGAAATAAATTGCGTATAACTACACTTTGAAAACATTCGAATACATTTTTTGTAAGTTGTCTAAACTAATTTCTACTGTGCGACTGATTGGCGTTTTCAAAATGCTCACAGAATAATATTTGTGCCCTTTCGTCTCCATGCCTAAACGTATTGGTCTGTAACTTGTGAACGTAGAAAGATTTTATTAGGCTGTATAAGCAATCCAAACGTTTCTCTCACATGGTAGTATTGTGGCCATACTATCTCAATCTGTGGCGTATGAGAAAATCACATTATCCCTAACTTCTGTGCAGCAGTGTGATGTAAAGATTAAAGTGTGTTATCAGATTGAACCACCATCAGACTAAAACCTTCCTCTGCTGTCAGCAACACCTTTGATTTGGGTTTCAACTATATTTCCCCTTTCTTAGAGTTTAAAGGCACACTAATGCTCTGAATGTGCATGAATATATCCTCATTCAAAATGTCCCGGATGCTATTTTTGGAATTTGAAAAATGAAGTTAAGCAATAGTTCACTGTCGCAGCATGGACAACTTGCCAATAGATATTTTGAATTTGTATTGAGAAAAGGAAACGCAGTGGATTTATCAGCAGACAATCACAAAACATGATTATATTTATATGGGCTTCACGTCCCAATCACATCAGCTCTGACGAAGCAAACAAATTGCCTGTGATGGATGGCTTCATCGAGCAAGTACATTGTGTGCATGAACTGATATATTTACTCAACCTGCTGCAAGTTAAGGCTTGTGGGGTGTCGCTACTGTTACAACCTGAGACTGAAAAATGAGAAAAAGTATTTTTCTTTTAAAGCCAACTCGCTTCTTTCAAAGTTAGATCAGGCTCCTGCAACCTTCGCAACTAGAAACCGTGTCCGGGGTGACAAAATATGTAAAGTTAAAAAGTTCACATTGGTTGTATGCAATTGAAGAACTACAATGAAATACTGCCGATGTATTTATGTGTTGCTGATTTCTCGCCAAATTAAAAAAAGACAGTGGTATCATGTTCAGTGAGACAGAATTAGTCTATGAACATTGCGTCGAACTCTTGTTGCGTTGTATGTTAGTTTAGACTTTCAGAGAAACATAGAGAATTAATTGAAATGCCAGAGTAAAATTAATATTAATCACTTTCCAAAAAACTCAAATGTGATATATATAAAGTATCTTTTTTTATTTTTTTTTAAATATTGTTGCGCCACAAATCTCTCAATAAAATATATAATAAAAAAAAAACCCCTCTTTAGCTAAACATTACAATGTAAAAGCTACATGGTTTTGCTACAGATAGGTTGAAAAGCAGCAGGGTGCAGAGCTCAGTGCCATTAACGGCTCATTTTTTTAAATAAATAAAACAAAGTATGTCAAAATAAATGGGTTCACAAAATGCAGAGACCAAAACCAGGTAATATTTGAGATTTGTAGCCAAAAATAATTCATTAATTATTGCAATATTCCTGCCACCAACATGTAAATAAATTATAAGACTGAACAAATTGTTCACATCGAACAATTTGTTCAGTCTTATAATTTATTCACACGCTGGTAGCTACAATAAATTATAGGCCTTAACAAATTGTTGACATAGAATTTAATAATTTTTTTAGAAGCCCACCTGTCTGTTTCTCTGGTCAAGAATCCGAGAAATTTGAATCTTCTTTCTTCCCATTCTTTCTTCTTATTCGTACCTCTGAAAAAAGAAGAAGAAATAAAATAATAAAACAAACATTTCCATTTACACCATCAGTGCGAACCGTGGCATACATTATACTTAAGCTGAGTCTTCTATTCTCTCAACAGAACAAATGTTCAATCATATTTCTTACACTCATTCAATTCTGGTGGGAAAATGTCATCTGTTTGGTTTAAGTGACTCAAGTCCCGTCCCCTCGGTAGGGGTTGGGTGTTTATTTTTACCACCATGAGGCGATGCGGTCTAAAGTTAGAGTGACTCTTGCCGGGCCAGCAGTCCACACAGACTGACACCCTCGCAGTCTGGGTTACCCCAGGCCCAAGAGCACAGTGCACGACTGCACCGCACAGCCCCAAGAGACGGGGTTAAAAATACAGTCCACGGCTCCTTTTAAAGGTTCAGCAGGCAATAGCTGAAAGCAAACAGAAGAAGGAAAACGGTGTGTTTTTGAAAGATGGCTGACACTAAAAGCCACCCACTCCTCTCTCATGCACAGTCAGGTCAGGAAAAAAAATAAATAAAAAAAAAGTTGGGATTAGAGGGGAAGAAGGCGAAGACATGGATGGATTGCATCTTTGGCTTGAGAATGGCCATTTTTTAGAACTCGGACCTGTTGTTTTTCAGAGTTTTTTGTTTTTTTTCCCCCACTTAGAAGGCCTGCTGCTGTTCTTGCATCACAAAGCCCCAATAGAAGCAACCACTACACAGAAACAATTAAAAGGAGTACTTAACGTATGCTCCTGACATCGTAGAAAACAAACACATTTATTGGCTTCAAAGCCACACAGTCCAAAATCAAATCCACTTTCTCTGTGTGCGAGTTTTCCCCATATTACCCCCCCCCCCCCCCCCCCCCCCCCCCCCTATCAGTAAAACAACTTTGCGAAGTGGTGGTCTGACTCCTATGACCTGACTATACAGTCCTACTCCAAAGCCCAGAGGAGTTCTTACTGGTTTTCCCCCTTAATACTGGATATGTATTGGACTTCTCTATATTTAGTTGCCAGGCCCTCCTGAGCGGATATGGCGCCCGTGTTCCCACGACCCCTAAAGTGCCCGCTGTTCCTCAAAGTAAGCTTGGCACACAGGCATCTCGGGCATTTTTGGAAGAATCCACCTCTTTGCTGTCATGATTACCTTATAAAGCCCTGCGATGTCTGCGGGGCTGAGCATGCTGCAGAGACAAGACACACCTCGACAGTGACAGCTGAGGATGAGCTCGTCACCATCACTGGTCAAAGGCAGAGCACAGCGACAAATGAGACTACATGAAACAAACAACCATTTCTGCATAGCCGTATGTACAAAGTATTGAACTCGTCCACCTTCTTTTATCACTTAGGCCATAAGTGAAGCATTTTTCTCTTATTTATCAATGCGTGTTAATGCACAGAGACGAGGGGGAAGTGAGAGGTGTGTTCTCGGCAGACAGATCTTTATCTCGGCGTTTTTGCAGACGAATCCTATCCTCTTCGAAAAAATGACAACTATCAAACTGCCTAGTTAAAACACATGTCTGCCGGGATAAATATAGACCCCCCCTTCACATTGTGGCATTAGCTGTACCACCCTGTGTGGTTTTGTAGGTTTGTTGAAGGCCTCAATTGCCCGATGAGCAGGAAAAGCCCGGCTGTGTCTCACAGCTAATTCAAGATGTTTTACCACACACAACTGCCATTCGAAGTTTGAACCAGCCAAGTAGCATCTACCTCCTCTGTGACCTTTTAGCTTCATATCAAGGAAACACAAGTTCTTTTTTCCCCCCCTTCATTGCCAACAAAGGGTCCCAGAGGCTTCAATATAACACACGAACGCAATCCAGAATCACAGTCTGTCCAATGACCACGCAATAATTGCACGCATGAACACTTCCCCCGGGCTCTCGTGCTTCTTCAGGGAAGAACACAACCTTTGTCAGACGCCTTCCCAGAGGCGAGAGGATGGAAAACAGTGAGCACACAGACACATAGCAGGCCACCAACAGCTCCGCTCTCTTTCGCGTACCCTGGGATCTTCTGGCTGATCACTGGGGACGTCACTGGGACAACAACGTACATGCACGATCGTATGTAGGCTCAACATATAGAGGTTTATGTTTTAGATGTTTTTTTTTGTCGTTACATCCTCGCACTACTGCTTGTCTTTAACAAGCTTGTGGTTTTTTTTCTGTTAAAACAATAATGCAAAAAGTAATGTGAAGAGGTAAAAGTTACATATGTTGTGTTTTTTTTTATCACGATGTTATGTGTGGCCATGATTAACATTCAGGAAATAATTTAGGATATTATTTTTTATTTATTTATGTAGAGTAATACTGCATAGATCAGGGAATGTTTTTTTTTTTCTTGCTGCAGGAACTGTTTGCATGAGTGAGGAGGGGGAAAGTTGTGCATTGGTAAAAAACTGTGGGGAGGGGGGGTTCTGCTTCAACGGCTTTCTCTCCTGTGACTCATTGAGAGCATGGTGGGATCGTTAATTTCTATGCAGATCAGGTGATTTAAAAGTATGGATAAGTCAATGAATGTTTATCTTAACAACGATTCAACTATTTTCTAGCACAAAAGTCCTAAACCTCATTCAAAATACTGAATTCATTGAAGTTTGTTCGCTGAAATGGTTTAATAACTGAACGCATTGTTACTTCTCACTGGTTTAGTCAGATCTTTAAGCCCCCAAATCACCCCCAAACCCATCTTTTCTGACAGTCATGACTCCATTAGCAAACAGACAAATAAATGCCCAAACATTCCCACAGGTCTAAGTTAAATGAGGTGAAGGCCAAATTTGTATTTTTGAAAGGTGCGTGGCTCTGCATCGCTCATCCAAATCAAAACAAACGTATTTTAGGAGGTGTGAATTCATCGCACTTTGCAGTCTCGCGAGCATCTCAACCTAAAGCATGAGTTATTCTACTCAGCAGGTCACAGAATTTGTGTACGTGTGCGTGCGTGTGTGTGTGTGTGTATGTCATCCTCTGGGTCAGACAGTTCATGTGCTCACTGGGCCTTTACGGGGCAATGGTGAGGAATTTTTGGTCTAATTTTAACAGGAGATAATTGAATTGCCTTGATATTTTTGATTGTGCCAAAGAAGCAATTGTACACGCAAGGTGTGAGCTGCACATTTGCTGTCTCCATGAATATGAAAAGGTTTTGGGGGAATGATTGTATAAAGTTGCTTGACATCAGCTGATCTGAAAGAACCTGTGTCGACGGAGCCATACATACAGAAAAAATAACTTTTTGAGCTGTACTCTGATTAAAGCACAATTTCCTCCATAACAGAACAGACGATATCGCGTTTAGAAAACCTTTGCGTCATGGCGGTGGTAGTGAATATATTTGTACGCATCACAATATATATACAAATTACTCAAGTTGTAATTACTTATCAACCTTTGGATGGAGCCTTTGCAACATCAGTGTTCTAGTCACATTTCTGGTACAAACAAAAAGGTATATATATATATATATATAGACTCACAGTACATTTACATACAATTGTTTTGTAAAGAGCTGGATATTCTCTGCTGAAAGAATAACAATATTGGCTACAAAGAGACAGATTAAAGGTTGATTCGAAATGTGATACAACTATTAAAAACACTGCATCTCTCAAGCTTGTAACTGGTTAGATCTATCTATCTATCTATCTATCTGGATGAGTGATGGAGGTGTTGCTCAATTTCAGGTCCTAATAAAGTAGTAGTTATGGCACAGAGGGAGGAAATCCCCTCTGCTTGGACTATGGCAGAGATTAAATCGGGAACAAATTGATGCATCTTAAAGTCGAGCCAGCTCATCACGCTGAAAGGACTCACGTGGGATGTGTCTGTCTCCAAAGAGCGCGCACAACTCGGTGCTAAAAATAAAGAGAAAATGTAAAAATACATAGCTCAAAAAAAAATAAAAAAGTTTGTGATAATTAGCTCTAATAAATTGCTGACGTCAGTCAAAATAGTCCGTTTAAGAATAGCATGTCTGTGCCCGAGTTGCCAAGCACCCCTGTTTAATTTAACCTCATCTATAGGCAGCGCGCGCTCAGCAGCCGCACAGCAACAGGTACTTTACTGACAACTGTGTCACGAAACCCCCCCCACCCACCCCCCCACCCCCGGCACAGGAAACCCCAGGAAAGTTTGCTCAAACCGAAAATTAAAAAGAGAGAGAGGAACCAAACCCCAAATAGCGCATTGGGGTCTCACCTGTTCCTCGATCTTCTTCTTGTCTCTTGTTTACTTCGGCGCTTCACCTGCTCGACGGAGTCAGATCAAACTACGGGGTGGAAGCTGCAGCTAAGAAACGGAGTAAATGAGCAGCGGGCGACTGGTCCTTCGCTGATGTACAAGACCTTCACCTGGGTTCGGGAGCTGCTGATGGGTTGAGGCGCGCTGCTTTACAACAGCTGGCTGCCGCGGCCCCGCCTCCCTCTGCCCGCACGCCGCCTCCGGCGCGCCGCCATTGGACGCGCCAGTCCGCCTCCCCAGCGCTCTGGATGTGGTGAGCTTTAGAAATAATGTTCTTCAATCTCACGCGCCTCTCAATAGTCTCCGTGTGTCTGCGTGAAAATATAAAACAATGGCTAAATTTGGCAAAAATGGATAAATAAATTGTAAAATTTTGGAGCTGATTAAAAACACTGCTCACCTTCAGAGGCGCTTCTAGACATTCTGGGTGCCTCAAGGCGATGGGCAACTTTGAGGCACGCAATATATTTTGATAGAGTTACTGAAAACCGTCGTTTTGAAAGGAATTCATACAGATTTTTTTGGGTGTAAAATGTCTACTGTTAAAAAAGAAAGAAAGAGGAAAGTATCGAGGCTCAGCCTCCTTGTAGTCTAAACATGTGGCAGTTTGAATATTTGATAGATTGCACTACATTCCCTGTTTTTCCTCTTGCGATATGTTTTTTATACGAGTAACAAAAAGCTGTGTTATGGAACCTAATTGATGCTTACTTTTTAAGCTTGTGTTGTCACAAATAGGAAAAACAAAACTTTAAACTTTAAAACATGCCTGGATGTGGCCTACACATTCCTGGTCTAATGGAAATGTTTATATATTTTATGTCGCATTGTGATTTCATTTTTAGCCTGCTGGTGAGGCCACTAAATATCACAAGAGGATTTCAAGCTATCAATCCACTCTAAGGATGTGATAAAATCATTTGTTTGTTTGTATGTCTGTTACTAACAGACATAAAAACAACAGACCAATAACAGGCTGTTGGCAAGATTAAGCCAAAACTACTGTACAGGTTGTTTTTTTTTTAAATTTCACCACAGATAGATATTAGGTCATAGATGATTCCATTCAACTTTGGAGGTGATCCGGAAATAAGTTGTTGTTTTTTCCTGAGTGCAGGCCAATCTGGCGGAGGTCACAAATCTCTGATTGCTCTTGTTAATCAATGTGATTCACTGCAGCAGAAGCAGCAGCACGTGGCAAAGGGGGGGGGGTTTCAGTAATCATATTGTGGCCCCATTTACTTTCATAAAGACATATCTGTGCTCGTGTACCTTTGGCTAAGGCAGTGCAGCATGATTTTAGAACATCTTCACACTGATCTGAGACATTTTCACAATTCAAAAAGTTCATTTTAATGAATCAAACATCCACAAAACTGAAGATATCAGGGTTGAGATAACAGAAGCAAATTACTTCATAGAACACCTCTCACATGTACGGCCGCATAATAGTAGTTGGGTGAAGTGGTTATCTTCTCCACCTCACAGTGTGACTGTCCCTGGGTTCAATTCCATGCTTGGCCGGCCTGTCTGTCCAGAGTTTGCAATGTTAAGTAAGTGCATGGATTTTGAGTCATGGACATGGAGACGATTTGTGTCCTGGTGCCGAATGACGTCTGCGTCCTGCTCCTTTGGAAAGCAGATGATAACATCTCACTGTGTATCATTATGACAAATAATGGGATTTTTCTTTCTTATCCTGAATCATGTGTTATAAGTTAATGATTGCGGTGTGAATGACTGTGCTTATGTGTTTATGTGTTAGCCTTGTGATGGTTTGGTGACCCCCAGAAGACCCTGCTCTTTCCTGCTGTCAGCAAGGAACAACTCAAGCACTCTGCGTGTTGTTTAAACCGTGGAGTTGAAATCACACTGAGAGTGGACGCTTGTATCAAAACTCTCTGTCAGGCAGTTGTGGAGATAACAAGTAGAGGGCAGGCGTGAAACTTAAAAAAACTTCTAGCTGATCCTTATAATTCTTGATCATGTCATTATACATCTCAATGAAAACACACCAGGGTTATTTGTCGTAAGTATAGTCTATTAAGAAGTTATGACATGTTGTACAAGTCTAATTAATTTAACCAGTAGAAAACAATCTCACAGTGACACCTAACTGCAATCAATATCTTTGACTTTGTCTTCCGCTGTACAGATGTGAAGGATATATTAGCAAACACACCCAAAGGGATGTAGTGGACAACAGACCTCGGGCTATGGACATTCACCAATAAATCGAGATGTAGTATAACATAATAAAAAAGTGCCTTGAGATTTTACATTTCTCAACATTTTTTGAAGTCTGCTGAGTGCATTTGAAAAGGTAAGTTTAACCACTGAACAAACGTATCTTGAAAAGTAAACGAGGTGCCTTTAAAACAAAAGGACATATTGAATCAACAGGATTTCAGCCCAGTGAAAGAAAGACTTCAGTTTGAACGAAACCAGAATAAATCGTGTGTGTGTGTGTGTGTGTGTGTGTGTGTGTGTGTGTGTGTGTGTGTGTGTGTGTGTGTGTGTGTGTGTGTGTGTGTGTGTGTGTGTGTGTGTGTGTGTGTGTGTGTGTGTGTGTGTGTGTGTGTGTGTGTGTGTGTGTGTGTGTGTGTGTGTGTGTGTGTGTGTGTGTGTGTGTGTGTGTGTGTGTGTGTGTGTGTGTGTGTGTGTTCTTAAGGCACCATAGGCCGATCAGCCTTGCTGTCATGATCTGTTGTTTGTTTATTCAAGTTGATCCTGAACAGATTCAACTGTGTGAAAAATACTCGGGTTTCTCAAGTACTCTATCTAAAACTTTCAGTCGGTCCATCTGCAAACAGAACACCTAAAACCTCCAAGTCATTTAATTGTTTGTTGTGTTTGTGCGGCGAACAGTAATAGAATTCTCACTGTGTCTCAATGAGATGTTTTCTGTTTTTGCATGGCGATGGATCGAATTCCGGCCATGGAGCAAAATCCACACAACTATCGCTGTCAAAAGAGCTTCGGTAAAACTTTGATGAATGAAATTTATAGTCAATCCCAGCTGAGTAAGGGAGAGGCAGGACACACCCTGGACATGTTTGACCCCCCCCCGTCCATCACCTGGTAAAAACACAGAGAGAACGGCCAAGAACCGAGGGAATTTCAAAAGTCACCAGTCAGCCCCGAAAATATGTTTTTGAACTTTGGGAGGAAAATAGAGTATTTGGAAAATATACATACATTCACAAGGAGGGCATGCAAACGCCTCACAGAAGGGTCCAGCTGAACTGCACCACACCACTGTACTGTCTAAAAATACACAGGGTGCATATTGAAACCAGGACGCTAAGCATTTCAATTGTATAGTAACAAACAGGCCGGATGATTTGTACTTTAGGGATCATTTATTATTGTTGCAGCCGCAAATCTTTGTGTTGGCCCAGCCACACAGACAGGAGAAGATAGATCGCCAAGCAACAATATTTTAATCAGTTGATGCAAATGACAAACAATATAGACTGTAGGTAAACATTAATCATGCATCACTGCTAACCTGATGTGATTAATAGAACTAAAGCAATAAAATAAAAATGTTTCAAATATACAGCAAGTTTCTATACGTATTAAAATCATTTAACCAAAATTGGAAGTTCATCATATTATATCATATATATTAGTGTAATTCAAACTATGAAATCCATATATTTTACATTTTTTACATCTATCAAGTGAAATATTTAAATCTTTTTAAGTTTATAGTTAATGTGATCAGAATACAGCATCTCAAGATGTTAGAATATTTTACAAGACCAGATTTGTTTTTAGCGAAGGTCACACTTATCACAAATTTGATTTTCAAAAATGCTTGAAACATCTTAGTTTATATTTTAGGAGTGTAGCAATAAGTGCGAACCAACATTTCAGTGATATTCTTATTTGTGACATGCATCTGTATTTTATCAACTCTGCTTACAGCAGCTCTGATGTTGTTACTAGATTTGTTGTTTTCAAGCAGTGAAGCATATTTCTTCTTCTTGGAGCAACAATAGACTGAGCATTGTTTAGAGTGTGTATAGAGTTGGAAAAACATCCATTGCAAATGTTAAGTAATTGTCATTCACAGCTGTAAAAAAAATAATTTAAAAAAAATCCTGTAGTTGTTGGTTTGCTTGCATGTTTCTATTAGGATCCATTGTCATTTGATTCTCCAGTTTGTTAACAACATTTTAAAAAAGTACAACTGAGACAGCTTTTTGATTTATCCTGAAACTGAGATTTTCACTCACTTGCACAGCAAAGGAAATGTGCTGATGGAAAACAGATAATAGATATATTTTGGGGTAATAAGTGAATCATGGCATGCGCTGCATTATGGACTATTTTCGGGGTGTGATGCAATGTACGCCTAAAAATATGGTGGCAAATTATTAGCACACACCGTCTGAATAAGTGTGGACAATAACGCTATTTTTCTCCCTCCACACACACACACACACACACACACGGACTAAGAGAGAAAAACATACCATGCAGACATAGATACATTGAACTGCACATACACAAACAGACACACTGCCAGATCCCAGAAGGAAGCTTGAACCGTGCGTCTGATGCAATACTTAGCAACATCCCTGAGGACTGCCACAGACTGTACCTCCTGGATTTATCTGCTTGGGTCACATACATCCGATAGAGAATATATAGTGTGCGTCTCCAGCTGTAAACACAATATGTTAATAACCTATAAGGTGTATTCTTCATTGATTTTCTGACACCTGGCAGCTGCCTTTATGCACAGGCTGAAAGCAGGATCACAGAAATATAGCTGCATTATATCCCTGATGAATAAATGACACCAGGCAGGAGTCATAAATGAGAAGCTGAAGAGAGACAAAGGTGCCTTTGAGAACTTTCTGCAAGAAGTCAAATTTCTTTTTTTTTTTTTTTTTTCATTTTCCTGAAACTTCTCACTTCTGCTTTCGACAAGATCAGCCATGACTCTTTTAGAGCATGTGGTGAGGCTGTCGAATTCAGAAATAGCCTCCATGGTCAGTGTACATGTGTGAGAGCAATTGTTCACATTGAGTACCTTTATAGCTACAGTCTTATCTATGTCTCAACAGAATGAGGGTTTCACCTTTACCTTCCCACCAAACACCAGACCCAGAACAATTAAGCCTCTGTAACTCAATCTTTAAGTATGTCAGGGTGTTCTAGCAGCATACACTGGATAAAAGGTAACTACATGAAGAATAGTTCCTATGAATCCAGATGAATCAGGTAGATCCAGACAGACTCACATATTTAGAAAGTTGCTAATTGTCTTTATCAAGCATAACCTCAAGCAAAGGGTTTTCATAATGTGGGAGGATGAGCCCCTCCCAACACGTATCCAGACACACACACACACACACACACACACACACACACACACACACACACACACACACACACACACACACACACACACACACACACACACACACACACACCAATGCACAGAGCTGGAACTACATTTCCCCCAGTTTTCTCAAACTGCACACACTTTGTCTAAATCTCAATAGTAATTTGTAGATGATTGCATACTTTTCCTCTGGTTTTCACTTTGCATACATGTAATGCACATGCGACCATGGCTGCTGGCCTCTCATGCTATTGGAGACTTTCAGTCCGAAATATCTGTATTCCTGTCAATATCAATTTGCAAAAAAGAAATGGGGAACGCAAGTGTTGTCCAGAGTGGAGAGGCAGTGCCCTTTAAAAAAACAGCTTTATTTTTTTTTTTGAGGCCAGTCAGTCAACTCCAGGGGTAATGGGCTTTTTTATGACGTAGCCTGCTGCCTTCACCAAGTTCACTGTCATCAGGTTCACCGTGTCCTTCGCACTGCAGCTGGATGGACTACCCAGCAATAAGTCAGCAGACTTCGCACTGCTGATCAATAGAAACGGAATAATCGGGGATGATGGAGGTGAGCTTGTAATACATTCATCATTTTTATGAGGCATTTTTAACCATTATAATTAATATGCTTCTAGACAGGCTTGCTTTAAAAAAGGAACAATTTTTTTTAAACTTTCATTTACTTTTTTCATCACGATTCCTTCTCCAAAATGTAATAAATTATGGTGGGAATAGGCTCCCTTGAAAAGGAAAAAAAAAAAGC
This sequence comes from Lipophrys pholis, assembly GCF_963383615.2. NCBI lineage: Eukaryota > Metazoa > Chordata > Actinopteri > Blenniiformes > Blenniidae > Lipophrys > Lipophrys pholis. Next base: position 10,278,167 of record NC_137640.1, on the reverse strand, counting down.
TCTCTGGCGCCCCTCAGAGGATGCTATGATAATACTAATGTCTATTCGATTATATGTAATCTCTCTCTCTCTCTCTCTCTCACTCTCACACTCTCACACTCTCTCTCTCTCTCACACTCTCCCTCCCTCCCTCCCTCAACTGGGATTCATGCCCCCCCACACCCAAGGCCAAGACCTAAAAGTTGGTGCAGATGATTTAGAGCCAAAATTGCATCCCCATTAAACTGCGCACGTTTCCAAGGTAACAAAGCACAAATGCAATGAGAATCGGAGAACTGGAGGAGCCTGGATGAAAGAGATACTCCACAGAGGGTCAGTTGAGGTAGCTGCTCTGCTGCACATTCCTGAAGTTTACCGCCATGTACACTTGGTCTCATTGTGCGCGAGAGCAATTTCAGGCTGTTTGGGTGCAAGTTATTACTGTTAAAGTATTGTTGTTTGTTTATATTAGTCCGATACGTTTGTATTTCCTTTATAGAGTGCAACCCTGTTATTCAGACTATCACATGGTCTGTTGAAAAGTGAGCTGCAATAATCTCTTAATCACTTCATGAGGATAGCAGTCTTCATTACAGCTTAGGAAGCAGGCTCATAAGAGGACCCAGGGCTATTGTCAACACACTCCATCCGGCCATAATATATGCTCCTTTAAACAACTGAGAGTAATTGTTTGAAGGGTATGGCACTGTCTTACTTAAAAAAAACAAAAAAAAAAAACAGCCTGTGGCAATTGAGCATTTTGTTTCCTCACTTCCTCATCTTTTTGAACTGGCCTGTTGCCCTAATCTGTTTTATCATGCATTTATTGTATTGATTTTGATTGTATTGTATTGCTATTGATACATGGTGCAAAACGGATGTCTAATGTATAGCTTTTTATAATTTATTGTGTACCATGTTAAATATTTGAATAACAGGTACAGTTCAACATGGACTCGAACCAGCAACCTGAGAGGGTACAGCCAAATATCAGCAGATTTTTAACGAGGTTTATGTGTTGAAATATTTACATTTTGGGTGAATCTCTTGGTCCAAACTTTAATCAGTGTGCGTTTCTTTTCTCTAATTGTCTGATAATCATGGGTCGACAAGCGTCTGATGGCCTTTGTTCGGTCACGCTGTTGAGTCTGCGAGCAGGTCGAGGTTTTGTTTCCGACCATCCGAGAGAAAAAGTCCATTGTTGTGGCGAACTTTTTAATCTGGGGGATTTGGAGCCCATCACATGGTCAGACGGGGCTGCGGGGCGCTCTGACCACAACAGGCTCCAGTCCACACCGAGGACAAGCCCTTTTCCTCCACACAGGACGCGGAGCATTTCCTGCGCTCTCCGCCATGCAGGCGCACTTTGCGGGACTTTAGGACCGCGCGCGGAGCTTCTTTTTCTTTTTCTTCTTCTTTTTTTTCCACACAGAAGGGAAACTTTCTGTCATCCCGACCGCAGGATATCTGGGACAAACATGACGCAGAAGTACAGCCAGCGGTCGCTGATCGTCCTCTCTCTGCTGGGGATCTTATCCGCCATCATGTCCGTTCTGTCGGTCATTCTGATCTTCCAGCTGCTGTCGCAGCAGACAGCGGTGCGGGAGTCCCCCCCGTCCACCTCCGCGCTCATCCCCCCGCACGTCTGGGCCGTGCTGCTGCCGGTGTCCACGGTGCTCTCCGCGCTGTCCCTCACCCTCAACCTCAGCTCGGTGGTGGTCTGCCTGCTGCACAGCTACTTCTCCACGGAGGTCTGCAGGGGCGAGCAGGACACCGACAGGTATTCCCCACCTGTTGGTCAACACCTGCCGCTGCCACGGTCTTTTGTTTTGTTTAATTTTTATACTGCTGTTTATACGACATACGTCACATTTAGAAACTTTCTGGCAGGTACTAATTAAAATAACTGTATGGAATACAATAAACCTGGAAGTTTCTTTTTTTAAATTTTAATCCTAGTCCATCTTAAAATGGATAATCCGTTGAAGCTATTAGTTACTGTTATTGCTATTTATAATCCTGTTATTACTCTCTACCACGCATATAGCTCCTAAATCATAACAATAACATGAGTAAGATTGCATGTTGTGTGAACAATCAGGTGTTGCAGCTCTTACATGGATTTCCTATGTTGTGGTCACACACCATTCATCCCTTCAGTATGTGTGTGAGCTCCTCGTGCCCACACAATCTTCTTTAATAGCTAATTCCTAAACTGCAGGTTCACCCCAGATAATGAATTCAACAATTGGGTCTCCTGAAAAGAGAACACAGCTTCTGGAGCTTGAAATACGCCAGCTCCCGTGTCAGAGTGCAGAGGCCCGCACTGCAATGCTGTTGGTCGACCCCCACCTCTCAACCCTTACAAATCCTATCTAAACAATGGCCCTCCTCTCATTATGCACCCAACACACGGCCTCTGGCTGGCCCTTTCCCACGTCGGTTTAGAAAATCCAGCAGCATACCCCAGGACCTACCGGCTGACAGAGGGGACATTCCAAGGGAAAAGTGAATAATGAGCCGCGTCACAAGAAAAGCCCTTCGGTCAAAACAATAAAAAAAAAATAATAATAATATTATAGGAACTCAAAATGTTGCGGCATCAGAAACTTCATGGCCCAAATATGGGATGCTATACAACAATGAACCATAACTTAATACCCCCATTCCCTCTGTGTCTCTTTATCCGAAAACAAACTGAAGTCAGGTGTGCAACCTACAGAGGGACGAGGAAGACCACAGTGAGAGAGGAAAACAGACATCAAACGACCACACTTTGTAGTAGAGTTATGAACAAACAAGAAACTAGTCTACTGTTTTCTGTAAGTGTGCGTCCCTTTTATATTAATAAAGACATTTTGTTTCAACAGAGCTGACTGGTTCCTTTTGGACAGCAGGGCTGTGCGACATGTGGCCATCGGGCTCTTCTGCATGGGGGTTTCAGTGTATTTGGCAGGTGAGAAAATTGGATAAAACAAAACTTTTTAAAACTTTGAAAAGTGTGCAAATGTACCCAACCCAATCTGTCATAGAGGCAACTTGTTAGACATTTAATGGTTTACGAATAGGCAACAAAAATCCAGATATCAATGTCCGAAAGAAAATTATTTATTCATATAGTACTTTTCACAGATAAAAATGAAACAACAGCTTTTTTGAAAGAGGCAATGCAGTCTCCGCTGCGGAGAGACAACCCGGAGAGAATTCCACAGTTTGGGTGCCTGAAACGCTCAAACTCCACAAGTTTAAAACAGAGTGCGTGGGACCAACAGCAACTTCTCACCTGTTGACCTCAGAGCACGGGAAGAACAATAAGCTTTCGGCAGGTCAGTGGTTTATTGTTCAGGTTGACCATGTAGGGCCCTAAAAGTTAAGACTAAAGTTTGAACACAAATTCAAAAATTTACTGAAGAGAAGCCAAGACTGGAGGAAAGCCAGACGTTCTTTTGGTGCCAGTTGAAAAGTCCTGCTGCTGCATTTGGGAAGTCGGAAGACGGTCCAAAGCACTGTGACAATAATCCAAATGAGAACAGATAAAAAGGTGGATAATCATTAAGTTCAGCTTTTGTCACCAGGAGTCTGAGTTGTAAGATATTTCTCAAACAGTAAAAAGAATTCCTAAGCAGCTGTTTGGAGTGATGCTAAAACAAACATCAAACTATCAAAGTGGACAGCCACATTTTAAAGACAGGATTTATTTATCTGAAGAACCTAAAAAGCCAGTGTGCTTTCTGGATCAGCTTGTCTGGCGCTATGATCAAAGTTTCAGCTTTCTCATCGCTCAACTGTAGGAAAATTGTTGTTTTAACCATTGCTTGAGTTCTGTTGGGCAATTTCTTCAACTGGCCAATCGAAAAAATTCAAAAGCTTTAAAAGAACAATGTCTCTGGATATTGTCAGCATAGAGATGATATGGTAAAGCATTATTTGGCCAAAAAGGATTATGTATAGCAAAAATGGAATCGGACCCAGAACCAATCCCTGGGGTACCCCGCAGAGCAGGAAGGCAGTATGAAACCTTTATATAAACACTAAGAGATCCCTCAGATAGAACATAATCCATTAAACAACAACATGACTAATCCCAAACAAGTCCTTATGCCTGGTAATCATTTGATAGTAGCAGATTCGGGAGAGTATAAAGTTCTGGTTCTAATGGGTTTCTACTCTGCATTTCATACTGTGATTTGACAGTAGCAATTTCTCTTAAGTGTAATTTATGAAAAGCAGACTGGAAAGTATCCATCACATTGGTTTTCTCCCACCAAAAATAGTCCATTTTATAGCCTAATTCTTTTTCTAAAATATTTGGGGCCTTGGAACTGTTGCTGAAAATTCTAAGATAAAGATTTTCAACGGCGCAGGCAAAACCGCACTGCTGGTCCCACTGCTCTGATCCGTCCAGTGAGTTCCAGAGTACAATGCATTCTTTGAGCAGCCATGACTTAAGTGTTTTTAATGCTGAACCTGGCAGCGCTGCTGTGCTCTGTTCCACGGGGTGGCTTGTACTGAGGGTCACTGGAAGCAGTCACTCCATTGTGATGAGGTGGTGTCGCCCTCATGCCCCGACTTCAGCTGCTATCAATAGGTAGCCGAGCGAGAATTTCCCCCGGCAACACCGTGGATTCAGGAAGTCGCGTCACATCCCAGAGCTGTGCTTTTCTGCCCCCTCTTTCTGCATGCCTGAGTCCACGGTCCTTTTCCTGCGGACAAATATAGAACAACTTGTTTCAGAATCTTTCAATGCGTTTTGTTTTTATTCGTGTGCTCCCTTACAGTAAAACATAGTTTGATTGTAACATATGCTCACTTGTGGGACTACTAAAGATTGATCTAATTTAATCTATAGTTCTGCCTTAATAAAATCAGAATTTCACAATCTATTTCCTTTCTTTCTTTGCAGCTATGTCAATCTTCATGCTCCTAATATTTGAGATAGAGACCGGCATCGCCAGCGCTTGTGTCCTCGCCTCTGGGATCCTAATTGTGTTGGTTGTTGTGATACACTCTCTGGTCAAAGCCTCCCGCAGTGCCAAGCACTACCACAGCGACCACCTCAACACCCTCTTTCAGAATGACCACGGTGGCAGTAGAATCAACGCGCCTGTCTCCCGGCCCTGCGAGCTGAAGATCGGCGTGGACAAGCCACGAATTCACCGCAGCCAGTCTCACCTTCCGCCGCAGCTGTCCTACCCACAGTGCGGCAATCCCAGGCAGCGAGAACACTATCAGCAGCCGCAGTATTCCCCTACTGAAGGGTCACAGGGCCACTCGAGTGAGAGAGACGGCTACAGCAGTGGCGGGAGCTTTCCTCGAATGCACCGGACCCTGTCTACCGAGTCTGGTTTGTTACAGGCCCAGGTCAAACCCTGGAATGGGGTCAATAATGAGATGAGGAGTGTCCTCGCGCGCAAGTCAGGGATCTCTGCAAAGGACTCAACTCTTGTGTGAACTACGCTGCGGCTTCAGAAGGCCGATACCCTTCATGCGCTGCAGACGCCGACGACAGTGCCGTGGTATAACTTGTTAGTTTGTACAAACCACAGGACTGTCAGTTTTGAGCTACGTCAACACTTCTCCCATTCATATGATCAAGTATCTTTGTGGACGTTCTCTTGGTGGTAAATTCACTACAAAAGTCTTGGACCTTATTCGTATGGATGAACTTGATTTGAATCCGATACATACCAGTGCCACACAAGTATCGACCTGACGAGTTTATAGCTTTCATCATCTTCATGTAAATACTATATTCTCTTGTATATAGTAGCTTTTTGCCAAATATGTACACACAAAGTGCAGATGTGTTTTGCCATGTCATTCAAAATTTCACATAAACTTTGAATAAATTAATAAAATTTAAGCTGTTGCAGAAACAAACAAACAAAAGATTAGTTTTACTCCTGTCTTTGTAGAGATTTCTCGTTATTGATGTGCCATGTCAGGAAACTACTAACCTTTGGCACCTGTGCAGAGGTCATGAGGAAGTGGATGGGGCATGTGGAGCGGAAACAAGGGGGCTAGGAGAAAGAGTCACATCATGTGAGCTCCATGCAGGGGTCAGTGGAAAACAAAACAAAACATATGCAAACTATAGAAGAATACAATGGGGAAACATTAAATTAGCTTAACAACCAAAAGCTCAGGAGAGACGTAAACTGAGAGGCAAGGTAAAACATGAATTGACACAAGAGAAAACAAATGAAAAATACAACAAACAGAAATAAAAGTTGATCAGGAACCGAGGCCTAATGTGGAGTAAAAAATAGATAAAGAGGATGAAAAGCTATAAGGTGAAAGCCCAAAGACTTGACGGTGTATTGCTCAACCTTGCGTTCGATTGGTTATAATTACAAAACATATAATCCCGTAATAGTCTGGGTACTTTCAGCAATTACGGTGTTTGTTTCAATTAAGCGTTTCAATTTGGAAAGATAACAATAAAAAAAACACTTGTGATGAACATATTTTCTCCAAAGCAGAGATGGATTTAGTATATATGAAACATTTCAAAAGCTGCAATGTCATCCTAAAGAAAGTAGAGTAATGTAGCATGTTAGACCATCTCTCATTTCTCCCAACACCATGCTTCAAGTTCAGTATGTCTCGGTGAATATTCACTAATGCCTCCCACCTGCGACCTTGAGAGCTACTGATCTGCTCCTTCATGCTGATGGCTTGACGGAGAAGACCGTCGATGTTTTTAAAATACAGGCTGCTGTTTGACATGCTCTTCACGGCACTGCGAAAACCAACAGATCAATTTGAGTGTCAAGTCAGGGAACGCTCACTTTCATTAAGATTTTAAGTCTGCATCAACTCACCTGCATGCATATTCTACGGTGTAAATGGCTCCTTGACTTTGTTCTTCCCAGCTCTGCATATCTGTCTGTGAAAGAAACAAAACACAAGAAAAACAGCTTTGAACAGGAACACTGTGTCCCATAATGCTGGGTTTTTCTCTGTAAAAGTGCCTTGAAATGACTTGTATTGGGTGTTGTATAAATAAAATAAAATTGGAAATGAAAGGACGAAACGCATTCTACTAAATTCATCATGAACCGCCTAGAGTTCATGGGATTTACAGCTTTGTGACTTCAAACACTCTCGCCAGATGAAATGTTTGTAATTACTCCATGGCCCAAAGCAGGAATGCAGAATATAGGATTTATTTTTGCCCACATGCAAATACTTTGCAGCCTCTTTTGTGAAACTGCAAATGCTGACATACTTATTCTTACATCAAAGCATCAAGTCCCAATTGAACATATAACATGAATTAGAAATTATCTATCTATCTATCTATCTAACCATCCACATGCCAACAGTCACTTTGATTGCATCATTGACTCAAAAACTTATGCAATGTTTTTCCTTAGGGAAAAAAAATAACAAAAAACAAAATACCTACTTCTGTTAAACAGCCTATTGAATTGGATTACAGACGTCATGCTACTTTACTTAAACTGGGCTTGATGATTCTGTGAGTTAATCCCAGTAGAAGCCACAGACAGAACAAATGTGACCAGTCTAACTTATTATTTATGGCCTTACCACAAGGGGATACATGTACATTTTAAAGCCAACTGGCAAGATGCCACATTGTAATTTAGGAATGTTGATGTTAAAAGTGCAATTAAATGTGTTGAAAAATGAATTAACAGCTTAAGTACTTTCTGTGGGGACAATTTCAATTTGGGCAAATATGCACGATCACAGTGTCTTTTTTAAATGGTGCTATGGTATAGTTAGAACATATTTCGGATATTTTTGATTGGCCTTCTTTATGAGTGTAACCTGAAGTGTTCTTTTCAGTCTGATAGACTATTGTTGTTTTATGGTTTTCATTTATCTTAAGTGCCTTTTTAATATGATGTAAATGATTTTAACATAGTCTCTAGTTTGTTAAATGAGACATTGATATAGTCAACAAATATTTAAATATATATATTTCATACATGTGAACTGTATAAAAAAATGTATTGCACTGTATTACACACAGAAACATTGTTCAGGTTCATGGCTTATGTCTATTTCCCACTGTCTATAAAAGCTAACTATAGGAGATGCTTTTTCTCATCAAGATTTGACTATATGTGTAAATATCGATTAGTGTCCATACCAGCAATATGAACATCGTTTATCTGTGTCAACCACACTTTTCATATTGGTGCTAGAAATGTGAATAAACACTGAAACTATACCGTTTATTTATTTTCATTTCTGTGTGAACAGCCTAAGAGCTGCACTTAGAAATGATCTAATCAGCACAATGCAAAGATCTCTGTCGACATGCATTGAAATATAAGGAAATTGAAGAGTGTTTTATTTAACAAAACAAATAAATTAATAAAAAATAAAACTCTCCCTCAGGGTGTCTCGTGAAGAGTACCTTGTGTTGGACCAGCTCCGGCAGAGACCTCCTGACGTGCTCCTGCAGCCTGTAAAGGGCCACCGACGGTTCGTTGGCCAGGACGTACATGCTCTCCGTGAATTTGTCAGTCACTGTGAAGAGATCAATAAAGTCTCACTTGCAGTTTGCAGGGAACAGAGGAAGAAAGGACGCTGGTTCCAAACAACAACTCGGGACATGGACACATATCATAACAAGACTTCATACCAGTTAGCTTTAGCACACCGCGGCCAGGCTAACGTAACCGAGGACTTTGCGATTTAAATGAGGTACGTTTATGACTCCTTTGTGTGGTTCATGCTCACCTCGTCTGACTTTAAGTTGCATCTCCTGGTCATCCATAGTCGAAGTTTTACCGTGAGACGCTAAGTCGCTGTGCGGGGGATCACTGGACTGCAGCAGCCGCTTCCGTATTATTGTTGTTGTGTGCAACCAGAATAAACTCCGGGCGGAAATGTAGATTGTGGAAAACTATAGTTCTTCCCTCAAAGAGTCCTAGATGCAAGAATACGCCTTGATTCAAACATATTGTATCCTGTTTGGTGAACATATTTCCTAGACGTATGAGCGGCATTTAAAGTACTCTCTGCGCAATTCGAAGATCAGTAAGAGCCACCGTATCGTCCGAGAAAATTTACTTTCAATTTTCACAAAAGGAAGTGAGCGCGGTTCACGTTGAGGCTAAATGTGGTGAGTGCAAATGCAATTGGCGTTTTAAAAAAACGGACATGATTTCGAAACTTTGTGTTGATGCCATAAGCCTAGTCAGTTTTGAGTTTTGGTGTGTTTTTGTCTTTGCAGTGATCATGGAGAGCGGGGGTGATAGTGAGGTTGCCGATGGCCAGCATGTTAGTGCCATTGTGTGTCCCTCCGAGTCAAGAGGTGAGAGATCCCAAGGCATTTTATTTAGGATCTACCCGTGATACTGTGGCAATTAAAGTTCTGAACTCACAAAACAGATCATTTAAAAACAACCAAAGCACATCTGTCCTGCTCCCTTATATCTGGCTGTCTGATTTCTGCTGCTTCCAGAGAACATAGACCTGGGTGAAGATGATTTGTTCAAACACTCCACCACTCTGACCAACAAGCAGCGAGGGAATGAGCTTACAGTTCGCCCAGCAACACTGGACTGTAAGACCTAGCAAACATGCTGTGATATTGTACACACGTTTTAAATATCTTGACCATGTGAAGTTATTTTAGACTTTCGCCAATAGCTCTGTCCATACACCAGCTGGCAGCTCAAGGCGAGGTTTCACAAGTGGCTGCACATCTGAGTAAAGGTTAGTGAAAACATTCACAATAACAGCAAGCATGTTTTTTTTTTATATACCAATATAACTGTTTGTAATGTCTTCTATTGGACTGTAATCACATTTACCTTGCAGACGGTTCACTCCTCAGTAGACAGGACGAAAGAGGGTTTAGTCCTCTGATGTGGGCAGCAGCATTTGGAGAGAAAGCAGTGGTGGACTTTCTATTGGAGAAGGTGAAGCCACACGAAATGGAACTTTGACATTGGCCTCATCCACTCAAACGACAACATACATACTTTAATGCAATAACCGCCAATTCTTTAGTATGACATTACCTTACACAAAACAAAAAAACAACACAAAAAAGCAAATTAGACAAATGTTTTGCCAGGGTTGCAAAGTCGGCACCTCACAACACTGATGGTATGTCACATGACACCCTGGTGAGGATCGACCGCAAGCCTAGGCATCCTAGTTTTCTCCCCACCATCTCTGTGTTTCACCTGTTTATTTTTCAGGCATGCATATATCTATGTGATCTCCAGTCAAAGTACCAAGTTCATACCCACCACATGCAAAACCAAGACGACTGTCCTATAGTTATGCATGCGCCATATACATCATCAAAAGAAATTGGCAAAGTGTCGTTGTTGCTTACTGTATTCTAGGGTGCAGACCCCAACACTATTGCACGGGGACGAGAGAGCGCTCTGACACTGGCCAGCTCCGGAGGTTACGTGGACATTGTGGTGTCACTGCTGAAACATGGGGTGGACATTAACACTTATGACTGGGTACAATAGTCTTTTATAACTTACCATAACTCTTAAAAAATCTAAAATATCTCAAATTAGAGATATATTTGCATTTTTCTAAAATGCATTTGTGTTCTGTGATTAATCCGTACACTGTCTTTTATTTTTTCAGAATGGGGGTACTCCTCTTCTCTATGCAGTGCGAGGGAACCATATCAAATGCGTAGAGGCACTACTTGGTACATTGCATGTATAGAAATCATGATGAATTCAGTCAAAATCTGAATGAATTCTAAAAAAAAAAAAAAATCTCTTTTACTGTGCTTTCTTTTAGCCAAAGGAGCAGACATGACTATTGAGTCTGATTCTGGATACAGTCCAATGGCCTTAGCTGTAGCTCTGGGCCACAAAAAAAGTATGCGTTTTTCTTTTATTTCAAATGTTCCCATTGTCATCTCACGCCAAATGGGTAGATTTAAAAAAGAAATTTCAACTGGCCAGCCTAGATTTGTGCAAAAGCTTGTTTTGGTTCCTGAGATATGGATGCTTAAACAGTTGGCCTTGGTCTAAAAGGGAAATGGGCTGCACCAAAATGCTATGCATCTTATTAGTCAAACAGGCAAAAGCCCAGACATCACAGCCCAACACAGCTTCCTCCAGCGCCGGTGGGGGAAACCCCACTAAGATGAACTGAAACCAATTGAGACATACAATCTCTTCAGCAGGTCCTTGGTGCTCCTGCTTCTTACACTCACACAAGGTGATACCTTAAGGTGTCTGAACCACCTGAACTGGCTTCTCTAAAGCCGGAGTCTCTCCCTGATTTGTATTGAATCATATTTCATTCTGTCAGACACACTCCAATAGCTCTTAAAATCCAATACCAGAAGTGTCACATATAAAAATGTCAAACATCTATTGTGATTTTGTTGGAGGATCCATTTGTTTGTGGAAAATATTTTCCTTAGACTAGGAGTGGCCGCTGAGAAAATGCCACGTTGGAATCTCTATGCAACCTTTTAACGCAACTGGATTTATTCAAATTGGTCAGCTCATAAATGTTAGTATGGATATGCCAATTGTTCATGGTTGTAGACATTTACTATTTAATACAAATCTTTAAAATTCCAAGCATCCTATCATTTCTGCAGATCAACAGTGATTTAAGGCGACCATACCTCAGAAACTAAAGCAGCCACACATTTTGCACCCTCTATATCTGATGCTCATGTCACAGAATAATCTCTAGTTTTTTTTTTATGAAAGGCTGTACAGTTTTGCTTATTTAACATTTTCTTGTTCTTTCTTTGTAGTTCAGAAAGTCTTGGAGGATCATATCCTGAAACTCTACAAGCGACCAACATGACAGTAGTCAAAGTGACGACAAAGGACATTTTGATGTTGACTGGTCTAAAAATCCATGACCTGTTATCCTGCGAGATGATGGATACATCTTTCACAACTGATATGACCACATGGAGACATTCCCAGTGTAGACTGCATAGTTCCTTTTATTTCATTTACATACATTGCAATGTGTAAAAAAAAAAAAAAGTACAGAGAGTAAAATGTGACAGTTGTGCAGCAGCTTGGCTGAAGAGCAGCAAAGAAATGAGAGTATACGAGTTGTAATGAAATTGTATTTTTCTACTGGAATGGCACTTCGTCCCAAAAGGCACAATACCTGTAAGGATGATTGGTTTTTCCAAGTGCTGTTGCAATCAGAGCAAGCCAAATAAATTTACAATAAAAACTTGCACCTTGTGTCTGGATAATGAAGGTTGTCTGGCAGAACCCCGTGCGCAGTTTGACCAAAAAAGGCCATGTTCACATCAGTTCGCGAGGTGGCGTTGCAGATGAAGTTTCCCAAGTGCCACCACAACATCATGCATCCTGTATTTCACTCAGTGGTCACCCGCCCCCCCATGAGAGAATAAAAACGAGAGTCATGAGGCTGTTTCCCCCAGGATGTCCAAGGAATAAACAATAATTCTCCCAAAAAAGTCAGCACTATTCTCAAACATTATTTTAATTTTGTCCACAGCAGGGGCCTCCTGGATGGGAAAGCTGTGGGTGTGGAGTTAAGAACAAGATAAGCGTGGTAATGTACAGCATGCCTAGGAAAATATTGTCTGATACTTATTATGAACCATGTTGCACAGTAATAAGAAACACGTATTCAAGTGGGGACAGGGACCACTTGAGCAAATGTAAAATTACTGGTCGGCTGGAAACCTTTAAAAGCGCATTCAATATAATAAAAATGTAAATCATTATTCCATTTAACATAATAAAGCAATGTAACATGTATAAGCAAGCACTAATTGTAGGAATTAGGATTTGATAAAAACAAACAAACACCCTTATTGTTCAGAAAAATAACTTCCATAACTGCAGATGCATTTTTAACCATCATTAATTTTGCCTCGGTATAGTAAAGAATTCCCCTAAACCTCTACCTGTTAATTACACACTGAGCGTGAAGGATATCTGGAGTGAGTTGTTGTCTTCTGGGTAAAACTTGCTGAGCACTGTCAAGTCTCCATCCTTTGGACAGCCTGCATAAAGCACAAGTGGAAATGATTTTACCTTTACTTGTAGCCACTGAAACAACAAACACTAAAAGTGGGAGGCAGTCAACAATTTCAAAAATGAACCATCCCGTGAGCTTTACCTTCTATTCTGCAGGTTTTAGCTGAGAACCCTCCCTGGAATTGGACCTGGAACTCAGACACTCGGACCGACTTGGGGAAATCCAAGGACACCCATTGGCACTCGCCCTGCCAAATGCACAGTTTAGATCCAGATTAACATGATAGTATACACAGGGTGTGACTTTTGCTAAAAAAAGACATTTTAAAAACAGAAGCCACCTCCCTTCCTTCACAGACATTCAGTTTTATAAAAAATAGTAGCAGTAAATCGTCATTGGTGAAATTAAGAAAATACCATTTTAATTAAATCAAAGCCAGATATAAAAGAGTTGTTTTGAGCCTCTTTTTTTTTTTTTTTCCCCCCAAACCATCCGGGCTTTCTTTGACAAACTGATCATCGATCCCTAAATGCTCATCCATGCAGAGTCAGATTTTCCAAACATGTCCTGACTGACCATTAGAATTATTATTTTTCTTTTGACATGATTTCTTTTAAAATGTTCATGCAATATGCCTACAATTTTCCTGGGAATGTTTTACAGTAGTAGTCATTATGTGAGTTGATCCACGGCCGCTTATGTTCCCAGTTGCTGAAATAGTGAACGGAAAAATTAAAAAAAAACAAAGTGCCCCATTCGACTCTGATACCAATGGTGTCTGTTTTTGAACTGATTCTAACGTAAACATATTGAAATTTACATTACAATTTCAATTTCTGTTGCCCTGCATGTTTTAGGTCTCCCCCAGTTGCAACACACCTGAATGCAATAAGAGGCTCGTTATTAGGCTTTTCTACAAGCTTGATGATGACATCAACCTTCGATTGAAATGTGCTGAAGCTGGGAAGGAGCTAAAACGTGGACACCGGCCCTCGGGGCCCAGAACCGAGGACCCCCGTTACAGTTACTATCTTTAGAGAGACATGTGTTTTCTCATTAAAGCTTAAAAGCTATTGCAATATTTAAGTTTCCTTCTGGTTGGCATGATTCCATCCACCTCGTTCCCCTGTGATTAGTGATGCCGATGCAGCTGTATAAATGTGCCACACAAGCTGGAGCTCAATATAATTTGCAGATGAAGGATGACCACAAACAGTCATTTTAGGAGCTGAGCTAGAGAATAAGGAACTTCACTGATTGTATTGGAGTCTTTTTAATGGCTATGATATGACAGAAAATGCACAATTTCCCTTGCAGCATGAGGTAAGATTTACTACACACAGGTATTGGAATTGATTTCGGTATCGTCTGGCGATGGTTTTAGATCAGAAAGATATCGGTGTAATCTCACACTATTACACTGTTGTCATATATTTCAATGAATTTACTCAAATCCCAAAGATGGTCTACTTAATACCTGGAGATTATATGGCCAGTGGACCACATTCAGGCCTTTGTTTGTCTCTGAACGGCCTACAAGAAGGGTCAACAAGAAGTTATGAATCAAATGAAAATTCAATCTAAAGTGTGTATTAGAACCGTTTAGAAAATGGCACCATTGCAGCTGGGTTTTTTGTTTTGTCATTGAAATAACGCAAAGAGAATCACTAGTCAGCCTGACTGATGCAGAGCAGTAACGTATCAAAACCATGTAACATACTGCCTTGTCAACAATATCTGGAATGACACATTTCTGAGGTTTTCAGAAAGAAATACACAGACAATAATTGCTGGCTTCATCTGTAAACAAGGGCCACCTGATCGATACCTGCTTTCTCACACAATGAATGACCTGACTAACTGAGCTCCACACTACTTTATATGGAACATACATCTTTTAATTAAATTCAGAGTGCAGAGCGTGCACATCACGATTGTTGGGTTTGTTGGTTTTTCTATGACTCTAATACACCTACTAGTACATTATTTTCCTTGCAGAAATGGAATTTGATGATTGACCTGGTCACCTGCTGTTATTACACAATTCTATATCAGTTTGAGCAGACCTTATGGCTCAAAGATCGATTATAATCGTATTTCTACCTTAGGCACGCTAAGAAGAAATCACGTCCACCCATGGTACAGAGAGAGGAAAACTTATTTTAATAGAATATATAATAGATGATCTCTCTCTTATGGCTGTTGTGGGAGAAAAAAAAATCGCTGTTTATGCATCTTCTGAGAATCGATAAGCCTCCCAACTAAAACTTTGGCCACACGTGTAAAAGGCCTGCAATGAATTTTTAATGAATAAATAAGTTAAAAAAAACAAAACACAACAATGCCGTTCTGACCTGGTCTGAGTTCCAGCAGGTCTCTTCGTTACTGTCGAACATGAATTTCTTCCCAAACTGCTTGACGTCTCGGTTCAGGACCGAGCTCACCCTGAAAACACACTCGCGTCTGTTAGTCACACGTGTCTTCGCACACAGAGTCCACTCGTTTAACGCTATAGTTTACTAATTTACCTGCTCTGTGTCTCACTACAAATCAACGAGGACGCCATGCTGTACAATGCTGCGGTCACGTGACGCTCCTTTACGTGGGTGACGTCGTTGTGCGCCCACGCGGCCACTAGGTGGCGGTCGCGGCCTGCTGGAGATTTAAAGAGAAGCCCACAATTCTTTAGGGGGATACAAACGCTGTTTCTCCCCCTTCATCCCCAGAACCCCAAAGCTCATGATTAAAGACTGAGATCCTGAAACGAGGGGAGTCCTCCTGCACGTGGACAGTGACTCAATAATTTGTTCCAGGAAGTCTCACTGTGGCTCCTCAGCCTGAAAGGTCAGGGGTCGATTAGGAAGATTGGACCACGATCATTTAGAGGGGGGGGGGATCAACCAGCAGAGCTATTACAAACCACAGGTGAAGCACACACACGATATAAACAAAAAAAGACACAAGCAGCATGCGTATAATAAGATTTGGCAGCATATCCCAGCGTTTGTGTTTCATAATCTGAGAACTGACACCACAGGAGTATGAGTGTGTGTGTGTGTGTGTGTGTGTGTGTATTTGGCACATGGTTCGTTGCAGATGGAGAACCCTTGCTAAGGTTTTGTGACTGAGTCACCACAGCTACTCCTCTAATAGCTACACCTTTCCAAAAGTGTGTTACTATTGTTATAACTTGATCTTGAAAATACTGTAAAGTCGTGGATAAGATGGACAATTCTCTAAACAATAGTTTGAGAGCATAAACAGGATGAGATGGTAAATGTGGCCTGATTCATGCAGTGTCATGACATGTCAGCGAGCATCCTTTTAAAAACGCATAAAGCTTCAAAACTCACAAGTGGGGTACTTTTGAAGTGGGTAATTTTGTAACGTGATATCTAGTGTGTGTTAAATAGGACCATACCTAATGCATTTTAGAAAGAAATATAAACCGATACATTGATTCTGCTATAGGTTGCTGAGTTTAGTCATTTCATGCCATCTGAGGCACATGAGAAACAATATTCACCCAGAGCATGATAGATTTGTTTTAGATTTCCTTTATCAGTATTGTCCCAAAGACCAGCTCAAGCCTGGCTCTTTGCAGTTTGAGTTATGGAATTAAATATGGCCCTAAAATATGAGTGCTGTCCATGTCCATCAAATACTTACTTTTTAACTATTGACACAAGATCTTAAAATGTCTAATGGGCTATTTGAAATGAGCAAATTTCTTCACTTCATAAAACTGATGTCAAGATATGGCTTGATATCGTTTATAAAAGGAAATGTTTCCAACTTTAGAGCTCTATATATTCACATTAAACTGCAGCACATCCTGGAGGTCACTATATGAAACCTCAAGTTATTACATTAACAAGATATTATTTATATAAAATTCAAAGTCACTCGAGAAATGGTCAGTTAAGAGAAGTCTGCTCAGTTTTAATAAATGACCCAGACCTCAACAGCTTATTTTCATTCCTGCTGTGCTCTGTGTCAGTGTTTCTCATATGTGGATACTCATACACTCAGTAGTTTCCAACCTTGTTCCATGGACCCCAAGACAGGCGGTCATTAACAGTTTTTGTGTCTTAATCTAGGTCTTCACTCAGACTGTTGTTTCCATGTATTTTTGAAGTCCTAATGCTTTATTTAACTTTTAGTGCAGGTTTTAATTTCTTTCTATTTTTAATTTCTGCAAAAAAACCTCAAACACCGACAAGCACGTTTCAAAGGGACATATTCTGGGCGCCATGGCTCAGTTGCTCGTCTCACAATCGGAATGTTGCAGGTTCAATTCCCATCTCTGCCTGCCTACATGCCGAAGTGTCCTTGGGCAAGACACTGAAGCCCAAACTACCTGTGTGAATGTAGTGTCAGAGTGAGTGGTTGGTGGTGGTCGGAGGAGCCGATGGCGCAGTCTGACAGCCTCGCTTCCGTCAGTCTGCCCCAGGGCAGCTGTGGCTACATACATGGTTTACCACCACCACCACCGAGTATGGACTGAATGAATAATGCAATGTAAAGCGACTTTGAGTGTCCAGAAAAGTGCTATAAAAAAAACCATGCATTATTATATTCTTCAAAGAACCATTGTAACTGTGAAGCATGTCTCAGGAGTTTTTTTTTAAAGTTTATAATCAGAAGTCGTGCCTCAAAAATTAATTTGCCAGATGCTCCTATATTTGCATGTCAGAACAAATTTTCTGGCCTGCAGCGGTTTTGGACATCCACCTGGACAACTGTCCCAGAAGGGCCTCTCATGGGTGAGTGGTGAGCTGGCATCTGGACCCAAAAACGGGAGCCCATGTGGGCTGTTGATAATGCCAAGGTGGGCTGCAAATGGGCCAATTGTCCTAAAAAAAAAACATAGAATCTCTTTTTTTTTTTTTTTTTTTTTTTTTGGTGTCCGTTAAAGGAATACATACAGACTGTGAAGTTGCCAGGCAACCTGCCAGGACACATGAAGCTGGTGCTCCCAGAGCGTTTAACTCGCACGAAAACACAACTTGTCATTTTTACGCCTCAAATATTGTCCGGATTAAAGTAACAAGAAAAAGCTTTTGTGAGCGAGAGAACTGCTGGTAGTTGTGTTTGTCTTAACCTCTTGAAACCACCAAACAAACCCGCTTCCATGTTTTCATTATGTTCAGCTAAACTAGGTGGCTGCAGGTTGTATTCATATTTAATGGGAGTGATATCAATCTCCTTCATCAAAGCATTTCATCTTTTTCCTCACTGGCGCTTTTCAGACTTTGGACAAAAATGTGGACCTTTTGTTGGCGTATTTGAGGTTGTGATTATCTCTGAAAATGCCTGTAGTTACTTTTCTTATTCTGTTTAAAATCACCCTGGGTTTACATTTTCTTTCTGAGTTTTTCTGGTACCCGGCACCCCCGACATAATAAAACATATCTGGCCTTTGTTGCATGCTCAGGTTGTTGGAGGATTATCTTCACCTCTTGTCACTGATAAGACTTAAGACCCTCCGTTACCTCCCCCGGCCATCTTTGCCGCTCCTTCTCCACAGTGGCTGTCGCTCGCCGAGTTTTTGTCCCCTCTGTTTCTGGGTTATGCCCCACGAGGCAGGATTAGTGGTTAACAAACTAACTTTGGGCTTAACCCTGGCTGGCTGTGTGGTCCCAGCACAGCGAGTCACTTCTCACTCTGTGCATATCACCATGGTAACTTTTGCAGTGCTCCTAACCTGCAGGCTATCAGATCCAAGTATATAAAAGTCTTGAGTCCTCACACATCAACACTCACAAATGGGGACTGTGCTATTCTGAGACCTTTCAGTCAAACATGGGCACACTGCTTATTCATGGCTGTGTGTTGTAACTCTTTGTGTTTCCGATAAAACTGAAGTCAGTTTCGTCTGTGCCTTTACTGGCAGATGCTTTGCCAGTAAAGTACTTAAGCTGTATATTAATTAAAAACAGAGCTGCAGTTACATTTACTTATGTGTTGTAGGACTTAATTTCCAACTTTGGTGCAAAGCTATTACTTCTAAATCAATGTATTTTACATTGCAACCTTACATATTTGCAACAGTTTCGCAATTTTCATTATGTTTGTCATCCCCAATTAAATATTTTCAATTCTTGTGTCTGCTGGGAAATTACACCAACTTATGCTGGGCCCTGATTGTTATTCCGTACGTGACGGATTCAGCAAATGCATCTGATATTTTCTGTGACAATAAATTAACACAATTTAAAGTTAGAAGAGTTAAATGTAGATTCTTGGGACAATCGTGGGTTATTCCACAGTGGTACAGTGTTGCCTACAGGCAATATTCAGACAACAAATCCCTTTTAATAAATGGGCAATTTTAGGATGTTTTTACTTTTAGTATAGCATCTGTTAAAGTTACTGATTATCTCACACCAGCTCCATTACATTAAACTGCAGACAACAACCCCCCCCCCCCCCCCCCCACCCCCGTCCTAAATGCCATTTCGTTAGGTTATGTCTTTGTAGTCTATTTTAAGACATAAAAACATTTTTCCTGATTGCCATTATAATGTGTACCATGGAGGGTTAAAATATGAGATAAATGAAAAAATATGGGATTAAAAAAAAAAGCAACAAAATTTTGAATTCTAACTTTCCATTGCAAGAAGTATCCAAATAAGTCCAGTGCAATAATGTTTCAGTGAAACATCTCGTTTTAATGTGTTTATTCATATATCTTTTACTGTGTGTTTATATACTGTTATTGTTTTAGACACCTTTCAAAGCCTAATTGAGCCTTTTGTGAAGAAAGTCTGTCTGAAAAATGCTAATGATCTAAGATTTAATGAGATTATATGTGTTATACTGTATATGAGGGGTTTAACTTTTTCTTCTTTGCTATCCGTCGCCATAGTTATGACATGGAATATGGACGTTGTGATACATTCTGGATTCCTAGATAAGACATATACATTAAGTAGGTATTTTCCATCATTGATGTTGCGACCTGGAAATATTATAGAAAATTTTATGGTTTATTTTGTATTAACAGACATTTTGGTTTAATTTGTAGATATTTTATGTTCTAGTGTTTCTCTATTAACGTAAATTAAAAAGTAACCCAAGTTAAAAATGAATCTGTTTTACGGCAGTTGAAAGTTGTGTGTTGAACGTGGATTGTAACGGAATGAAAAAAAATAAAAAATCCAACTCTGGGACAGATAAAGTTGCCAAACGAAGAAACAGGAGGCATGCGTTTTTGGGGGATGACGAAGCTATGAAGCCGCCATTTGGAAGGGTTAGATTTCAAGAGGGCAGATCTTTAGTGGTGAGTCTGTCAGTCAACATGATCGAAAACAAATGTTGTGCCTTTTTAATTGGACTGCATTGAACAAATTTCTATCCAGAAATTCCTCAGTTCAAAAACGTGTCCTATGATGTTCTTCTTTGATATGTGCATATCTCCATTTGGCAGCCTCTGTTTAGAAAAACCTCCCTGAAAGCCCTGCATGCGATCTCTGGCGCAGCCTCCAGGGGGTCCTGAACCCATGGCTGAGTTGCTGGTTGATGATGTAGGTTTGTGTGCAATGGGTTTTGCAGTTCCTTTGGTGTGCAGAAGGGGAACAAAAGTACCACAGTGCCGGTTTAAAGCAGCTGTGTGACACCAAGAGGATGTAGATGCCAGAAGAAGAAAAAAAACCTCGACATGACTATGCACTCAACTTCAGTGAAAAATGCATCTGCTGTGCTTGGATGATGAAGTTGAGGCAGTTTTGTTGTTGTTCGTTTACTTATTGGAAATGATAAACATTTAGGCTTCGCGTTCAGCAGTTTGCCTCGGCAATCTCCTCAAGGTTTGGCAACATAATCAGAATAACGCTTGACAGATATATTGCTTATTTTTTTTATTCATTACAAGGGTTTGTTTTTGAGAAAGGAGTGTCAATGTTGTCTTTGTTGGTGTTTTGTTTTTTAAAAAAAAAATCAATTCATTTGCAGCATTTTTCTTCTGTCCAGATTCTTTTTTGCCTCAGCTATTGGAAAATTAGATTTGATCTTATTGTAGATACCTGAAGAAAAACAGTTTCTGTCTGTCGGGCTTTTTGATCGTAAAGACACACTCTTAAAGTCCACAGTTCATTAGGTGACCCACTGAAGAATACTTTGCCAGTAGGGACAAGGGACATTATTTTGATATATTTGTCTGAAGAAGTTAAAACTCAGTCTCTGAATAAAGGTGATGGATATTAGAAGTCAAAATGCCGTGTCATGTGAAATTGCTGTATGGCTGGTTTGACTGTACTGAGGTAAATAGACTGATGCTTCCTGAAGGTAAATCAGTCACCGTGGTCTATTCCGAACTTTATGAGCTGTGGGCACTTGTGCAGATTGTCTTGATGAGTTGAGTGATTAATGCTTGTGCTGCTGTCATCCGAGAGAGACAACGTTCAGGCGTAGGAAAGCACCGCAGCACACTCGTCTCTCTCATTTTCGGGATAGTGAGGGTAAGGGGTTAACACTCTCATCTCGGAGTGAGAATACACTCAGCTTCGCTCTCTTAGCTTTGACCACGCTCATGTTGGAGCATCTCCAGCCTTGGGTTTGGAAAAAGCAATATTGGAGAATGATAAACGGGTTCAAAAATAGTAGATTAAGGTATATTGGTTGTGTGAACGGGCTGGACAAAACTTCCTCTGCATCTTTCAAATATTGATTTGCTTAACCTGTTTTTATAGCAACTCAGCGGTCGATGATCGCTGTAGTTACCAGTCAAATGAGCTCTGCAGCTCGACATTGTAGACGGGACCCTTTGTTAACCGAGCAGGGTATGTCAGGAATTAAAATGACACGGTGCCGCTTACTGGTCGTAAATCATTTAGTTTAGGAAGGCAACATTTGGCATTCTTCGGGGCCCAACTAATTTTAATAAAGCAGGAAATGGGCATAAACGTGAGGCACATCTGTCAACTGCTGGGGCAATTAACAGGTTCTTGAGTTGTGATGCCGTTTCTCTGGCAGGGTTCCTCGCTCATCTCTGGGCTGAAATTTTCTGCTCCATTTTGAGCGAGGTTCTCTAATTAAGTCATTAAAAAGCAGAGCATTTGCACAATATGCTCTGCTGCCTTCATTACAAAACACAATCACTCGTGATTTATTCACTGACTATGAGGGAGCGTCGGATTTCATTTGTTGGCTGTAGATGTGTTTGTGCGAACATTAAGTGAGCTCACTCTTTTAAAAAAATCTCTCTTGTTTTTCCTCTCAAAAAGCACAGAGACAGACATTCATGCTTCCACAGCTTTGAATTACTAAGAGACTGGAGCATAATAGAGCTCTAAGTGTTGCATCTAAGAAGCTGGACACACTTTAGTAGCAGCATTACAGAGCAAATACACTGTAATTGCAATATTTTTGGACGGAGGCAATATAAGTTGACAAGAAAATATAGACTATGGATATAAGATATGAGTGTGAATTATTCAGAACGTGTTTACTAAAGCGAGATATAGCTACACAATAGTTGTGCTGCCCCGAAGACAGTAGACTACAATGCATGTGTTGAACTACAACACTGTATAGTCGTGTAGCATTTTAAAAACGGCAATGGTTTCCTTCCCCTTGGCTTTTCGACCATGACCATGTGTAGTTCCTGTGATGGGCAGGATTTATGAACTGTGCCTCCTTCTACTTCATGCATCAGCAGATAGAATCCCTGCTTGCTCATGATGTGGTTGGAAGCCCAAAGGACATGACTTGCTCACCCCTGCTCGGTGTGCAGTCGTACCACCACCACAACCACGCGTCTGCCTTCTGATTTCAGCAAAGCAAGGAAATGGGCCTGTAGTAATGACTGGTGCACTGACTGGCCTCGCAGGAACCTACAGTGTGAAGGGAGGCTGGAGCGTATCATCTCATGATGAGGTCATGGGGATTTGGCCTGGGGAATAGCAGGGGGATCTCACGGTTCAGGGAATTTCACTTGTATGTACAGGTTCAGGTTGTAGTGTGAGTCTAGAACAATACAAGAAAATTTACTCCGATAAGAAAAGCTTTGGCTGTTCTTTTTTTTTTTTTTTAAGAGGTGAGTTTTGCAGGTACACACCAGCTACATAGAAATATCATTTAAGACTGGTGCTTGCTTTTGTTCTTTGAAGTTGCTGTTTTCCCCGCTCACTTGTTCCAGCTGTCTAGACGAGGAGGAGAACTAAGCCTCACACTCAGTATTCCAACAGGCCAGCCTGGGTGCTTGCAAGACCCAACCTCCCGTCCTCTTAATCTCTTTGTCTCACTTTATTCATAGCAACACACCTTGTGAACATGAGCAGCCAAGCATCAGAGCGGCACTTCACAGACCCTCCTCCTTCCTGTTCTCTCAAGGTAAGAGGAGGCAACTCACTACATGCTCAGACATCTCTCCTGCAGCATTTGTCAGTCGTTGTTGTTTGTCATGTAAAACTGGATCATTGAAGGCTGATGTTCTGGAAACACATTTGATTTCCTTAATACTGTGTGTATAGAGAAGGGCACTTGTAAGTTCTGAAGCTTTAGATTTATTTACCTGTTAAATCTGACAGTGATGTGCCGCGATTATAATAATTCAAGTTTGCCATGAACAGACGCTGAATTCATTCATATTGATAAAGCACAATAATTCTCTTTTTGTTATTAAATTCCTTTGATGCTCACAAAAGTCTGCAGTTTACACAACAGAAGCTGACGGGAGGACAAAATGAGCCACTGCTATTTGTTGGGCATTTTATAGTGTGTTTCTCTATACAAAAAATATTGTTCAATAGGTATTCATGTTGACATTTATACATTTGACTGTATGATAGCCCAACTGAAATACAAAGAAAGGGTCCGATACTCAATATCTTTTGCTTGATTATAACTTGTACTGGCCCTTTCTCAGATAAGTTTACAAAATGTTTGTTTGTGTTTATACACTTGCTTAAACACAAATGTGTCCTGCGAAGTCTAATCCAGTAAGTATTAATAAAAAAAAAAAAAAAAACTAAAGGAAAATCTTGCACAAAGAACTGTGGACAATTTACACAGTATTTTTGTGTTTGAGCAAAACATATGAATAAAAAGCAGAACATATGCATGTTATGACCCACACATATATGTACTCTACAACTTTAAGGTAACTAACAACCAACCAACCATCCATCATGTTGTGACCATGCACAATATCACACACCAGCATTTTTTTCCTTTACTTTCTGTGCACGTCATAAAACAGCAAAACAGGATTATCTTTCTCTTTTATGTCATTGTAATGATACCTGTCACTTGGTGGCATTTCTTCTACTCTTGAATAGATAGCAGAAACAATATGGTTTGCCTCAATTTATTCTTGTCATTTTTGATTGAGAGCCATTTCTATCCAAGCATGAGGCAACCATTCACATATAAAGATCAAAGTAATGCAAAAAAAAGATCGGTGATTTATGGGGACATAAAAAGAATCAAAATGTGGTGATATTAGCCTGCACTCTTGGTTTTTAATGGACCTACCTCAAAGCCAGATCAGGACCCGAACAGCATTCAGAGAGGTTTTGGTTGTGCACCTGGACAAGTAGGCTCAACCTTGGCAAATCATTTATAAACCAATTTAAACATTATGGCAGCTTCAATTTGAAGCTTTCATTCTCATTAAAGCTGGTTGTTTCTTCTCATATGTGACAGACGGGAGCACCTGCTGGGTGTTTTGGGTTTGCATGAGTGTGTTCATGTGTGTATGTGTAAAGCTGTATATGCGGTCGATAGGGTAAGTGTGTTGTGCTAATGGATGTGTGTTTACATGTGTGTCAGGTAAGTCGTTCTGCCATAGAGCAGAAAGCAGCCAGGGAATGTGGGGCGATGTTTGTGTGTAGGTTGATGGGGTTAGATGTATTATTTGCTTGCACAGCACAGTTTGTGTGTTGACGTGGGCGTGTGTATGTTGAAGTGTTTAGCTGCTGTCAGATGGGCTTCCTCTTTAATCTGTGCAGACAGCTTTGTAATTGGAGCATGGCTTGGAGACGGGAGGACCTGGAGCTGATAGCACACCCTCATTCTGAAAGATGAAGAAATAATGGAGGTGGAGGATGGGTGCTTGCATTGGGGTGGTATGTGTTTTTGTGGTGGTGGTGGGGGGGCATAGGGACCTGGGTTTTAGGGGCTCATAGTCTGTCTCTGAGGCAAGCGCTCCATTGTTTGTGTCGATTCGGTCCATCCGTACGTGTTCGCTCAATCAATCTGGTCAAACCCAATTGAGCGCCCGTCTGAATAGATTCCAAAGGCATTCATGAACGCTGGCCTCGATTTTCATTTCAATGTATTTCAGCTGCATTTCAAACAGTTTCACTTCCAATTTTCCTCCACCACGGGCACCTCCATAATCTGGTCCTTTCCTCCGGTCCCAGCCTCCTCCTCCCAGAAGTACAACAACCCGCAGGAGATGAACTCACTAGACAGGTGCCATACTGCTTAGAATGACAATTTGCCTTTTGGAAATCAGCCTCTGGCTCCATTGTGTTCCCTGAAATTGAGTTAGGCCATCAGCACTCAACAGCTATGCCCTGTTCGTTCCTCCTCTCTCCCTCCCTCCCTCCCCCCTTCTCTCTCTCTGTCAGGCCCTTTAATGTTAAAGGTAGTGGAAGAGAGTGCTTGCACTGAAAATATGCTCACAATGAAGAGTGTATTTTAGAATGGGTAACCATGACATACTATGCAACCTTTGGAAGATTTCTGTCATCGAAGTTGTAATAAAAAGATCTGTTCTTGGAACATGATCTGGGCGAAAGGATTCATTTTTATCTGTGAAAATTTGTATCAGTGCAATCCTATTGCCTGCTTTCAGATGAGACCTGATAGGGATGGAAGAGAAGTAGCCATACCTTTTACAATAAAATTAACTGACAATACTATTCAAAGCACTTGAGACCCAATGCTGTTGTGCTGCTAGAGGAATATCTTGAGCTTTCCTGAAGAAACTACCTCTCGCTGCTATAATGTCCAGTAGAGCTCACTGGCAGCAGCTCTTGAGGCATTATTAATGATCAGGTCATGCAGGATGTAGAGAGCTACTTGCCGGCCAATGGAGACAAGGTCCTTGGTCAAGCCTAATTAACGACCGCATTTAAAGCAAATGAGTGATCCATCAAGAGAAACCGTTGAATGATCCATCCATCTCAGGTCTTCCTGCAGGACATTATGTCCAGTACTTTAAATTACACCGTATTGCACAGGTAGCACTGCTAACCTAGTTACTGTTGCACTGGAGCACGAGTAGTGCATTGACAGCAAAGTAAAATTAGAAAATGTGAGTCCTGCTGCCGTCAGTAATTGTAGGACAGCTTGCAACTGTAGGAGCTTGTATTGTTTGTTGGCCACTCTGAGCCATCATATAATTTCCAGTGTCTTCTAAAGCAATGGTTCTTTGCCTTACAGTGAAAGAAAAAGATACAACTTGAAGTTAATGTGACCAATATCAAAAGCTTTATATCTGTGTTTGTAAACTGGGGTCACTTTGTTTAGTTGAATTTAGCTGCAGTCAGTCATTACCGAGAAGAACAGAGATTTTATTGTGCTGTTAAATGTTTGATCACACTAATGCACACCTCATTTACAGAACATGCAGATACAAAAGGGCAAACAATGACTGGGAATATTCTTAATGGAATAGAGGCTGGGCTGTCAGCTCAGAGTCACTTAACTACATGTCCACAGATTTACATGTCATTGTTCCTCACTGATTTAATCCTAGCGTGTTATGCAGGTGGCATTAACTCACACCAGTATGGTAAGGTGTTTTATTTATTTATTTATTTTTATTAACTTGGCACTTTACGTTGAAAATCTACCTACTTCCACTAAAATGCATTCAGAAAAAAAAGCACTTGTATTCTTTGTTTACTTGAGATTAAATATTTATTCTTACATTAAGCCTGTTTTTTTTTTGTTTTTTTCCCGATATGCATGCTTTGATTTATACTGATTGGAATTCAATTTCCTTTCACTGCATTCATCAGCCACAGTCATTCCTGTTGGGATTGCACATTTGTGAAAGTCAGTTGAAGTCGTCTTTGAAGTGGTGATATTGTGCAAAACAAAACAAAAACTTTTTTAATGTTTATTAATACAAAAGTTTATTGAGAAATTGTGTTATTCAATCTTCATTTTGATAGATTCACTACGTGCATTTATTTTGATTGAGCTATCTAATTGTACATGTCACAGTAAAAACAACGACACAAAAAGACTTCGCTTACCCTTCATTGTCAAAGATACAAAACTGCAACTCTCGCTTTAGTGGCTACAGGTCTGAACAAAACTCACAATGAACTGCTGTCTTCACAAAATTACATTAGCAAATTATTATTTTTAAGAACTGATGCTTAAATCATATCTACCACAAATATTCAGACCTATAGATATGTTATCATGACACTACCAGCTGTGCAACAGCACATTTTTTTACCATCCCCCTCCATGATTCAGGATTGGCCTTTATCCACAGACTGTTTGCTCTCATGTGTCTCGCTGCAGCCATTATTTGCAGTAAAGATGTACCATAAGGAAATTTGCATCGCACCTTTTGTAGTGTTCTAGTGAATGGTGTAGTAGTAGATAATTGGGGAGCATGAATAATGCAAATTGTATGTAAATTGCTTCCAGAGCAGCCTTCTTGAAGGACAAGGGATTTTATGTTGGAGAGTTGTAAAGAAAGATTGAGGGGGAAAATCCAAAAAAAAAAAAAAGACTACAGATATCGGTATAGAAGAACAGTAGGATTTAAATCAACTTTCTGTAAGTGTGACCCAAATGAAAGCATAGCATTACCAGTGGTCTTCAGTCTTGCGCGGCTCCTGATTTGGTGTGATTCCGTTCATCTCGCTAAATGGTAATTGATATATTACGTATTTTTCTTTTTTCAAATCAACTGCCATCTTGAGTACAAGTGGAAATGAGCTATGAATTAATTACCTGTCTTATTCCAGCATTTTTTCTACGTGCAAGCATGGTTTCTTTGCCTTGTGCTGCATTTGCTTGATAGCCTATTTCACTCAGCAGGTGCACTGCTTCGGTTATTTATATCTTTTTTATTATTTTTTTTCTTGGAAAAAAACCAAACTGCATTGTTAGTTTGGACCATTACGTTCCATACCTGTGTAATCGCGATGTGCTTGGCTGTGCTGCTTCCTGTATCGGACTTGACGGTGGGAAAAGATAACTAGAATCGAGGGTACAATCTGTTCTTTCATGTCTTTACAGTAACAGCTGGATTATGTGAATGTTCTCCTTCAGCACTGCTTCACAATATAGAATCTCTGTTGATGTAAGCGCTACCTCCGCCACTCTGCTGCTGTCAAACACGTTATCATCCCAGACGGCATTATCCCATACGAGCCCCCTCGGCTGCATTTTCAAAACTGGATAATTGTATTTTTCTGGCTTGTTTACATTTCAGATTTTTCTTGCAGTATGCAGGTGGTGGAATGTAAACGCAATTACCAGAGAAATGAATGGGAATGCTCTTGACCAAAGTAATACATCAACGTCAACCAGGACTGAGGTCTGCTGGTAAAATACGACTTTCCCTCTATGTGTAGAAATAAGTTCCCAACACTGTGAAATGAAAATAAACTACTATATTTGCCAGCCACGGCCCATTTGCCAGATGGTGGATAGTGGGTAAATTGATAAAAAAAAAAAAAAAAAAAAAGGAGACATAACTCAATGTACCTCACTCCTGTAGGAAGTAGAGTAAAGAATATGCTTGATCCACAAAAAGGCAAAAACCTTACAGATGGATGTGGAACTTCAGGACTCAATGTTCTCCTCCCTCGAATAAGATTATATAGACAAATTACATTTGCAGTTTCATCTCTGGCCCCCCAGAAGAGGCTTGTGAATGTGTTTTTGCATCGAGACCTGCTCAGAAATGCTCAATTGGCCTTGCTGCAACACAGAATGAGGTTTTAAACTGTTGTAGTGGTGCAGAAAAACACTGAAGTGCACATGTACATTGCCCGGAATGAGCACAGGCAGGCTTATTGCCACTTTCTCGCTTTATTTTCCTTACTCTGCTGTGAAAAATGCTGTAAAAGACTAATAGCCAAGCTGCAGACATTTTAATATGTTGATGGTCAATGAACTTTGTCAAATAACTGAAGCTCAGCAGTAAGTAATGTTCTCTTTCTTGCTCTTTTGGCTCATGTCCTTTATGCCTCCATACTGTCTTGTCCACAGTCCATTTCCTTCCATACGACCTGTAAAAACCT
Source organism: Lipophrys pholis (assembly GCF_963383615.2). Classification (NCBI taxonomy): domain Eukaryota; kingdom Metazoa; phylum Chordata; class Actinopteri; order Blenniiformes; family Blenniidae; genus Lipophrys; species Lipophrys pholis. The sequence goes on along the minus strand of NC_137640.1, from coordinate 10,248,999 downwards.
TACAAGGGGCAGTAACCTCAATGGCGCTCATTTAAAGAAATTATGCTTAAGAGCAACACTATACATTTTACTGTGTACTCCTGCCTGTCTTCTTGAACCTGCCTTTATGCAATTATCTCTGTAATAAATATATATGTATTTATTGTTACTGTGGGGCCTTAATTCTGTTGAAACACTCTCGTCATGAGTACTCGCCACCTTTTGTGAAGACAAAAGTCAAGACTCCTCAGGAAAAAGTCACTGCATTGCAAAACTGATGGCGGCATCAATCTGATTACAAACATACCTATTAGGACTCATGTCCCTATGGGGACAAAATTAAAAGGCCCAGTAGAGGAAATTAACTCTTCAGAAGAAGACGCCTTGTAAGATCAGCCTAAGATTGGGTTTTATTAAGATCTGCGTAGCTGGGAGGACCCAAATTCATGACCACTTCAATAAAAGTAAAGTTTATCCTCTTCAAAAAAGGAACACAGGTTAATGCAAAGAAAAAGGCAGGATGCTGAGTCAAGATGAGAAGAGATATGCAGAACCCCACAGACCAGCAAAGACACAGGGACAGACTGAGGGCTTAGATGCACTGAGAGGTAAGGCTGGTGAGGTACACCAGACAGTAATCAAGGGTCATCGGGGGAGAAGAGAGAGTGCAGAGGATGACACAAAGATGGAATTAAAAAGGACACTGAACTCGGGCAGGGAGTGGACAACCGACATCAAGAAGCCCGAGGGAATCCAAAGGATAAAGACAGGACAAGGCAAAAAAAAAACAACAACCCTAAAACCAATAAAGTGATAACAAGCTTATAGTAAATCTCCTGTATTGTCTGAACCACAGTGAGTCACAGATGTTTGAGGCAAATGCCCTGACCTTCAAAAGGCTTGCAGTCCACACTGTTCAACACAATTAAACACTTCCAAGTATCCAGAGACTGTATGCTGTTGAGAGTGGGTGTGCCCACAGGCGTTCATTTTTATTTTAACATTTTGGCAATCGGAGACGGGGTCCACAGTGTTTCTTGCAGGGGTCCAGATAAAAAAAAAAAAGTTGAAAACCACTATGTTAGACAGTATGCACACTGACAGAGTTGAAAAGAAAGGTTCCTAATTTGCTCCTACTCATCATATTCAGCAGGGAGAGAGAGAGAGAGAGAGAGAGAGAGAGAGAGAGAGAGAGAGAGAGAGAGAGAGAGAGAGAGAGAGATTTGTGAGGCTAATGCCAGAAATGTTTGTTCATTTTGTCAAATAATTTGGTATTGTGTTATTTGATTATTACAATTGTTGGCTGTTTATTTCCTGCTGATTTATTCAAGAATTACTAAACAGAAAATGTTTTCAGGCCAGGTCCAGAAGGAATAATCAGCTTATAAAGCTAAAGCAATCTTTCACACCAACATAGTTTGTCAGCTCAGCCACATTTTTGCTATTGATTCCTCAAGCAGTTATGATGTATGCAGGGCGATTTCTTAGCAGCAGGGGTTAAGGAGAGCACATGAAAGCAAAATGTAGGTTTTCCTTTGTTGCTCATTCCTCTGTCTGTTGCACACTCTCCTTGCATCTGACACATTGTCTTCCTCACAGTATTCATGCACATCCTCTGAGTTGTGAAATAGAAAGGAATTAACAGATTTGCTTACGAATATGTCTTGAACCAGTCAGACTATACAAAACTCCTCATCTGTAATTTCATTTCTTTTTAAGTAAAGATGGAACTTATCATGGGTGTGCTTTGTTTCACTGGAGGTAAATTTGATGTGATCAGAGGATTTAGCTTAATAAAGAGCTACCAATTTTAGACTTACTAATACTAGGATTATAGTATTGTGAAGCTTCACACTATATTTGTTAGAGATGCAACAGTCGACACTGCTGGTGTTCGTTGTTTCTACAAACAGAAGCTTAATCCACGACAATTTATTCCCGAAAATGGTATGTAAATCATTTGAATGATGCTGTAATCACATGAACTTGAAACACAAGGGAACTTGAATGTAAGCTCCCTTGAGGCTGATGGAGCGGTCTGTAAGAAAATGACTAATACAGCCTTTAACCCAAACTTCTGCTCAGCTAATAAATGATAACAGAAGTAACCCATCTCACTTTTTGGAATAATTGTGCTGTTGGAAATGCAGACGCATAGAAGGCAAAACTGGGGAAAATGATGGCCGTCAAATGCAATTCAACTTTGTCATCACATGATATGATCATGATATGCAGACTGTATATCATGATATACACTGTATAATACACTGCCGTCCTCCCTCTGCCTTTCTCTTACTTTTGCAAGGGGGCATGGCACTACTTCAGACGTCTGTTAGAAATCTGATGCATTAAAGCACCCAGCTTGCCAGAGTTTGATCACGGATGTATATATGCGGTTTGATGTGCTTAGTGTACGTGCTTCACTGTGTCTTCTCCAGCTTGATGCATGCTAAGTTGCCGAGATCAGTGGTTGCGCCGCAAAACAAACATTCGCCGTGACACAGCCTCTGATACTCCGAGTCAGCCCGCTGACTTGTTCAGAAATGCATGTGTGTTCTGACAGGAGACAAATGTGTGTGGACAGCAGGAAAAACACACTTCAGGACCTCTGCATCGTGATGCCTGACATGATTTTACTCGTACAGCGTTGGAAATGTTTGTACAGTGTGTGCATGTGTCTTCCAGGAAAGAATAATGAACGACAGATATGGTTTGAGACTGATAAACAAGGAGTGGAGACGAGAGATTCAGGTTTGAGACATCCTTAATTGTCTTCCTCTGCCAACATCAAATAAGAGCACTGCATGGTGTATGAGATGGCCTCTTAAAAGAGACTTCATCCATAATTTCTAAAAGCAACTCAATGATGTGCTCTGTACCATTGCATAAGTAGAAAAAAAAAATGTATATGCAGTCTGCCAAGCAGAGAAAACATGATAATGGGGCAGAGAAAGTTAACGGTGACTCCACCACTCATGGTTGATGCAGCTGAGCGGATCATCACTGAGACCCAAACCAATAATGGCTCGAAGCAATCAATCATCTTCTCTGATCTTTTGTTCTCTGAACTAGTGCAGTGTTTTCTGTAACATTTCCAATTACTCAAACAGATATTGTATGCTTTCCTTCTTCCCCTCATGTGATGGAAATGCTTTGTTCAAAGAAATCTTTTGTTTAATCACCCCCTGTGGTGAAGCCAATTAAGAATTTAAACTCAATTAAATCTTGAGTGTGATTTTTTTTTTTATTTTTTTTTTTAAAACTGGAAGTCAGTTAATGATGTGGCCCAGACAGCAGGCCCCATGGTGAGTACTGTCATTCATATGGAGGATTGTTTACGCGTGTAATTACTCTCTATGGCTTTTCCCACCATGTATAAGATACAGTGAGAGAAAAGCTTAAAACATTTTGCAGGGTGGGTGAACTTGTTACATTTTTAGACTGTTTGCACCATCATTAAATGTATTCTGGACAGAGCATTGCCTACAAAGTCTTTTATGTAGATGTTATTTTATAGCCTATATGAGCCTACATGTTTATCATGGTAACTTTGATGTATAGAAGCATCCACATGTCAACCTGCAGTATCTTTGCCTGACTGGTCTGCCAGGAGCACTGTGACCCAGCTGCTGTTTAATGGCAGTTTGAAGTGATATCCTTTGCCACCAATCAGCTGTTTCACCAGCTCTGTCAATAATGAATGAGACAAAGCAATACTACCACATGGCTGCTGCTACAGATGAGTTTTCCTTGCCAATGAAAAGAGAAACTGTTACTCTGGTTGTGCAAGCCTAATGGACTTCTGGCAACTTGTCTGTTGAGTCGCTGCCAGCACGAGTCTAAGCATGATAATGTCAGCAAACACAAATGCTCGAATGAGCATATATATATATATATATATATATATATCTGTCTAAACTCGCAAAGCTCATCAAATCAAAGCTGTGGAGAAAGAAAAAAGCAAGAATGGATTCAGATAGGGTTGCAACACCTGGGAAGAGGTAAATCACAGAACAAATCACATGATAAAGTCCATGAATGAAAGTCCCGGGTAGCCAGCTGAAAAATAAAATACCTATCACCACAACAGCAACAATTCCGCTGAAGGCTGAGCTGATTTGCGCATCCATCTTAAAGGTGTTGAAAACAGACGGAATCATAAACAACATGGTAGTTTTAAGATCCGGGGAATCATGCCGTTAATGCACTAAATAGATTGTGTGTGTTATTGTCTGTGTCAGATGCGAATATCATTGTGCCCTGTTGGTAGATCAGCTTCCACATATTTGTGCATGTAATATCGAGTTTATTTCTTTATTCATTCATAATAATAATAATAATAATAATAATGCATGACTTTTATATAGTGCTTTTTTTCTAAGCGCTTTACATTGTATTCATTCACTCCATACTCGACGGTGGTAAACTACGTATGTAGCCACAGCTGCCCAGGGGTAGACTGACGGAAGCGGGGCCGCCAATCTGCACCATCGGCCCCTCCGACCAGCACCAACCACTCACTCTCACACTGCATTCATTCGGTCTCTGCCAATACAAGTGAATATGTGTTGCTACGCAATAAATATTCATTACGTCATGTGTATCATTGATGTTAACGTTTCCTTCAATCAAGTACCGTTGTTGTCCATGTGTCTTTAGCGTTCTTCTTGGGAGCAAGCGTTTGCCTCATAGGTGTTTTAGGACACCAATAACAGCTGAGTCGAACAGCTGCAAAGTGTTCCCATCCCAGGGTTGTTGAGTTGAATATTACTGCATGTAGACGGTCTCTCTCCGAGGCAGATTCTTTCATTGAAATAAATCATTTCAATATAATTATTCAACATGATTTGGTTCGAGTCTAATTTCGTTAAAAAAAACACCACAAAACTATGGCATGGTTTTACTTGATACTAAATGCTGTTCTGGCTGTTCAACAGATGAATTATTGTGAGCTTCACAGTGTCTGCAAAAAGATTTGTTTCACATGCCAAATTATATGTGTTTGGTTGTTTCAGTAACATTTGAAAGAGGATTGAAATATTTAATCTCGGTTCAACGTGGAATCGTGAGAAAGTCATTGTTGAGGCGGGATAAATTTGTTTAAATACGTTTATAAGCTTGATAAAAAAACAACATGCGTTTATACCCCTAAGACATATAAAAATAAAGGAATAAAGAACAACACATGGCAAGGTTTTGCTGGTGAAAATACTTTTATTCCAGTGTTGATGGCATTGGTATTTTATTAAATTGTTCAAACAGGCAATGAAGCTCCAACAGTTTGTGATTGCCAATAACAATTTCATTCCTGGCCTTGGAAGCAAGCATGTTCATTTTATATGTCTGTGGAAGAATTTAAGAGTGTTCTGGGAATATCATTAGAAAGGAAGCACAAACAATCAACAGGTCTGACGTCCTTGTTGGGATGTGAGTTTTGTTCAGTAAAACATAATGGTTCTCGGTGCGAAAGCCTGCAATGAATGAATGAATCAATTTTTTTTATTATGAACATGTAGAAACAGAAGAAAGAAAGATTTTTCAAATCATCTCTGGATAATAAACTGACATCAACTTCACAATTGGAAACAGGCACTTCATGAAACATCTCAAGCTAAAAATACAGCTAATATGTTCAGAAATACACTGAAACTCAGTGAGCTAAAGTAAATGATTGCTAACATGTCAATAAGTCGTACTCTGTGCCACGGGGAGCAAAAGAGGCCTTTACCCTCCCAATTGTTTTATTTTAGCCTCTCTGCTTGAGTGTCGTATTCACTTAAACCTTCCATAAACAGTTTCTGGTCATTCTGTCGGTTTATCATAAACCAACATATTGACCAACTCTTGCTAACAGACAAGTAACTTTATTTCGCTGTTGTCTTAGAACCATGAAAAGTAATGTTTATTTTGTGAATATGACCATAGAAGCTAAAATAAACGGTCATACACGCATTGAAAGAGTTTATACGGCTGTCTGCTTTTTCTATATAGTTTTTGCATCTTCATATTTGTAAATTATATTCTTGGTAACAATTTCACTATATTATACGATTCAATTAATTAAATACTACTACTGGTAGTACACTGTGTTTTCTCCATCAAAAGCTGAATGAGCCAGTTTACAGAGGGTTTGTGATCTAAAGATGATTTTCATCATGGACAAACTGTGAACTTATTCATAAACAATTACTTAATTAATAAATTAAGTAATTGTTAATTTTTTACATTGTGGGTTTTCTAGAGGAAACATGAGAGCTACCTGCTTGCATTTTCAGAGTAGCCTCCCCCAACTCACTAAATGTTTAGAACACACTTGTGTGATGTGTGAACGCATGCATGCAGTGTGTCAATGTGCTAAAGGGCTCCAAGGGTTACTTGGCATTGTGTGAGTGTGAAGACATGTGTCAGTAAAAATTTGAATAGCAGATAAATTCCTAATGTTAATATTACAACAAGAGGAAAAAACAACAAAAAAGTGTGTCAACCTCCCTCCGATATCTCTTGTAAACATTCAGTAAAACACCATTTTTAATACATTTTCTTTTTCCATCAACTCTGCAATCACTGGGTGTTTTGCCTACAGCTCTGTTTTCATTTTTCAGAATAAAAAAGTCAGTGTGATGCATAAGATAACATTGTCATCGCTCCCAGAGCCAGTATATTTGACAGTTTATTAGGAAAAACACCCAAAGTGCTTAGATATGGAGGATATGCTAATGCTCAATCCAAATATGCTGGTGACTTGCCAGTGCCTGCCACTTCAGGTTTTCGTGAAGCAACTGAGCCTGTGAGCCCGTGAGTAAATATTTTTTGATGTGGGAGTCAGCCATGTTGTCCCAGGTTTGTGAAGCTCCAAAAGGATAAACCTTTCGGTCGGAACATAATACTGTAAAAACACTTAGGCTCATTTTAACTCGACCTGACAAACACCTCATGCCTGACCGCTCTCCTGGTGATTACACAATGCTAAAATGAGGTGAAACACAGTGTGAGGGCGAGGCTCTGCATGCAAGATTCACGCTCTGTTGATTTGTCAGAAAGTGGAGTTTGTCTGGAGTTTAAAAAGTCAGGGAGACACACACTCAAATACACACAACACTGGGATATTCAGAGAAAAGTCTTGGTCCCAATGGAGTCCACTGTGGATTCCCTTCTGCCACTATGTCCCACTCCTTCTTTGCCGTTTTATCTCCCTTCCTCTACTTCCCAAACTCAGTCCCTTGCCACCTAGCCTCTACCTCATTTCCTATCTTCTTTTTTCCTCCTTCTGTTTATTTTAGTCCACTATTCTCAGCTAGAAAACTCTTTTTTCTTCTTTTCTCTTTCTTTGCCCTTCCACTATGTTGTCTTTGTGTCTTTTGTACTTTCTTTCCTGTCATGCATCCCAGAATGATGCTGATTATCAGATGGCCAAATTTTTCATTAATTTACCATCTATAGTTGGATAACTATATTTTCTAAGTGGGTCAGTGATTTTTATTTTTATTTTTATCATTATTGGGATGAAACACCTTGATATAGCAAGTTTTTGTTCTTTTCTTTGTAAAGCACTGTGAATTCACTTGTGTTTGAATGGTGCTCTATAAATAAATTTGCCTTGCCTTGCCTTCTTCTGAAACAGCCCCATCCTTATATCATTTCTACACCTAATTGCACATATTTGATGCTAATTGGTGGATGGATGGATGGATTGATGGATGGGTGGATGGGTGGATGGGTGGATGGTGCGTCTGTGGAGTTAAAAACATGTCCCTGTCCGTTTTCTCTTTAATAATCAGAGGAGTGATTTAGATGTCAATTTCCCCTATTGCCTGTATCCAATCATTCGCGTTCCAAAGTGACTTTGGGCAAGAAACAGAACCCTAAGTGTCCCAGAAGAGGGAGAGTAGCTTGCGTGGCAGCTCTGTCACAAACTAACACTGCATGACTGGTAACCTATTTGAAGTTAAGAGATAAAACTAATTGGCATCCTCTACTGTTGGGGCTTTGTCATCCTGTCTCAAATTATTTGAGTAATTAATTCGGTTACCTCTGTCTTATTTGTAAATACAGAGTCCCCTTCTTTGGAGAGTCACATGGATCTTTATAAGGAACTCTGGAGAAGTGCTCTTACAAACTATAATAAGCAACAAACACAATTTCAGCTCATCACAGCAGTGGAGGAAAATCCTTGTGTGCACCAAGAAGAGCGTGCAGGCACTGTAAGTTAATCCCTAAGTGTATAAAATATAACCCCAATTCCAAAAATGTTGGAGTAATCTGAATGTGATTAAAAGAGGGCCATGTGTGTGAAAAACTCATTATTTACAATAGAGCTGAAATAACTAATTAGATTTTGAAAGACCTGTTAATATTTCATGAAAAATATTAGCTCATTTTTAACAAACCCCTTGAATGTAAAACCCAGAAACCCCATGGGCACACTTAAACACAGAGTAAATGCTGAATGGACTTCACTTTCATAGTCTCAAAGTGCTTTACCCTTTCTGTCACCCGTTCACACACAATCACACATCAAAGGTGCCAGCTTTCATACTCTACCTCCATTGGAAGATATTTGGAGATCAATGTGTTGCCTGGGGCTGCACAGTGGTGCAGCGGTTAGTGCTCTCTCCTCATAGTGAGAAAGTCATGGCTTCAAATGCTGGCTGGGCCTTTCTCTGGGAAGTTTGCATGTTCTCCTTGTGCATGCATGGATTTCCTCCAGGTACTTTGGTTTCATCCCACAGTTGAAAAACTCGCATGTGAGGTTAATTGGTGACACTAACTTGTCCTAAATTATGGAGGTGTGTGTGTGGTTGTCTTAGTTTCTGTGTTAACTGGGATCGGCTTCAATATTCTGAATAGAAGGTGAATACATAGGTATCTTGTCCAAAGACAATTTGACATGTGAAAAAGGTGACGTAGGGGATTGAACCACCAACCTTTGCATTGGAAAATGACCTGACATTCTACCAACTGAATCTCAATTAGCCAATGTCTGCTATTTAAACAGAGCCCGTCCCTGAAAAATGAAAACTGCATCACTTTAAAACTGGTAAATATACCTGTGTTGTGCATCATGCTGCTTTGTGTTTGGCATTAAATTGCCTCTGATATTTTTGTTACCTGAGGCTCAGGTGCAGAAAAAGGCCAGGAGACACAACAAAGGAGTTTATTTTAAAACAAAACTAAGCCGGAACTCGATTCCATCCTCCAGGTTTTTTCTACGAGTCATGTTGTGCAGGAGGTGGTGAGACTCACAGAGTCAAGCAGAGCTGAGCTGGGACGGGAGGTCCACGGAGCAAAGCGGATGCGGAGCAGAACTACTGTAGTCGGGCCAGGAGGTCCGTGGAGTGGAGTGGGTGCCGGTGAGTGAGTTGCCAAGGCGATGACGGGAAACGAGGAGCGGTGTTACCAGCTGGCTGGCAGTGAAGGCAGAGGCTGAGCAGGTGAAGACAGCGCTGAAGCTGAGTGTGCTCCTTCCTTGTTGAGGTTTGACAATCCTGCTCGAGTAAAGTCAGGAGCCCAGTTAAATAGTGAAGCTCCTTCATTAGGGAAACCATCTCACCCAGTGTCACAGCTGATCGGAATCCTGGAGATTAAAGTCAGCCAGTTCCACGCTCCTGTCAACCACTGCCTGGCGCACTGACCTAACGAATATAGCAGGAGAGGAGCAGCGCAACAACGAAGCCATGGCACCCTTTGAGGACACTGAAGCACAGGGTGTCATAGTAGTGACAGGAGGGCAGTGAGTGGGGCCGCCATCTTGCTGTAGTCCCGTATGAAACGATAGTAAATCTTCACAAACCCGAGAAACCGCTGGAGTTGTTTCTGGTTCTCAAGCTGCGGTCAGTCCTGTTCAGCAGAGAGCTTGTCAGGATCCCTCCTCATCTCACCCTGAGAAATAATGTAGCCCAGAAACAACAAGATGGACTTGTGGAACTCACATTTCTCAGTCACATGCAGGATGTGTTCTTCAAGATTGAGGGAGTAGATCAGGATGTCATCGCGGTAGATGAAGACAAACCGGTTGACCATGTCTCTCAGAACATCATTCATCAACCCTTGGAACACTGCAGGGGCATTTTTGAGTCAGAAGAGCACAACTAAGTTATCAAAGTGTCCCAGGAGGGTATTGAAGGCTGTTGTCCACTCGTCTGGCTTGCAAATCCGCACCAGGTGGTACGTGTTCTGGAGATCCAGTTTGTTGAAGACAGTGGCCCCGTGGAGCGGCGTGAAGGGGGAACTGAGCAGAGACAGAGGGTTCCAATTCTTTTCAGTAATGTCTTTGAGACCTTGATAGTCTATACAAGGGCAGAGGGAGCCATGCTTCTTACCCATGAAAAAGAAGGCGGCCCCAACTGGAGACGAGGATGGATGGATGATTCCCGCAGCCAGGGATTCCCGAATGGAGGTCTCCCGCTCTGGACGCGACAGGTTATTCAACCGGCTGTGAGGTAGCGTGGCTCCAGGAAGTAGGTCAATAGAACAATGTTGATGCAGAGCTAATGAGAGCGCCTTGTCCTTGCTAAAAACCAGAGCCAAATCATGGTAGACTGCCAGGACTGCAAAGAAGTCAAAACGTTCATGTCGGATAGGTCTCAAGGGAACCACTGGTGTCAAAGTGGAGCACAGGTAGTGACTCAGGCAGTGGGAACTCCAAGCGCTGATTACCTCTGTAACCCAGTGAACCCAGGGTTTATTACACCGCAGCCAAGGATATTCCAACACCAATGGGGAAGCCAAATCTACAATGATGTGGAAGATGATGGATTCCTGTTGACTGATCAAAGTTACAGGGGTGGTCTTGTTGCTGACCTGGATGAGGTGGAGGCCGTTGAGGGACCTGACCTCCAACAGGGTGGACAACGGAACTAATGGCACCTCCAACTGATCGGCGAGGTGGCAGTCCATGAAATTCTCCCCCGCTCTGGATTCCACCATTGCAGAAATGGTTAAGGTCTGGGTCTGGAAACAGAGAGTCCGGTCAACCACCGCCTATCACGCCCACCTATGGAATACGGCAGGAGCGAAGAAGAGCAACAATGAAGCAACGATGAGAACGCCGAGGCAAAGGGTGTGACACTTAGTGGTTTTCTTTCAAGCCATGATGGCAGAGAAATACACACATGTACACCAACAGTGAAAACAGTCATAGTTGGGTTGACCCTGGACTGCTTTTGTCCACTCCTGGATATTTATGTATGACTTCAGCTTGGCTTTAACAGTGTAGATGCTTTGTACATTAGTATAATACTTGTGTTTTTGATCTTTGAATGGAAATGGTCATTGCCCGAAGCTATTTAATGGTAGGGTGTCTAATAAATCAAGGAAAATACATTACTGCTATTAACATGGCATTTATTAAGCAAGATGCCCAATCATTGCAAATTTCAAGCTTCTTTCAAAAAACAAATCTCATGCAATCAGCCGTCACAGTTAAATCCACCACAAAAGCATCTTCACATGTGAGATACAACTATATAAGGTCAGGGAGCTTCAAATGTTTCATGCTGGAAAGCATGAAAGAGTGGAAAGTTCACAAATTGCTTGTGAGAAAATGTCATTTTGCAATATCCGGGGATGCTCATGTGTGCAAACAGTTTGTATGTTTGTATGTGTGTGTAGGTGAATACGACATTTCAATTAGAAACTACTCCAGATTTAAGTTTTCCGTGGAAATGCTTCACACCTTCTTTCCTGCCTAATGGAGCAGCCTTGTGCCACAGTGGTGTAAATCCCTCCCTGAGAAGGAAGAGTCTGCACAGCTCTGTCTGTGAGCCTCTCCCCTTGTGAGCGCCTGTGAGTCCTGATATTTATTCTCCACTAAGATCATTAGAGAAGAACCGGAGGCTACCATATGGACACAACTGCTGCTCAGCTCAGTCCATTATTTAAAGAAACATCCTGGTGGAGAAGACCAATAGTGTTTTGTCATTTTCTGGCACAAGCACATATGTAGAATCCATGGCAGTAACTTAATGGTCCCCATATAATATCTAGGCAGTTGTGGTAAACAATAAAACTCAAATACTTTATTTTCCTCTGCAGCAGATTTGTAGTTTAATGGTGGAAACAATATGAATTCATCTCAATGCGGGGGAAGTCAGAAGGCAGTGCAGTCATGTTAATTAAAACAGTCATGAATAGACAGATGTAACTGTCTGCAAATTTGCCCTGAAACTACTCTGACATGAAATCACTCAGTTTGTATTATAGTCATTAACTCATACATGCGCATGGCAAGCTGATGGTTTAGTTTAATTTTTTTGGCTTTAATTTTGCTTAAACAGCTCCTTTTAGCAGCTGTTTTTACAACTCAGATTTAAACATTCATGCAGACGTATGATGTCTTGACGTTTCAACATTAGAGTAACAGCATGATGATCAGTGTTTCTTTAAGAAAGCTACCACCATCATGAAGCGCTAAACAGCAGCTTGGCTGCTCTTTTGTTTCCGTTTGACTCCAGAAGACCAGCGAAAGATCAACATGAAAAAGAAGCAAATTCATATTGCCCCAGGCATGCTTTTTCATGCTAAAATATGCATGGGAAGCTGTGATTATTATGCCTGCCTCTTTCTATGGAAACTAATGGAGCAAGATTATTTGGCTTTACATGAAGTGCAACAGAGGATGGAAAATATCAGAGCAGTTCTGTGTCTGTGATTGTAGAAGAAAGGCTCTTCATCAGCTTCAGCACACAGATAAGAAGGGTGCCATTTGCTGGGAGGGATATACATAGTTTGCATATCCCTAATTCTGCTTGAATATTTTTTCTATGGAGGATAATTCTTTATCTTCCCTGCATAGTGATCAATGCTGCTATGATCATAACATATCAAATAAAGATGTTTCAAAATCAAAGTTGTCACCTCTCATATTCAGAGTCAAACTATTCTGATCACATGATTCACATTGGTGGCTGTCAATGGAAATATTTGTTGATGGGTGCTGGTTTCTTGGCTTTTGCTTACATTCTGTTGTGTATTAATTGAATTTATGCATGTATGATATCCTAAAGTTGTAGCGGAGTGAAAGCTTTGGGATTCAATAATGTTCTTTCATTGAGTTGAAAACCTCTCTGGTTTTATTAAAAAATTCACCCTCAATATATGTGCAGTCCTTTGTCTTAAAACTGAGATGATTGCATTTGTAGCATCATTTTGTTTTAATTGAATTATCTATCCATCACACAATTGAACACATTTTAAGTCAAATAATGTGTCCTGTCAGCGAGTGTATGTAAAAAAAGAGATGAGAGACATTTTAGAAGTGGGAAGTCACCACAGGGTTTACTGGAGAAGAGAGAAATGTGACGCAAGAGAAGTGGAAAAACAGGGCAGGAGTGAAACCATTTGCACAAACTAATTATAAATTCTGAAGTGAATAGATGAATAGAAGCTACATCTTCTATTCCCAAATCCACTGGGGGGTCCTGCAGCTGGACACCAGGACTTTGGGGACTGAAATACTGTATAGCCGCTCTTTTCCTGGCCACCGATTGCACAAATTGCTCCCCGTGCTGGTTTATCTGCACATGCTGTCTTTTCAGATAAATCCCAGCCAAGGAGGCCGAGACTGCGTGCTGTGTTTGGAGGCTTGATTATGCCGAGTGGCAGACTGAGAGAGGCGCTTGGAGACGCTTCAGCGGGCTGATCGCTGCTGGGACACTACAGGTTGTGTGTTTGCTGTCCAATAGCCGAGTTTCAGAACTGGTTCATTGTCGACTGGCGACTCTTTAAACGCTCCCGTGGGTTGACTGAGCTCTCTGTGGGGAGCCAAAGAAGATAAGGATGGAAATGGGTGAAAGCAGCACCGGTGGAAACAGAAGATGGAAGAGGAATGTGAAAAGTACATAGAGGACAGATTTTAGGAAGGGATGGAAATATTTACACACTACGATGAATGAAGTATTTTAGTGTAATTCACAGTATAAAACTAGAGGCAGACCCTTTTCTTGATTGATTTGACTTCCTGTGTTTGTGTGCAGCCTTGTTCTTTTTAATGACTAATATAAGCCATTGCTGGATGTTGATTTCCATAAATCAGCTTCTTATCAGATTGTTGCAGTCGTCTTTTTCTGGCCTTCCATCTCATCGGAGTCACTTGGGTGTTGGTTGAAGACTCTTCTGAAGCCCCCAAACAGTAGCAGGCATCGTCTATGTGGTTCTCTGCACTGGAGCTCTCAGTATGTAGAGGGTGCACACTACAGTGATTGCAAATAATGATGAGCTGGTAAAGAGAAGTCGAGGGAGAGATGAGGTGGTGATTGCTGCTACTCTGTGCGAGTCGATAATGGAGAATATATGTCATCTGCCATTACGTGTCTTACAGTGTACCCATAACCCATATGCTAATTAATGCTGATTTATGCCTCATTATGTTGATTTATAACAGGGCTACTGGAGTGCTGTTGACTGACTGCAGGAGAAAAGAGTTGGCTTCATTAAAAGACATAGTGGTAGCATCACTCCCTTCTGTGGTTTCTGCAATAGCTCGTGGAGGGTTTGTTTCACCGTGAAAAATAAAAAGGGGGAAAGGACTTTTTTGTATGATGAAGATAAATCTCTATCATAAAAATCTGATACTGCAACATTAAAGGACTGAAGCCATAGTTTTGAGAGATTCAGCCCATTAACTGCAAATCATGTATATTTTACATTACTGATGGCTATTTTCCAAACCATAACTTTGATTTCCTACTTTTCAGCCATTGGTTCCCATCATTTCAACATAACATATAAATCAGAGATAGGTAATCCATCACAATGAATATGCAGTCACCCACTTTTAGTCACAGCCTGATTTAAAGTAATATGTTTAATTCATTTCATGGACTTTAAAATATGACAGTGGTAATATATGTGTTGCTCCTCTCATATTCAGGATTCCAACGTCACTTTAAAAAAAAAAAAAAAAGTGTTCATCAGCTGAGATTTCAAGTATACCTCAGTATAGTGGCCCTCAATATAGTAAGTTGGTTTGAGGGTGGTTTGGTGGTTTTGCATTCCAAAAATCATTTTATTTTCTGTTGGCAACACTTCCTAATGCCCCGAATACTCTGGTTTGTACGTCGTTTCTGTTTCAACACACCTGATTATCGCCAAGCTGTGCAGAAAGTCTGATAATAAGCCACTCATCACTGTCAGGTGTACTGAAACAGGGCAGCGTCTCAAGCATGAAGGGCAGTGGCAGTGCAAAACCACGATTGCATAATGACGAGTGTGATTCAGTTTTAGTGATGGCGGCTAAGCAAGCCGAATAGCAGCGACAACCTCCCTGGGGAAAAGCCACATGGAAAATGTTTGAAATGACCCTGTTGAGGTATTTTCAAGGACGCTGGAGCTCAACAACTGTTGAGCTTTTCAAATGCCAACGACACAATGCTGCGATTACCGATTACTGATCTAACAAGCTGCATTATTTCAGCAGTCTCATGCATGCATTACATGTGAAGCTGCGATGGATTTATGGATTTCATAAAGTTGGGCTTGACAGTAAGTTTGACTGCACACGGTTGCGCTCCACTGAATTAGAGGAGGCAATAACAGTCTTTATTTGGAAATTACAAAAAAACACAATCCTCTACAGCATCTACATACACAACTAGGGTCTTCAGGAAATACACAACTCAGGTTCTTGTAGCAGGATGTGATGGAGAATTTGGGGGATCAGCAATCCCCGATGTTTTGGTGAAACTGGAACTTTAAATCTCACTTTAAAAAGCTGTAAAAGTTATGGCAACTGAGAATTTTTTCACACTGTCAGACCATAATCTTTGTGTTGTCTGTGTCGTACTACAGTGGCAACCCTGCCACGACATCCTCACTGTGCACAGCGTAGATTTTAAACTACGGTCAAATCTACAACCACAGTTGTCTCTCTTTCATCTGGGATGGCAAATAAAAAATATTGTATACGGCATCTTCCTGAGGCAAGACACAAGAAATGGTAAGGAAACTAAGAACAGAAAACGCAAAAGCCATTGCGACAAGCTAAGAAGTGGCGTAAACTTAGGTGATAATTAGTTGTCTCTTCATCAGATGGAGCAAAACCTTTCAAATCACATTTAACCACCTGCTTCAGTGTTAATATATACACTTTACTTGGAAGAGCTTTTAGGATGGAAGAGACACTCTAAACAAAATTTATAAAGAGGGGTGGGTAGACTAATAGGAAACATTCCATTTGCAATTGTTGGGATATGATGTCAAAAAGGGTCATTTTAACTCTCATTTTAAGGGTTTACTTCATAATGCTTTATTTTGCCTTATAGTCAAACACTCCAAAAGTTTAAAATGTTGAATTCCTCAGGAAGTCTTTCTTCAACAATGAAATTCAATTCAGCCATGAAAATAGACTTACTGGGTGTGGTTTTATCGTTCATAAAAATGATTTTCACTTTTACTATGTTAGAGTTAACAGCACTATTTCACTTACAAACATGCATTTGAGGTGTTCTGTCCAGTCTGTTGGTACATTTCATCCCTATGACAGGAAGACAAATATTATGCCTCCTGCCATGAAATAATTAAACAGAAGAGGGGCTGCGTCCACCAGGGAGGATTTATGGAGATCCTCCTTTTCCCACCTCGCAAATTGTTATTCTGTAATCACACCACTGAATGTTAATGCTTAAATACATATATAGATTATGGATAAACATTTCAAGGCTGTACATTATGAAAAGGTTCATATTCGAGAGGTTGTTTGAGTTACATTATAGGTTTTTTTTTTGAGGGTACAATCTTTGAGGCTTGCTATTGCAACAACAACACATCATTAGTAGGGTAAAACTAACCTGTCTCACGGCGGTCTAACCCCAGCTCACGTTCCCTATTATTGGGTGAATAATCCAACGCTTGGTGAAGTCTACTTCACAATAATAGGAAGAGCCAACCTTCAAGGATCAAAAACAAACGTCATTATAAACGAAAATACATTTATTTTTGAGGGTACACCTCCCTTGGTGTGTGAACATGTGTGTGCGAATGGGTGAATGTGACGAATGATGGAAAGTGCTTTGGGGCTGTTCAAGCAGTTGAAAAGTGCTACCTAAGTGAAATCCATTCACCATTTAATACTGGCTGATATTGTGCTCCCGCTACGATCTCAGTTAGCGGTGCTGAATGTGCTGTTGTCGCTGTTTTGGTTTGTAATACAAGCAGGCCCGAGAACACGGGTCTTTGATCATGATAGCTCTTACAGCCGTTTCACATTGTGTCCTGTGCTCTATTTTCTGGGTGTGTTGGATGCGAAAATGGCCATTTTGGTCAGAGTGGACAGTACAATAGTATTTCTGAATACGGTGGAGAAAAGCTTACTTTTAGTTCTTTGAGTGGATATTATCAGGGTTGTTTTTGTCCAAACAACAAAACCATCACTGCATTAAATAAACTTGTGAAACATTGTCTGATAGTCAACTTTCTTTTCCAGTGACATTTGGAGTATCATCAATTATTTATGGACTCAGTGTGCTTTGCTTTGATCACACTTTGTATCTGTCAGTGGGAGAAATGTCTTCAGTTTTGGAGAGGGGCTGCAGGCAGCCGAACGGCGTTGGGATGTTGTACGCTGTTAGTGCCATGAGAACAGATCTGGCAGGTTAATGCTTAGGCTATTATTGCCATTGCCAAAAATCAAAAATCATTGCTTTAACATCCGTGGCATTTGATCTGCTATTTCAAGGTGAATCTTGAATAGGAACCTTTAGCCTTCATCTTGAAACTGGTTTGGTCAAGACACTTGACTTGAGATCCACTTTTTGCCTTTTCAGATTCTCTCACCATCTTTCTGCTTCACACAGCGCTCTGAGTTGTCACTGATCTCCATGACAACAGAAGAATGGGGGTGTCGTTGGATTCTAAACTAACAGCCATCGGGTTCAGCCTGGTTGAAAGTTGAAATGGGACATCTTTCAATGTGCTGTGTTGTGTAGGCTGGTTTATTCTTCCCATGATGTCCTTGCCGCTACATTTTAGTGAAGGTCAGATTATTTCTTTGAACATCCTTGATTGTAAAAGAAAGAAAAAGGAAAATAAAAAGAAAAGATGTTCTTAAAAAGCGATATCACATCAGTTTTCCAAGGTTATTTTTTAAATCACTCGTGACGATTTATCAGTAGGCTGGATATTCTAATCTAATATAGACTTTGCTGATTTTAAGGTTTTTTTCTCCTTGTTGAATTCTTATCTAGTGTTGTATTGAAAGATATTTTGAAGTATTTTTTTTGTATATGTGAATCTAGACTAGTTTGACTGGTTGAGTGATTGTAATATGGTTAATGGGAGCATCAGCGCTTTTGAAATGTGCACATAATCACCAGTTCAAGAAAAAGCTCTAAAAGCAGTTTTTATGCATTAAAACAATGTTTTTTGCATATCAGCTACCAACTTGGTAAGACATTATTATGTTTTAGTTAAACTGCTACAAATAACAAAAAAACAACCACACATTTCTTCTTTGTGCTATTCACATACCCAGACAGCGACATCATTAACCATCAAACCAAACCGTTGTGTGCTCCGTGCCTCTCCTGCAGGTCAGTCACAGAGTCTCTGATTGGATATTTGTTTATTATAGACTGCGCAAAGTCCCAGCTAACAGCCCCTTGTCTCCTCCCATCTCAGCTTCATTCATTATAGATCACCTGCCCCCACCTGCGCAGCTTCATTACTCCCTCATTTACAGCTCCTCTGGTCTGCTGACTCGTCTTTTATTTTTGCCTATGGCTAACAGCCCTCCTGGTGTTGCTGTCTCAAACCCCTCCAGCGTCTCCCCGGTCTTTGTCTGCAACCCCCTTCAACCTATCCTTCACTCTCTACTATCCTGCAATTCCATTTTCACCTTTAGGTGATTTAACCCTTTGCACAGGCAGTCATTTTCACTTACTGCAAATGGCTGAGTAGAGTCCGCTGACTGCCTTTTAGTGCTAGTGTCATTCATTTGTGGGTCAGTAAGCCATGGGAACTATATTGTGGTTACCCTGACATCCATCCATCTTTTACACCTGCTTCTTTCAGGTTAGTGTTGTGGGAAGCTGGAGCCTAGCCCGGTTGGCGTTGGGTGAAAAGCTGACCAATGCAGAGAGAAAAACTGGTACTCACACACACTTGTTCACATGGTGGACCAAGTTATTGTCAAAAGATTACAATAGAAGTATAAAACTGACAACTATTCCCAGATTAAAGATATAACAGTGTGGAAAACAGATTACCAGAATTTGTTTGTAGGGTTTTTAATTTTTTTATTTTTATGGATATCTGTGTGTATGTTGATTGTTTGCTAGTTACTAAGGTGTTAATCCCCCTCTGTTCCTTTAAAAATTGTAAATGTGTTGTGAAATACAGTATATTATTATTGTTTTTGTTTGTTTTTAATTTGTCATAGGAAAATGATGAGTAACATGCTTAAAGGATGGGAAAAGTAAAAAATAAAAAAGAGAGACACAATTCACAAACAAGCAATTCTTGAGATTGTTGGAAGAAGTGGAAAAAAAAGAAGAAAATCC